>NC_133389.1:141173805-141485472 GCF_047511655.1 Castor canadensis
GTTTTCATTGTAGAGGACTTTAACGTCCTTTGTTAAGTTTATTCTTAGGTATTTTATTTTTTTGAGACTATTGTGAATGGAAATGTTTTCCTGGATTCTTTCTCAGTCTGTTGATTGTTGGTATATAGAAAGGCTGTTGATTTTTCTAAATTGATTTTGTATCCTGCTACTTTGCTGAAGCTGTTTACAATGTCTAGGAGTCTCTTAGTGGGGTTTTCTAGGACTTTTAGGTATAAGATTATGTTATCTGCAAATTGGGACAGCTTGACTTCTTCCTTTCCTATTTTAATTCCTTTTATTTCTTCTTTTCTGTCTTATTGCTCTTGTTAGGGATTCCAATACTATGTTGAATAAGAGTGGAAAGAGTGGACACCCTTGTCTCATTCCTGACTTTAGAGAATATAGTTTCAATTTTTCCCCATTTAGTATGATGTTGGCTATAGGTTTGTCATATGTAGCCTTTATTATGTTGAGGTACATTCCTTCTATTTCTAGTTTCATCAGACCTTTTATCATGAAAGGATGTTGAATTTTGTTGAAGGGTTTTTCTGTGTCTACTTAGGTCATCAAGTGTTTTTTGTCATTGCTTCTGCTAATATGCTGTATTATGTTTAATGATTTGTGTATGTTGAACCATCCCTGCATCCCTGGGATGAAAACTGATTTGATCATGGTGTATTATATTTTTGATATGTTGTTAAATTTGGTTTGCCAATATTTTATTGAAGATTTTTGCATCTAAGTTCATTAAAGAGATTGCCCTATAAATTCCTTTTTTTGTGTGTCCTTGTCTGGTTTTGGAATGAGTGTAATACTAGCTTCATAGAATGATTTTGGCAGTGTTCCTTTCCTTTCTATTTCATGGTAAAGTTTGGGGACTATTGGTATTAGTTCTTCTTTAAAGGTCTAGTAGAATTCAACAGTGAGTCTGTCTTTTTTGAATACTCTTTATTGCTGCTTCAATTTCATTGCTTGTTATGGATCTTAGAGAAATATTTTTGAACTTTATTATGCTATTTTAAAGATATGAGAGTATGTTTGCCTCATATTCTAGGACTGGCTGATATGGAGTATACCTAGAAGTATGTAGTTGTGACAAGAGTCATATTCATAACATCTCTACCCACCACACAAATCAAAATCTGAAACTCATAGTTATGGAAAAAATATGCAGCAGATAAGGTAGTTTCCCACTCTAATCTATAGTTTTCAGTTGTTAAAATTAGTCAATACTACATGTGAATATCCAAGCTTTCCTCAGCAACAGGGAAACTAACCTTTAATCACCTGTTTGAACAAAATGAAAAGGAGACTTGAGAATTCCTCTTTAGAATTTAAACTCAACTTTAGAAAGAAAAATTTTAAAGTAAAAACTTTATAAATTTCTTTCCAGGATTTGAAGGGCTTTAAACAAGAGATGCCCCAAGGAAAGAAAGTGGCAATTTGATCTGTCTTTTACATTTATTTGTACTTTAATATGTAAATATATTGTACATTAATAATTATATATAGTTTATAATTTGAACTAGATTGCAGATAAAAGTGAATAGGGTGAAAGAGTGAATAATATTTTTCACACCATTTTGATTTGGGTATTCATCATAAGACTTTGTAATTTATTTAAAATATGAAGTCTCATGCCATCAGAGTTTTCATGAATTTCTCCCCACTTTTGCTGTATTGTGGTTTGAACTCAGTGCCTGGAACTTCCTAGGCAGGAGTTCTATCACTTGATCTACATCTGTAGCTGTCCTATTTGTTTAAGCAGATATTTATCAAGCATTAGTAAGTTAGAAACTATGATGATTTAATTTCTGCATATAATCTTTAAAGTCATTCTGTGAGGATAATTTTCTCATTTTATAAGTGAAGAAACTAATATTTAAGAAAGAAATCAGTATAAGAGACAACTGCTTAGTGACATGTGAGGTATTTGAACTTGTCCAGTTGTATGGGCTCCTTAGCTTTTGCAAATATGGAACTACTTTTTAATTATAACCTTAATATCAATTCACTGTAAAAAAATTGAAGAATATTGAATATAAAAGGAGAAAATAAAAATACCCATGGTGTTACCACCTAGAAATAATATTTTGATTTCCTTCTAATCTTTCTGATATATATTTTGTGAAATTGGAATGTTGGTTATATACAGTCTTATTCTTACTTTTGGTACTTTCCATTGTATGAAAACAGAGGATAACCCCTGACTTTAAAATAATTTTAAGTGTTGCTTTCAATAGCTACATAGTATTCTAGCATGTAGGTGTATGATTATTTAAACATTTTCTTATTTTTTTTAACATTTCAGTTGTTATAATATTTTTAAACTTTTGGCCTCAAGTTTTGATAATTTGTGCTGAGATTGTAGCTCAGTGGTAGAGTGCTTCCCAAGGCATGTATGAAATCCTGATTCAGTCCCTAGTACCCTACACAATAAAGTTTCAATATATAATTTAACACTTAAATTTATAAGCTTATAGGAAACCAGCAAAAATTTTTGCATGATACATAATTGCTACCTTTTATGAGAATTTTAAATTAAATGAGATATATTTCATGTGAAGAAAGCAAAGTACATCTTTTAATCCCAATTTTTTTAATTATGCGTGAATATAAACACAGAAATAAAAGACTGAAGGAAATTAGACAGAAGTCTTAATAGTTGCCATCATTTCTTCTTACATTATTAAAATGGCTTCCTAACTGACCTCTTAATTCCATTTTTGTTTCCTTATAGACCACTAATTCCACACAGTAGCCAAAGCATTCCATTAAGTACAGAAATTGTTCTAAACTATTTATTCACAGACCTTCCAATGACTTTTTCAGGATAGAACCCAAAGTCCTTATCATGGCCTACAAAGTCTTATGTGTCTATGCCTCCCATCTCCCAAATTCCATTTTCTCTCTTATTTTAATGTCCCACTTGTGATCCTGATCCTGTGTTTCATTACTTTAGCCATTCTGGTTCCTTGACTATTCCTTCAAAGTGTTAAGCATCCCCCACCCCACCCCACTCCACCAGGGTCTTTCTATTTGTTCTTTTCTTGAAGAATGTTCTTTCTGAAGATATCTGCTGTATTTGCTGACTCAGAGTTTCTGCTTGAATAACATATTATCAGAATGGACTTCCCTAACCACTCTAGAAAAAGAAAAAAGCATCCCTTTCTCTTCACTCTGTAGTGCTTACCCTACTTTCTTTTCTTTTTACCACTTACCTAGTCTACATTTAATGGTTTCTTTACTTCTATTTTCTAAAATCTAAACTTCATGATAATGAGAATTTATTTAGGATTATTGCCAGCTTCCTAGCAGAGCAAGACATGTACCAGGTACTCACTAATTATTTTTTGAATGAATAGTGATTTTTCTTTTACTAGTGGAATTGTAAGTGATTTTAATTTTCTCCATGTACTTTTCTGTACTTTCTAAATCATTTGCTATACTGAACAACTACTATGCATACAACCTAACAATTATCCTCCAGGAATTTATCTAGTACTTTCATTTTATCCAATTTGTTGTGTAATTATCCATAGTACAGTCATACCTGAAGTATCAAAGGCTTGATTCCAGATCCCTGCAAAAAGCAAATATCCTAATAGAGCAAGTCACATGGAAATTTTAGTTTCCCAGTGCATATAAAGCATATTTATACTATACTATAATCTATTAAGTTGTAACAGCATTGGGTCTGAAAAATCATACCTTAATTTAAAAACCATTGCTGAAAAATGCTAATGGTCATTTGAGCTGTTAGAAAAATGGACTTTGATTAACTCACATTGTCACCAACTTTGAATTTATAGAAAATGCAATATCTGTTAAGTGCAGTAAAGCAAAGTGCACTAAACAAAGTGTGCCAACAGGATGTTTGTATTCTTGTGGCATCAGTTGTAATTTCTCCTTCATTTCTGATTTTATTCTTTTTTCTCTTGGTTACTCTAATGTTTTGTCCATTTTATTTATTTTATCAAGAAAAAAACCAGTTCTTACAGGTTTTTGTTGTTTGTACTGAAGTTGTTTGTACTGAATACCATATTTCATGTATTTCCCCTTCAGATGTGTTACCATTTGTTTTATATATTTAGATGTTCAAATGTTGGGTTCATATATATTTACATTTGTTATATCCTTTTGATGAATTGATCTCTTTATCATTATAAATAATCTTCTTTGTCTCTTTACAATTTTTGGCTGAAAGTCTTATCTTGTCTGATGCAAGCATAGCCACTTTTACTTTCCTTTAGATATCATTTGCATGAAATACATTTTTTCCTCCCTTCACTTTTAGTTTATGTGTATCCTCAAAGCAAAAGTCATCTTACATACAGCATAGAGTTGGATCTTCTTGTCTGTTCAGTAGCCACTCTATATCTTTTGATTGGAGAATTCAATCCATTTACATTCAGGATAATTATTGGTAGGTAAGAATGTAAGTGTTTCCATCTTGTTAATTGTTTTCTGGCTATTTTGTAAATTCTTTGTTCCTTCCTCTCTTGCTGTCTTCCTTCGCCATTTATTAATTTTTTATAGTGGTACGCTTTGACTCCTTTTTATCTTTTGTGCAGACTGTAGGTTTTTGCTTGGTTGTATCAGTGAGGCTCACATAAAACATTTTACAGTTATAACAGCCTATTTTAAGCTGATACAATTTAACTATTCTCATGTAACAAAAATTACACTTTTATTTCCCCCTTCTCCATTTTGTGTTTTTGATGTCCAGTTTACTTTCTTTTATATTGTATCCATTAACAAATTAGTGTAGCCCTAGCTATTTTCAGTATTTTTGTCTTTTAAGATTTCTGAATTATTTTTTATCCTTAGGCAAATAAAACACTGATAGGGTAAGTTATAATATTTACTGTACAGTTGTTTTGAGTTGACATTTTTATTAATTACTCATCAATTCCTTTGATAAATAATGTCTGCTTACAGTAGTGAATAGTGATACTAAGTTTACATTCAAAATTATGTCAAGGTGTTTTTTACAAGTATAAAAATGGTTTCTGTAACACAGGTCAAATATCAATAACAAATATGTTTGATTTGATGTTACACTTAGATTGGCTTCCTGCTTACTAAATCTTCTATAATTGGACATATTCTGAATTTAGCCTTATGATCTAAATTTTATTGCTTCAGTAATTTATCATTTAAAATTGATGAGGCAGATATTTCCTTTGATTTACAAAATTGCTAGATAACCAGGCATGGTAGCGCTTATATGTTACCCCAGCTAGTCTGGAGGCAGAGGCAAGAAGAGCTGGTGTTAAAAGCCAGCTCAGGAAAGTTAGCAAGACACTGTCTCAAAAACAAAAAATACAAATAAACAGACTGGAGACATGGCTTAAGTGGTAGAGTGCATGCACAAGGCTCTGGGTTCTATCCTTAGTATTGCAAAAAAAAATTCTAAATAAATTAATGTGCAAATATAGTTTATAACATCTGCTTTTTTAAAGGAAATCCCTGAGAACAGGAAACATGTTTTTTTTTAAGCTAGTTTAATAGGAATTAAAGATAACAGTTGTAGCCTTCTATCAAAATTGAATACTGTGTATTTATTGTGGGTTTTTGTTTGGGGTTAATAATATCACAAACATCTTGATTCATAAATAGAAGTATTTTTGCATTTATCTGAGTAGTTTCCCAAGAATGGTCCTAGTCATGCCAATTTGATTATAAACTAATAGGCCCATGCTGAAGTATACTTTCCTAACCAATTGTACTATCATAAGAATTTGGAATGTGTATAGAGATGGAAAAAATTATTTCAAGGTCTTTTTTCTCTCTCCCTCTCCATTTCTGTCTCTCCTTTCCCTCCTCCTACTATATCCCTTCCTTCCTAATTGTAAGAGTTAAAGCTTAGCCAAATTTTCTTTATTATTGAGTACTTAGAATTGGAATCAGATATTAAATTACTAATATGGTGGTAATAAGTCACATTTAATTTCTCAGTAAATACAAGACACTTAGGATATAAAACAAGGTGATATGTAGCATAATAAAAGTAATATTTTTAAAAAGGTATTTATGTGCATTCTTTCATAGCTTATTACTTGCACTAGAGATTGGACATTATTTGCCTTAAGCTTTGCCTCAATATTTTCTTTTTAAGCACTGTTCACATCTAAAGTAAATGAAACGTGGAATTCATTCTATGAATTTAAATTGAGTTTCCATATACCTTTGCAAAGGAAGTCCCCTGCGTATTACTATACTATGGATTTACATACTGATACAAAAATTCATTTTAATCTTTGGAAACTAGAGAATGTACATGAAAAATGTACTAGAGAATGCATAGTAAAAGGTGAAAGGAGACTATATGTGCTCAGAATTTACCAGATGGATAACCCCATTACTGCTGTATGACTTACAAGTAAGCCTTTGGAACTTTGAAGCAGTTTTATAGGACAGCAAAGCTCAGCTTTTCTGCCCTTATGCCATTTTATTAAGCCTTGTTTCAAAATATGGTGGTAATTATGTATTTGTTATTAACTTTGGAAGAAATATGTCTGCTTTGAGATTGAAGTACATGCATTAAGATTATTGAATTTTGAAAGATATTTAGAGAATTTATTAACCTCTTACCTTCCTAAAATTTTTAAGCCACAGCTGTAATTCATTATGTGATTATTAGATGGGCTTCAGTCGCCACTCCAGTGCTACGTAATGTAAAAGCATTATGCCAGCATCTCACCATTCTGACTGCATTTATGTGTGGTGAAAGAGCACTCAAGAGTTTAAGATAGAAAATTGACTAAGTCTATAGTTTAACCTAGAAATTCTTGGTTATTGGAGATACCCATTTTGTAATTAAAGGCTGATTTTTTTCTTTTATTTTTGGTGGTGATACTGAGGTTTGAACTCAGGGCTACATGCTTGCGAGGCAGGCACTCTACTGCTTGAGCCATGTAAAGCCCGATTTTTTTTTTTTTTTAAGGATAACCTGTCGTTCTTACTGTGTTTCAAGAATTGACAGTTCATTTTATCTCTTGGTTGCCATTTTGCTTTATTTCCCTGAAATAATTGAATGGATTAATTGTTTTAGCAAGTATTTAAAAACCTCAGTTTCTTAAGGGAGTCTCTCTTTCTACTAGTTTTTTTTTCTATAGTTTTCTCAACTATTTCTTTTAATAATACAAATTCTTTGGTCTGCCCTATGACCATCTTAAGAATGCAAAATAAATATATAGTTACTGGAATATATATGTGTGTACAATTGTAGCAACAATTGAACAATTTAACCTTACATAGGAAAAGAACTTTAAAATTCTTTAAAATGTGTGCTATACTTTTGGAAGTTGGTATACCACAGCATATACATAAGTACACATAATAGACTTTTTTCTAGATCAAGATTCTATCTTATGTGGTTATCATTAAATATGATAACTATCAGATAAATCTTTACACATTTTAGTAATTAAATTTATGAAAGACAAAGGATTTATGAACATGAATTTTTATATCAATGATTTTATATTATCATATATATGTTTGATGAGTTTATGAATCAGACCATCACATAATCTATGGAATGTTTCTGACATGACATATCATCATTTTACTATACTTTAGGCAATTAAACTTTACCAGGTTCCATAATAAAATTAGTGTTTTCCTTGATTTTTTTCAATGTAAAAAATTTTTCAATGTAAAAATTTACTACTTATGTTTCCCTTCAAAATTTAAGCATCAAGGTTTGGGGGTTTAGCTCAGTGATAGAATACACATAACTAGTATGCAGTTGGCCTTGGTTCAATCCCAGTACCAAAAACAAAAACAAACAACAAAAACCTTATACAGCAAAGCAAAGTATTAGAGTTTTTATTTATTGTAATTGGCTTCCTAAGGATTATGTTAAAAAACTTTTAACATTATGTCCTGGCTTACACTATGTACGGCAGCACTTCATTTTATTGGAACTTAGGATCAACTATATGTCAGTAAAAGATGAAAAAGTACTGTTGGAAAATCTGTTTTGCATAATCTTGAATAAGCAAAATTTTACAGATTGCATGTTTTCCTCATGTGAATGAATATAGACTTAATCTCAAGGATTCTTAAGTGAACATATTAACCTCTTCGCTAAAGCGAATTTGACAAATGTCTTTATTTTAGGAAAAGAAAAGAAAGCAGCTGGAACACTTTGGACTCCTTTGATATTTTCCCTTAACTTTTCCTCTTTAAGTTTCATATGCTAAAAGTAAATACAATGGCCAAAGTAAAATATTTCAAAGTATTCTTTCTTATCACCAATTCTTTAATATCTTCACTGGCAATGATTTTGTAATTTAATGTTACTGCTATAACTTGTAAATAAAAAATTTAGTCATCTAGATTTTCTAAATTATTAGAATGGAGTCTCTTCTTTTGCCTAGGACATTTTAACATGATTTTACATATTATGGGTTTTAAAAAGCATAACAATGACCCAAAACTATATAAACTACATCTATGTTATTCATGAATTTTGGTTGCTTTATCAGGCTTTAGACAAGTGATCATTGAGAATATTTAATAAAAATACTGAATTTCCTCCTGGTGCCTTTGTTTTAAATACATATTGCTACACATCAGCTGAAGTCCTTGTCAAAATAAATTGTAAGCTCAAACTTCATTATCATTTATAGTTTAAACATAGTGAATCTGATACAGTGTTACTTCATAATTTTGATGCTCTTTACAGTAAATTTGATATAGAACAGTTGCTGAAGAAACCCTTTTCAAATGTGTGACCGTTTTATGGAAAACATCTGGGGTAATTATAATTAGTTCAGGATGTGTATTGTCTATTAAAAAAACTCTTGAATTAGTGAAGGAAGAAGCGTCTTTTCCTTAATGATTAGCATAATCCAAATTAATATGAAAAAAACTTTATGTTATTGGTAGCTGTAGCTTAGAGTATAATTTTAGAGTATTCCAAAAGGAAATGAGGAGTAACTTTTATGTAAAATGCCAAATTGGCACTTTACACCTGTTAGTGTGTATCCTTTAGAACAGCTGTGTCTTTTATTATCAGTAAACAGATGCAGAAAGTAATGGAATGTTTTAAAGCAATATGTTAATCCTGTCTTCCACTACTGAACTGTCTCACAATATAGTGATTAAATATTGACTGTGCAGCTGTTACTTACAATTATAGAATTTCTTAGTTAATTTTTCCTTCCAGGCCCAAATGTTTTAATATTTGAAGATCTTATGTCTAATCTTCAAGTGTTCCATAATGTAGTTAGACATAAAATCTGCATTGAGCAAAACAGGAAATTATGACTTCCATCAAAAAATTTATGAGCCAAAGAACAGTTTTCTAATTACTAACTCTGGTTTCTTAGAATAGTTGACTATATTCAGGCAAAACTCTATACAATTTACTTAAATTTATAATAGCATCTTTGCAGTTTAGTTATGTTTTAATCCTTATTATTTCACATTGTCAAGAAAGATATTTAAAATGTTTCTTCATTTTATATTTACACATAAGCTTGAGAAGCAATTACACTAGCTTCTCATTTTATATTTACACATAAGCTTGAGAAGCAATTACACTAGCTAGTTATTAACAGCTAACATTTATTGTGCTTTTAATATATGAAAATTATGTAAAGCACTTATTTGCATTTTAATATATTGACCTATTTCAAGTTTAGAGACACGATGTAAATTGACCAATGTCTTACATCTAGAGAGTAGTAGACCCTGAATTTAACTTAAACTCAGGCATTTTCACTCTTAGGACCCTTATTCTTAACTTTGCATTTTGTCTGCCTTAATATCAACATCATAATGAGGAAAATATGTGCAAAGTAAACTTTAACAGCATCCCTTTGTAAGTCACTTTGTCCACCCCAATGTGATTATTATATCAGTTAGGCAAGTTAGCTAAAAAGAAAAGAAATAATTAAGACAAGATGGAAAGATAAGAGAGCTCCAGTGCTTGGAATCTCATCTCACAATGACTGCTTTGGATATTATTCAGCACCGTCAGGAGTGTCCCATATCACACATGTTGTGGTGCGGTCTACACAAGAAATAATGATTTTCAAACACTCTTTTTTTTTTTTCCTTTACACCTTTATTTTATTTTATTTAAAAAAATTTTTTTTAATTCTTTTATTCACATGTGCATACATTATTTGGGTTGTTTCTCCCCCCTGCCCCCCTCCCCCATGCTCTCCCCCTTTCCACCCTCAGTTCCAGGCAGGTCCTGTTCTGCCTTTATCACTAGTTTTATTGAAGAAAAGAGACAAGCCTAGTAAGGAAGACAAAGCATTTTTGCTACTTGAGTTGAGGATAACTATACAGAAATATTCCTAGCATTGCTTTTGTGTACATGTGTTATGACCCATGTTAATTCATCTTTAACTGATCTTTACCCTGGTTACTGATCCCCTTCTTGTGATAAGCTCTGTTGCTTTAAGGTTTCTGTATTAGCTCCTCTGGAGTGGGGACATCAAACGCTTTCATGTTTTGGGTTTTCTGCCTATTTCTATATCACCCAAATGTGCTCTCCCCTTATCATGTGATCCAAGTCCAACCACATTTGCCCTAGATCTAAAGTCCACATATGAGGGAGAACATACAATTTTTGGTCTTCTGAGCTTGGCTGACCTCACTCAGAATGATGTTCTCTAGTTCCATCCATTTACCTACAAATGATAAGATTTCATTCTTCTTCATGGCTAAGTAAAATTCCACTGTGTATAAATACCACATTTTGTTGATCCATTCGTCAGTAGTGGGGCATCTTGGTAATTTCCATAATTTGGCTGTTGTGAATAGTGCTGCAATAAACATGGGTGTGCAGGTGCCTCTGGAGTAACCTGTGTTGTATTTCTTTGGGTATACCCCCAGGAGAAAACACTCCTTTTTGAATTTAATCTAATCATGCTTCTTTGTGAGACTATTCTAGCAATATATTTGTTCTTCTTCCTCAAAATAACCTTTTTTTGCTTCAAGAAATTTTAATGAGTAGCTTGATGTAGTTTCTACCTATTTTACATTATTGTATTTATTCCTTCACTTAGAAATACCAGTTATTGAGTTTATTTTTTATCAAATAACTCTCTGTGTCAGGTATTACTGCTACTGCTTCTATACTCTTATTAGTTTGTCATTTTTCAAGAGACCTATATCTTATATATAAAAAACTGAAATTCAGAGAGATATAAAGTACATCAGCCAAGATCACACCTAGCAAATGTTGTTCGTGTGCATTTTTTTTTCATTTTTCTTTTATTATTCATATGTGCATACAAGGCTTGGTTCATTTCTCCCCCCTGCTCCCACCCCCTCCCTTACCACCCACTCCACCCCCTCCCACTCTCCCCCCTCAATACCCAGCAGAAACTATTTTGCCCTTATCTCTAATTTTGTTGTAGAGAGAGTATAAGCAATAATAGGAAGGAACAAGGGGTTTTGCTGGTTGAGATAAGGACAGCTATACAGGGCATTGACTCACATTGATTTCCTGTGCGTGGGTGTTACCATCTAGGTTAATTCTTTTTGATCTAACCTTTTCTCTAGTTCCTGGTCCCCTTTTCCTATTGGCCTCAGTTGCTTTAAGGTATCTGCTTTAGTTTCTCTGCATTAAGGGCAACAAATGCTAGCTAGTTTTTTAGGTGTCTTACCTATCCTCACCCCTCCCTTATGTGCTCTCGCTTTTATCATGTGCTCATAGTCCAATCCCCTTGTTGTGTTTGCCCTTGATCTAATGTCCACATATGAGGGAGAACATACGATTTTTGGTCTTTTGGGCCAGGCTAACCTCACTCAGAATGATGTTCTCCAATTCCATCCATTTACCAGCGAATGATAACATTTCGTTCTTCTTCATGGCTGCATAAAATTCCATTGTGTATAGATACCACATTTTCTTAATCCATTCGTCAGAGCTGGGGCATCTTGGCTGTTTCCATAACTTGGCTATTGTGAATAGTGCCGCAATAAACATGGATGTGCAGGTGCCTCTGGAGTAACAGTCTTTTGGGTATATCCCCAAGAGTGGTATTGCTGGATCAAATGGTAGATCGATGTCCAGCTTTTTAAGTAGCCTCCAAATTTTTTTCCAGAGTGGTTGTACTAGTCTACATTCCCACCAACAGTGTAAGAGGGTTCCTTTTTCCCCACATCCTTGCCAACACCTGTTGTTGGTGGTGTTGCTGATGATGGCTATTCTAACAGGGGTGAGGTGGAATCTTAGTGTGGTTTTAATTTGCATTTCCTTTATTGCTAGAGATGGTGAGCATTTTTTCATGTGTTTTCTGGCCATTTGAATTTCTTCTTTTGAGAAAGTTCTGTTTAGTTCACATGCCCATTTCTTTATTGGTTCATTAGTTTTGGGAGAATTTAGTTTTTTAAGTTCCCTATATATTCTGGTTATCAGTCCTTTGTCTGATGTATAATTGGCAAATATTTTCTCCCACTCTGTGGGTGTTCTCTTCAGTTTAGAGACCATTTCTTTTGATGAACAGAAGCTTTTTAGTTTATGAGGTCCCATTTATCTATGCTATCTCTTAGTTGCTGTGCTGCTGGGGTTTCATTGAGAAAGTTCTTACCTATACCTACTAACTCCAGAGTATTTCCTACTCTTTCTTGTATCAACTTAAGAGTTTGGGGTCTGATATTAAGATCCTTGACCCATTTTGAGTTGATCTTGGTATAGGGTGATATACATGGATCTAGTATCAGTTTTTTGCAGACTGCTAACCAGTTTTCCCAGCAGTTTTTGTTGAAGAGGCTGCTATTTCTCCATCGTATATTTTTAGCTCCTTTGTCAAAGATAAGTCGCTCATAGTTGTGTGGCTTCATATCTGGATCCTCTATTCTGTTCCACTGGTCTTCATGTCTGTTTTTGTGCCAGTACCATGCTGTTTTTATTGTTATTGCTTTGTAATATAGTTTGAAGTCAGGTATCGTGATACCTCCTGCATTGTTCTTTTGACTGAGTATTGCCTTGGCTATTCGTGGCCTCTTGTGTTTCCATATAAATTTCACAGTAGATTTTTCAATCTCTTTAATGAATGTCATTGGAATTTTGATGGGAATTGCATTAAACATGTAGATTACTTTGGGGAGTATCGACATTTTTACTATGTTGATTCTACCAATCCATGAGCATGGGAGATCTCTCCACTTTCTATAGTCTTCCTCAATCTCTTTCTTCAGAAGTGTATAGTTTTCCTTGTAGAGGTCTTTCACATCTTTTGTTAGGTTTACACCTAGGTATTTGATTTTTTTTGAGGCTATTGTAAATGGAATTGTTTTCATATATTCTTTTTCCATTTGCTCATTGTTAGTGTATAGAAATGCTAATGATTTTTCTATGTTAATTTTATATCCTGCTACCTTGCTATAGCTATTGATGATGTCTAGAAGCTTCTGAGTAGAGTTTTTTGGGTCTTTAAGGTATAGGATCATGTCGTCTGCAAATAGGGATATTTTGACAGTTTCTTTACCTATTTGTATTCCTTTTATTCCTTCTTCTTGCCTAATTGCTCTGGCTAGGAATTCCAGTACTATGTTGAATAGGAGTGGAGATAGTGGGCATCCTTGTCTGGTTCCTGATTTTAGAGGGAATGGTTTTAATTTTTCTCCGTTAAGTATAATGCTGGCTGTAGGTTTGTCGTATATAGCTTTTATAATGTTGAGGAACTTTCCTTCTATTCCTAGTTTTCTTAGAGCTTTTATCATGAAATGATGTTGGATCTTATCAAAGGCTTTTTCTGCATCTATTGAGATGATCAAGTGGTTTTTGTCTTTGCTTCTGTTAATGTGGTTTATTACGTTTATTGATTTTCGTATGTTGAACCACCCCTGCATCCCTGGGATGAAGCCTACCTGGTCGTGGTGAATAATCTTTTTGATGTGTTGCTGAATTCGATTTGCCATTATTTTGTTGAGGATTTTTGCATCAATGTTCATTAAGGAGATTGGCCTATAGTTCTCCTTTTTGGAGGTGTCTTTGCCTGGTTTTGGGATAAGTGTAATACTGGCTTCATAAAATGTGTTTGGCAGTTTTCCTTCCCTTTCTATTTCATGGATCAGTTTAAGGAGGGTTGGTATCAGTTCTTCTTTAAAGGTCTGATAGAATTCAGCAGAGAATCCATCAGGTCCTGGACTTTTCTTTTTGGGGAGACTCTTGATTGCTGCTTCAATTTCATTTTGTGTTATAGGTCTATTCAGGTGATTAATTTCCTCTTGGTTCAGTTTTGGATGATCATATGTATCTAGAAATCTGTCCATTTCTTTTAGATTTTCAAATTTATTTGAATATAGTTTCTCAAAGTAGTCTCTGATGATTTCCTGGACTTCCATGGTGTTTGTTGTTATCTCCCCTTTTGCATTCCTAATTCTACTAATTTGGGTTTTTTCTCTCCTCATTTTAGTCAGGTTTGCCAGGGGTCTATCGATCTTGTTTATTTTTTCAAAGAACCAACTTTTTGTTTCATTAATTCTTTGTATGGTTACACCTAGCAAATGTTGTTCGTGTGCATTTTTGATCTCCCTTCTCCACCCCAAACCCTCAAAAAGCTAAAAGCAGTGGGGTTTTTTTTTTTTTTTGTGAAGAGTTTTAAGATTTCAGTCTCCAACAGATGGTTATTTTAATGTAGTTTCCCTTGACACTGATGAGAATGCTTATAAGATTAAGTAGGATCAGCAATGTCATGAAGCATTGCTGAAGGAAATTTAATATAGTATTGTAACTCCATTATAAGGTATTCATTTTTTAGGACAAATCAATGATTTATTAGGACACCACTAAAAGGGGAGAAAATTATAAGGTAGTTCTTAAGAGGCAAATGTTTTTGCATGCAAGCTGTGTGAAGTGTCTTAAGAATAGCAATGATCTTATTTTCATGGAATAATATGAAGTCTCTTTTTCTTATTATCTGACTTTAGAATGAAAAGAAATTTGTATATTTTTACTAAATTTAATAAACAATTCTATAGTTACTCAGCATTATTACTATATTCAAATTACCTTTTATCAGTGTCTCCATCAAAACCAATTACCCTACTGGTATTAGAATATAAGCTAAATAATAGAATTACCATTTTGTTTGTAATACGTGGTATAGAACTTTTCCAGGCAAAAATAATAACTTGGCTTTTGTTTTTGTTTTGCATTTTTGAAAGCTGTTTAAAAGTGAAGCTTTTTTATTTTGTGACAATTTAGATTTACATGCAATTGTAAACAATGCAGAGAGAGACCCCATGTGCCCTTTACCAAGTTCTCAATGTAATTTATATATTACAAATTAGTATGATATCACAGTTAGGACATTGACATTAATTGCAGTCAAGACACAGAACATGTCCATCACTTCAGGAACCTCTCAGGTATTGTACTCATGTAATTTTCATGTATCTTTACATAATTTTGTCGTCTCAAGAGTTTTACATAGTAGAACTACATAGCTATGTAATCTTTTGGTATTGCCCTTTTTTTATTCAGTGTAATTCTATGGACAGTGATCCAAGCTGTTCTATGTAGCAGTAGTTCATTGTTTTTTTTTAGAGTAGTACCCATGGTATGGATGTACCATTGTTTTTTAACCATTCATGATACTAAAGTCTTGCAGTTTTACATTTTACATTTCAGTCCACAATCAATTTTGAGTCAATTTTAAGACATGAAACAAGTCCAGTTTTTTTCTTTTTTTCTTTTCTTCCTTTCTTCTTTTTTCTTATTTTTATTTTATTTATGGAAAATGCCAAATTGATCCAGTACTATTTGTTGAAAAAGTTATTATTCCTCTGGTTGAATTGCTCCAGTACTATTTGTTGAAAAAGTTATTATTCCTCTGGTTGAATTGCTTTTACACCTTAGTTTAAAGAATTCTGTTGTGCTTATTTGTGTAGGTCATTTCATAGTTCCCTATTGTGTGCTGTAGACCTGTATGTGTATTTCTCTGCCATATTTTGAAATCTGGATAATGTTAGCTATATAATGCCTTAAAGTTGGAGACACTGACTCCTATGATTTTTTTTTTCAAAATTATTTTAGGTATTCTATTTTTTTTTTCATTTTTCTTTTATTATTCATATGTGCATACAAGGCTTGGTTCATTTCTCCCCCCTGCCCCCACTCCCTCTATTTTAGCTATTCTAGCTCCTTTACCTTTCATATCAATTTTAGAATAATCTCATCTATATCTGTAAAAACTCATTCAGGGTTTTTGATAGGAATTGAATAAATCCTATTATCAACTTGAAGAGAATTGAAATCTGTGTTTAATCTTCCAGTCTATAAGCACAATATGTTTCTTTACTTCTTTCATTCTTTTTTTCATTTCTTTCTTTCTTTATAAGAAGATATTTATTTAGATATCTTTCATCAGCATTTTGCACTTTTCAGCATACAACTCATTTGTTTTGTTAGATTTATACCCAAAAAGTCTTCATTTTTCTTTAAAACTGTAAAGGATATATTTTTACATTTCAGCATACAATGTTCATTGTTAGTGCATAGAAATATAATAGATTATTTGTATGTTTATTTTGGATGTTGAAGCCTTGTTGACTTTCACATTACTTCTAGGAGGTTTTTGTAGGTCCTTTAGGATTTTCCCCATAGGAAACTAAGATGTTAATCTCCATAGTCAGTTAGAATGGACTGAGAAACCCTTGCAGATTAATAAAGTATATCTTTGGGCATATCTGTGAGGGTGTTTCCAGAGTCAATTAGATCATGAAGGCTCTGACCTAATCAGTGCTTTAATTCATTGATGGATTCAAAATTTTAGTAGTCTGTTGGGAGGTGGTGGAACTGTGGAAGATAAGGTGTAGTTGGAGGAAGTAGATGGATGGGTGTTGTACATTTGAAGGGTGTATCTTGGCCTTGGTCCCTTCCTGTTCACCCCTCTCGTTTGTTACCTGCCATGAGGCAAGCAGACTCTGCCACAGATTTCCACTACTGTGATTCTGCCTTGCCCCAGGCCCAAAGCAATGGACACAGCCAAACTTGGATTGAAACCTGAATCTGTGAGGAAAAAGAACAAAAACAGAAAACAATCCTCCTTTAAATTTTCTCAGGTATTTGTCACAGACACGAAAAGTCTACTGATACAACAACCATATCGTCTTCATAGAGTTTTCTTTTCTTTCCTTTCTATATGCATTTTTTCCTTTTTCCTGCCATTTCGTACTGGCTATAACTTTCAGCATATGTTGAATAAGAGTGATTTAGAGAACACATGCTCTCCTTGTGTCTTATCTTAGGCAGAAAGCATCCAGTTTTACCATTAACTGTGATATTGGTGTTAGGTTTTAGTAGATACTGTATCAAATTGAAGAAGAACCTGCTCTTCCTTGTTTTCTGAGTTTCTCTTCAAAATCATGAATGGGTAGTAACTTTAGCCAAGTATTTTTAATGAATGAGATGATAAAAGCCTGTGGTTTTCCTTTACATTGCTAATATGGTAGAGTAAATCAATTGACTTTCAAATATTGAAACAGCCATAAATCCCTGGGAATAAACTTCATTTGGTTATGGTGTATAGTGTATATTTTGTTAAAATATTCATGAGGGATATTTGTCTGAGGTTTTCTTTTCTGTACTGTCTTTGTCTTGATTATCAGGGTATTATTATCTTCATAAAATGAATTACAAATTATTCCATCCTCTTGTTTTCTGGAAAAGATTGTGAAGAATTTCTAGGTTGTGTGTGTGTGTGTGTGTGTGTGTGTGTGTGTGCACTGGGGCTTTTGAACTCAGAGGTTTGTGCCTGCTAGGCAAGCACTCTACCACTTGAACCAGGGATCCAGCCCAATTTCTGTTAATTCTTTAAATGATTGGCTAAAATTCTACAAAACCATCTGGGTCTAGAGACTTTTTTTTGTTGGGAATGTTTTTGTCAGTGAACTCAGTTCTCTTAATAATTATAGGGTTATTCAAATGCTCTATTTCAGATTGGATGGCTTATGGGTTTTGTGTTTCTGAGGAATTCCTGATTTTATCTAAGTTGTTGAATCTATGTGTATAGGGTTCTTTGTAATACTCCATTATTTTCCTTTTGATGTCTGCAGAGTCTAAAGTGAATAATCCTGCTTCATTCTTGATATTGCCAATTTATGTCTTCTCTATTTTTTCTTTTATCATTTTTGCTTAGTTAGTCATTCTGTGATCTTTTTTTTTTTTTCCAGGTTATTTTTTTAAGGTAATGTGCATTACAGGAAACAAACACACAAAGCAAAAAACAAAATCATTCATGGCCATAAGCAGTAAAGGTGGAATGTCCTAAAGAACCAAGTTTATTTCTTTGATTATTCTATATAGTTTTTCTATTTTCACTTTGATTTGTGCTTTTATCTTTATTACATCTTTCTTCTTGCTTTTGGTATTTTTTAAAAATCTTTAAATTTTTGATGTGGAAACAAAGATCTGATATGAGACTTTACCTTTTGTCACATGCATACATTGTTTCCTTTTTTTCTAGTTCAGATCTGGTGACTTCTTAATTTAAAAAAAATTTTTATTATTGTTATACTGGGAGTACATTGTGACATTTACAAAAGCTCTTACATTTATCATAGTTGAATTCACCCCCTCCATCATTCTCCTTTATACCCCCTTCCCCCATTCCTGGAATAGTTTAACAGGTCTCATTTTTCCATTTTCATATATGTGCATTTACTTCCTTTCAAATGGATATATTTAACTGTATTGTGGAAATATCCCTCTTAGAACTGCTTTAGCAGTGTCCTACATATTTTTTTTATGTTTTGCAATCTTTTACTTGGTTTAATGTATTTTTAAATTTTTCTCTTGAGACTTCATCTTTGACCCATAGATAACTTGGCATTGTGTTGTGTAGTTAACAGGTATTTGAAGATTTTCTTGTTATTTTTCTGTTATTGATTTCTAGTTTGGTTTCATTGTAGTTAGAGAACATATTGTATATTTTCTTTTAAATTTTTTAGATTGTTTTACATCTCAAGATATGGTCTATCTTGACATGTGTTCTGTGAACACTTGAATAGAATATGTATTATCCTGTTATAGGGTAGAGTATTCTCTATATAGTCATGTACCCTATAATGATATATGGTGGTGGTCCCTTAAGATTATGTTGCCTACTCCAGGTGCCGATGGCTCACACCTATAATCCTAGCTACTTGGGAGACTGAGATTGGAGGATCACAGTTGAAGGTCAGCCCAGACAAAAAGTTTATGAGACCCCCATCTTAAACAATAGCTGGGCATAGTGGTGGCTCAGGTCTGTCATCCTAAGCTACAAGGGAGGCTGAGATCAGAAGGATAGAGGTCCAAGGTGGCCTGGGCAAAAAAATGATACCCTATCTATCTCCAAGATAACCAGACCAAAAAGGGCTGGAGGTGTGGCTCAAGTGGTGGTACACATGGTTCACATGCACAAAGCCCTCAGATCAAACCACAGAACTGCCAAAGGGGAAAAAAATTATGTTGCCTACTAACATAGCCATCTTAATTTGTGTAACTATACTTTGATGTTCATACAACATGTATCTCCATTGTTAAGCAAGGTATGACTGTGTGTTGATTAGATCATGTTGGTTGATTATGTTGCTCAAATCTTATATATCCATCATGGCCTTTTTTTTTTTTTTTTTAAATGACACTTGGTTTGATCTCAGAGCCTCACATTTACTAGGCAGGCCCTCTTCCACTTGAACCTTGCTTGCAGCCTTTTTTGCTTTAGTTATTTTTGAGATAGGGTCTTGTGTTTATGCCCAGGCTAACCTGGACCACGATCTCCTATTTATGCTTATGCTTCACACCTAACTGGGATGGCAGGAGCCAACCACCATGGCCAGATTTTTATTGGCTGTGATGTGGTCTCACTAACTTTTCACTTGGCCTGGCCTTGAACTATGACCCTCTCCTTCTTAACCTCCTAAGCAGCTAGATTTATAGGTGTGAGCCACTGCACCCAGCCTCTTTCAAGATTTTTTTTTTTTGACTACTTCTTTAAATTGTTCAAAAGAGAGGTTTTTCAACTATAAATTTTCAACTATAATTGTTTTCAGCTATAATTGTAAATTGTCTTTTTCTCCTATTAGTTCTGTAAGTTTTTACCTCAAATATATTGTGCTCTGTCATATACATTTCAAATTACTATGTTGTCTTGGTGGATCGACTTTTTTTTAATCATTATATAATGTCGCTCTGCGTCTGATAATTTCTTTATTCTGAAGTTTATCATATTAATATGGTCCCGCCTACTATCTTTTTTTTCTTCTTGTGGTGGGGCTGAGGTTTGAAATCAGGGTTTCATACTCAACCACATTTCTATTTCATTGTTCTTTGGTTATTTTTTTTCTTTTTTCTTTCTTTATTTGTTTATTATTTATTCTTATTATACTGGGTGGGGGTATGTTGTGGTTTTTACTAAAGTTCTTACAGTATATCAAATATATCATACTTATTTTAGAGATGGAGTCTCATGAATCATTTGTGGAGGCCACCTCAAACCATAATCCTCGCTATCTCAGCTTCCCAAATAACTGGGATTATAGGCATGGAACCACTGGTACCCAGTTCTTGTAGTTGCATGATATCTCTTTTTTTATTCTTTTATTTTCAACCTGTCTATATCATTACATTTGAAGTTGAATTTCTATTAAATAACATAAAGTTGGATCATAGTTTGGGTTTGTATGTTTGTTTGTGGATATCCAGTTTCCCTAACACCATTTGTTGAAGAGGCTGTATTTTCCCCAACACAAGTTTTTGGAACCTTTGTCAAAAATCAGGTGGCTGTAGATGTATGGGTTTATCTCTGGAACTTCTGTTCTGGATCTTCATGTCTGTTTTGTGCCAGTACCATGCTGTATTTATTTATTTATTTATTTATGGCAGTACTGGGTTTGAACTCAGGGCCTCATGCTTACTAGGCTTCATCCTTACTACTGCATGAGGCACTCCACCAGCCCTGTGCTGCTTTTATTACTATGGCTCTGTGGAATAATTTGAAGTCAGGTATTGTGATACTTCCAGCATTACTCTTTTTGCTCAGGATTGCTTTTGCTATTCAGGATCTTTTGATCCCAAATGAGATCCGGAATGATTCCAGATGACATGAGATGATTTTTCTATTTCTGTGAAAAATGGCATTGGAAGTTCTTTTGGATAGATTGTTTTATAAAACTATACAGTAAAATTGTTAGAATTTTTCAGTACTAATAATAGATTATTAATACACATGTATGATCTACTTTCAGCATCGGGCACCTTTCTAAATATAATAAACTTAACCGACTTCAGTTTCCTTTTTAAGTGAGGATATAGGTTATCTAAATACTAAGGTACCTTTTTTATTAAAATGAGCACTTTACAGAACATTATAGACAACTGTCTTTTCTATCCTAAAGACAGTTGATGTTGAAATCATTCTGTGTGGGCTGACTTTATGAGACCAGGGATTGCTCACATTCTGGTACTTGAACCTTTTGGTCATTGAACTATTTCATAAATCAACATTTAGTGACCCACAGTTATGTGCATATTATTCAAGGGTAGGAATGTTGTTAATACTTTTCTTCTCTTTATGACATTGGAATTTTGATGGGTATTGCTTTAAATCTGTAGATTGCCCTCAGTACTATAGCCATTTCACAATATTCCTCTGATCCACGAACATGGGAGTTCTTTCCATCTTCCAGTGTCTTCAATTTCTTTCCTAATGGTTTTTATAGTTTTCATTGTAGAGTCTTTCACCTCCTTTGTTATGTTTGTTCCTAGGTATTTAATTTTTTTTGAGGCTATTGTGAATGGACTTGCTTTCCTGATTTCTTTCACAGCCTGTTTGTTATTAGTATATAGAAAAGACACTGATTGTGAATGTTAGATTTTTATCCTGCTACTTTGCTAAAAGTGTTTATCAAATCTAAGAGTCTTTTTGTGGAGTCTTTTTTTTTTTTTTTCATTTTTCTTTTATTATTCATATGTGCATACAAGGCTTGGTTTATTTCTCCCCCCTGCCCCCACCCCCTCCCTTACCACCCACTCCACCCCCTCCCGCTCCCCCCCTCAATACCCAGCAGAAACTATTTTGCCCTTATCTCTAATTTTGTTGTAGAGAGAGTATAAGCAATAATAGGAAGGAACAAGGGGTTTTGCTGGTTGAGATAAGGATAGCTATACAGAGCATTGACTCACATTGATTTCCTGTGCATGGGTGTTACCTTCTAGGTTAATTCTTTTTAATCTAACCTTTTCTCTAGTTCCTGGTCTCCTTTTCCTATTGGCCTCAATTGCTTTAAGGTATCTGCTTTAGTTTCTCTGCATTAAGGGCAACAAATGCTAGCTAGTTTTTTAGGTGTCTTACCTATCCTCACCCCTCCCTTGTGTGCTCTCGCTTTTATCATGTGCTCATAGTCCAATCCCCTTGTTGTGTTTGCCCTTGATCTAATGTCCACATATGAGGGAGAACATACGATTTTTGGTCTTTTGAGCCAGGCTAACCTCACTCAGAATGATGTTCTCCAATTCCATCCATTTACCAGCAAATGATAACATTTCGTTCTTCTTCATGGCTGCATAAAATTCCATTGTGTATAGATACCACATTTTCTTAATCCATTCGTCAGTGGTGGGGCATCTTGGCTGTTTCCATAACTTGGCTATTGTGAATAGTGCCGCAATAAACATGGATGTGCAGGTGCCTCTGGAGTAACAGTCTTTTGGGTATATCCCCAAGAGTGGTATTGCTGGATCAAATGGTAGATCGATGTCCAGCTTTTTAAGTAGCCTCCAAATTTTTTTCCAGAGTGGTTGTACTAGTCTACATTCCCACCAACAGTGTAAGAGGGTTCCTTTTTGCCCGCATCCTCGCCAACACCTGTTGTTGGTGGTGTTGCTGATGATGGCTATTCTAACAGGGGTGAGGTGGAATCTTAGTGTGGTTTTAATTTGCATTTCCTTTATTGCTAGAGATGGTGAGCATTTTTTCATGTGTTTTCTGGCCATTTGAATTTCTTCTTTTGAGAAAGTTCTGTTTAGTTCACCTGCCCATTTCTTTATTGGTTCATTAGTTTTGGGAGAATTTAGTTTTTTAAGTTCCCTGTATATTCTGGTTATCAGTCCTTTGTCTGATGTATAGTTGGTTTGTGGAGTCTTTATGGTCTTTTAAATATAGGATCATACCATCTACCAATAGGCATAATTTGACTTGTTCATTTCCTATTTGTGTTGCTTTTATATCTTTCTTTTGCCTTATCCTGGGTAAGAATTTAAGCACTATATTAAATAAAAGTAAAGACAGTGGACACCCTTGTCTTATTCCTGACTATAGAGGAAATGGATTTTCTCCATTTGGTGCAATACATATATGGCCTTTATTATGTTGAGGTACATTCCTGCTATTCCTAGTTTCTTCAAGGCTTTTATCATGAAGGAATGTTGAATTTTGCCCAAGGCTTTTTCTACGTCTATTGTTCATGTGAATTTTGCCTTTATTCTCTTCACGTGCTGTGTTAGACTTAATGATTTGCATAGGATGAATCATCTTTGCATCCTTGGAAGGAAACTAACTTGATTATGGTGTATGATCTTTTGAATGTGTTGTGGAATTCAGTTTGCAAGTATTTTGAGGATTTTTGTGCCTATAATTATCAAGTAAACTGATCTGTAATTTTCCTTTTTGTTATGTTCTTATCTGATTTTGGTATTTGAGTAATACTGGTTTCATAAATGAGTTTGGTTTTCTTCCCTTTCTATTTTATGGAATAGTTTGATGGGGCACTACTGTTAGTTCTTTTTTAAAGATTTGGTAGAATTCTCAGTGAATCCATCCAGTCCTGGACTTTTCTTTTTTTGTAGACTATAACTGCTTTAATTTCTTTGCTTGTTGTAGATATGGTTAAGTGGTTTATATTCTCCTGGTTCATTTTTGTAGGTCATATGTATTTAAAAATTTACCTATCTTTTTCTAAAGTTTTAGTTTACAAGAATATAAATTTTCAAAATGATCCTCTGAATTTCAATGATGTTGTGATATCCCCTTTTTCATTTCTAATTTTATTAATTTGCATTTTCTTCCTCTTCTGGTTAGTTTTACTAAACGTGTGTCAATTTTGTTTTTTTTTCAAAGAATCAACTTTTTGTAGAATTGATTCTTTGTGTTTTTCTTTTATTCACCAATTTGGTAATTTCTGCCCTGATCTTCATTATTTCTTTCTGTCTAATGCTTTTAGGTTTCACTGTTTCTTGTTTTTTAGGAGCTTGAGGTGCATTAGTTTATTTATTCAGGATCTCTGATTTTTTTAGTGGAGGCACTCATATAAACTTCCCTCTTTGCACTGCTTTTGCTGTGTCTCAAAGGTTCTGGTAAGTAGTGTTTTCATTTTAATTTGCTTCTAGTAATTTTTTATTTCCCTCCTTAATTGTTTGATCACCCACCAATCATTTCAAGAGTGAATTGTTCAGTTTCTATGTGTTTGGATTTTTCCTGGAGTTTCTTTTGTTATTGAATTCTAGTTTATTCCATTATGGTCTGATAAAATTCAAGAAATTATTTTAATTTCTTACATTTTTAAGACTTGTTTTATGTCCTAATATATTATATATTTTGCAGAAAGTCCCTGGTCTGCTGAGAAGAATGTACTCTGTAGCTATTAGGTGGAATATTCTGTAGCTGTCTGTTAAAGTCCATTTGATGTATAGTGGCATTTAATACTGAAGTTTCCTTATTGATTTTTTGTCCAGATGACCTGTCTATTGATGCAAGTGGTATATTAAAGCCACCAGATATTATTGTGTTGGACTCTATCAATGCTTTTATGTCTGGTAGTGTTTGCTTTATGAGATTGGGTACACCAATCTTCAGTGTGTATATGTTTATAATTGTTATCTCCTCCTACCGGATTGTTCCCTTTATAAATATGAAGTGACTTTCTTTGTCTCTTCTGACTAACTTTGGTTTGAAGTTGGCTTTGTCAGATATGAATATAAATCTTCTTGCTTGCTTTTGGACTCCATTTGCTTGGAAAATCTTTTTCTATCCTTTCACTCTACATCTGTGTTTGTTTTTGTCAATGTGGTACATTTTTTGGAAGCAAAAAATAGTGGGGTCTTGCTTTTTAATCCAATCTTCCAAGTTAGAAGATTTAATTAGAGAATTGAAACCATTAACATTCAGTGTTATTATTGAAAGATATGTCATTTTGTTGTTTTGGTAATGTTTGCTTCTTTCTTAATCCTCATTTGTTTATTGACTCATCAAGTAAGATTTATTCTTTCTCATATTTCCTGATTCCACTTATGTTCCTGTTCTGAGTGTAGGTTTCCTTTAATTATCTTCTGCAGCACTGGCTTAGTGGTCATGAACTCCTTTAGCTTTTATTAATCACAGAGGTTTTTATTTCTCCTTCAATTATGAAGGATAGCTTTGCTGGATACAGTTATACAGGTTGCCCTGATATTCTGTCTTCAGTGTGGTCTAGTCTACTGGAAAGGCTTCCAGTGGAGTATTTTTGTTTGACTTATTGAGCTTTTCATTTCCAGAATCTCAGTTGTATTTTTTTTTTTTTTTGGAATTTCTATATCTTTACTGAATTCATCTTTCATATCCTGTATTGTCTTCTTTATTTCACTCAGATCTTTGAATTTTCTTGGAATTCATTCAGCCATTTATTCATGTCTTCCTTAATTTCATTGATAATTCTTATAATCATTTCTTTTGAATTCTTGGAGATTTCCTCAACCTCACTGTCGTTAGTGTTTGTTACTAATGACAAACTGAGTTACTGAGTTACTGAGTCTCAGAGGAGTCATGTTGCCTTGTTTTTTTCAAATATTTTTGTTTCTACACTGGTGTCTGTACATCTGAGGCCAAGTCATAGGATGGAAGTTTTAATAACCTATTATCTTTCAGTGGAAATATTCTCAATCAGGCAGGACAGTATAGCAGCCAGGATGAGATGCTAGCTCTCATTACAGGATTGGGGGTATGGCTTAGTAGCCAAGCATTCACCCACATGCTCAGGTACCAGATATGATCCCTAGCAATGTTCAGATTGAGGTAAACTAGCTAGAGTCACTTGTGGAAGTGTCAGTTGTCCACTTCTGAGCTGGGCAGGTTCACAATCCCCCCTTTCCCCAGTTTGTATCCTCAGGGGCAGCAAGCATCCAAGGGGCATTCAAGCTGATCCTTGAATGTGCCAGAGAGTGGGTGGAGCAAATAGCACTGAGTTCTACACTGGCTGGGGGAGAAGTGATGAACTTAGTTGCTCCATCTGTCTGACTCAGTGTTTGTAAAACCAGTTCAGCAGTTTACTTCCTTATAGGAGTATTAGTAGGCTATGAAAATCTCATAATTCACAGGGTCTAGATTTAGGACCCTCAGTCCTACCTGGCAAAAACACATGCCAGGCAGGATGCAGTTACTGGTAGTGGTCCTCAGTACTTTCAGACCTGTCCTAGAAGATCACCTCTCTGCAATGAGGAGGAGGCTGTAGAAGTCATGTGATTGGGAGGTTGGGTCTGGGGCCATCAGACCAGCTGGCAACCAGTTTATGCTGAGATGCAGTTCCTAGTGGTGGGCCTCAGTGGTTTCAGACCCTGATCAGCAGTTCACCTCCCTGGTTGGGGGAGGAGGCTGAAACAATCACATGATTTAGCATTTGTAGGCTGCAGGCCCTTAAATCTGCTTGGAAGTAAATACACACCAGGACACCGTTGTAGGTGATGGGTCTAAGTGCTTTCTGGCCATGCCCAACAGTTCACCTCCTTAACTGGGAGAGGAGGGTCTGTGCTCAGTTCTCTGACCACCTATCAGCCAACACATGCAGCTCTGGAGGCTGAATACTAACCTAATCACAGGCTCAGTGCTTTGTTTCTGCTGCAAGCCTCAGACAATGTGACTTGCTTCTTGTCAGGGTGGGTAAGGCCTGTAGCCACTACACCCCTTTGCTGCTGAAGTTCTCTAGCAGACCACCTCAGACCCTCTCCCTCTCCATAACCACCTCTCATGAGCTGTCTCCCACACAAACACTACGGCAAGGTGTCCCAATACTTCCTAAGTCATGATTGTTTCTTGTATTTCAAGCACCCAGAGTATCTCAGTTTCTCAACAGTAAGTTCTCTCTCTCAAGATGGCATCCTGCTATAGCCCTCCAAGATAAGAGGAGCAGCAGAGTGTCTTTCTTCACCAAGGCTAGTCTTTCACACTACAGCAGTTAGTATTACCAAATCCCCACTCTAGATTCAAAGACTGTGGGAGAGATGACCTTATATTGCAGGCAAAATTGCCAATATGTTGCCAGGGCTATTTGGCTTCCTTTGTGATTGTGTCTTTAGCCCTCCTCCCTCTCCTGGCAAGAGAGAGGCAATTCCCAGGGCTGGGAATTGTTTGCTGCTTTTCTATTTGCATAGTTTTTTCCTTACTTTTCTGCTGTCTTGTTACATCTTTGTTGATTCTCAATATTCTTCTCTCTCTTTAGAATATAGCATCTCCTGTGTCATCTAATTCACAGAGTCAAAATGGTGGATGCTTCTAATCCACCCCCATTTTGCCTGAAAAATCTATGTGGGTTCTTTAAAAAAAAAAAAAAAATCTTGAACTGGGTGTGGTGGAACATGTGGCTTATAATCCCAGCACTTGTAAGTCAGAGGCAGGAAGATTGCAAGTTCAAAGCTAACCTAAGTTACATAGCAAGATCATGCCTCAAAAAGCAAACAAAAAAAATCTCTCAAGTACTAGGTTTCCTGTTTAGCTGACTTATGCAGCCTCATGCATAAGCAGCCATATACAAAAGTATTTTGTTTTATACTTTAAAACTCTGATATTCTACTTCAGGCTTGTCTTTGCTCATTCTCTTCCTCAGCTCATCTGAAAAATATCTTGATGCTACTTTGGCTCATGTATAGGAAACTGCTGGGAGGCATAAATGCCTACATTTTTAAAAGGAGAATGCTCCCAGTCAGTAACATAACATCTTTAGAAACCAGAAAAGAAGAGCTAGCTAAACCCAATATTATCAGAAGGAAGAAAATGAAAAGATTAGATCAGAGATAAATGAAATAGAGAATATAAACACAGCATAATAATCAACAAAGCAAACTTAGTTCTTTGGAAGATAAAACTGATAAACCTTTAGCTATACTGACCAAGAAAAAAGTTCAAAGTACTAAAATCAGGAATAAGGAGACATTACTGACACCCTACATTAAAAAGAATTATACGCGAACACTAGGAACAATTGTACACCAACAACTTAGTTAATGTAGAGGAAGTGGACAAATGCCTAGAAACACAAACTACCAATGCTTATGAACAAATAAATAGCAAATCTGAAAACATCTATAACAAGTAAAGAAATTTTCCTCAAAGAAAAGCCCAGAACTACTATAGTTTGGTTGTTGAGTGTCCCCTCCAAAGGTCTACATGTTAAGAGGTTTGTCCCTTGGTCTACTGGGAGTAGGTGTAACTTTTAGGAAGTGGTTCTCTGTGGGAGGTCATTGGATTCATTGGGGTCATGGGACTGTGGCTCTTCCTCTTTGCTTCTTGGCTCATGAAATGAACAGTTTGCTCTGCCATATGCTTCTTGCCATTTCCATCTGGACCCCCACTAGAAGCCAAAGCAATGGGCCTGCCTGAACTTGCACTGGAACCTCCAAAACAATGAGCCAAAACAAACATTTCCTTGTTATGAGTTAACTACCACAAATACTTCATTTAATGTCAGAAAGAGAACCAAAGGCTTCAATGATGAATTCTACTATTTTATGAAAGAATGAATTTCAGTCCTTCTCAAACACTTCTGAAACATGGAAGAAGAAAAAACACTTCCTAACTCTATGAGGCCAGCTTTACCTTGATACCAAAGGTATCAAAAGGCATTTAAAAAATATCAACAATATTCCTTATGGGTATAGATGCAAAATTTCTCATGAACATAATAGCAAATTAAGTCTAGAAGTGTATTAAAGAAGACTATAAATCATTAGGATTGAAATTCTCCTAAGAATGTGGGTGACAAGACATAAGAAAAAAATTAAACATAAGAAAAATTAGTCATTAATAAGATCAGGAGGAAAAAGCTACAAATTCATCTCAATTGATGAGGGAAAAGCTTTTGATAATTCAGTATCCTTTAATGATAAAAAGTAGTCAACAAACCAGGAACAGAAGTGAACTTCTCCAACATGATACAAGGCATTTATAAAAAAATGTTTAAAAACCCAGAGCAAGCATTATATTCAGTGAAGAAAGTTTAAAAACCTCCCCCCTAAGATTGGAAACCAAACCTTGATGCTTGCTCTTGTTACTTCTATTCAGCATTGTTCCAGAAGTTCTGAAAAGGGCAATTAGGCAAGAAAAAGACATAAATGCTATTCAAATGGAAAGGAATAAGGTGGAGAGTGATGGTTGCACAACATTTTGAATGTACTAAATGATACTGAATTCTGCACTTTAAAATGGTAAATGGCTCATCTTGTATTATCTGAATTTACCATTAAAAAAAAAAAACCCAAAAGCAAAACAAGAAATCTGCTAGAGAAAGCTCTACTCTATATGGTCTCTTTAGTGTCATTTCTAACAACCAATGCACATGTTCCCGGTAGAGATCAGACTGGCTGCACTCTGCCTTTTTGTTTCAGTTCTCATAAGCTTCTCTTAACACAGTCTGTTTAGTGTCATGTTTTTCACACTATTTTTTGTGGTTTTGCTGTTTAAAGTGGCCTCAGAACATACTGCTTAAGTTGTGTCTAGAATTCCTAAGTACAAGTAGGCTATGATTGTGCCTATGAAGCAAATAGGTGTGTTAAAATAAAGCTTCATTCATACATGAATTACAGTGCTGTTAACAGTGAGTTCAATGCCAACAAATCAACAATTATATTTAAAAGATCTGTTTAAACAGAAACACACATTTTAAAATGTTGCGTAATGATCACTTGATTAAAAATGCTGTGATCACAGGCTCAGAAGAACCTAGGCCTGTACTTCCACTGGAATGGTACTTCAGTATGAACTAATGCAGTATTTACGGTACCTTTATAGAACATAACTACTGCAAATAACAAGAATCTACTCTAATTGCTAGAATGTGCAAGACTTGATAAAAGTTTAAATGGAGGTAATGAAGAAGGGGAAGTAAATAGTAATATCCAGGTTTCTGCCTTGAGCAAATTATGATGCCAGTTATTAAAATAGGGAATAGAGGAAGAGCAGTTTGGAGAGTGGCTGTAGTCATAGGAATCAGAGATAATTAGTTTGGTTTTAGCTTGTTGGGTTAGAGGTTCCTGAAAGACATCCAATTAGACATATCCAGAGGTCCTCAGGAAAGCTTGGGACAGGATAATCTTTGAATTAATTACCTATGTTACGTACATGGTTTTTGATGCCAGGAATATTGGATGAGATCACGCAAGGACAGTGTGTATAACAAACAAATAATGGTGTAGAGCAGAGTCTTGGGAAATGTCAATAGTTAAGGAATTAGTAAAGGAAGAAGAACATGCAGAGGATACTGGAAGCAGAATATAGACAGGGAAATCAGGAAAGGAATTAGTAAAGGAAGAAGAACATGCAGAGGATACTGGAAGCAGAATATAGACAGGGAAATCAGGAAAGGAATTAGTAAAGGAAGAAGAACATGCAGAGGATACTGGAAGCAGAATATAGACAGGGAAATCAGGAAAGTGTACATTGTTAAAGCCAGGAGAAAAGAACATTTCAAAAAGGAAGGTGTTGTCTGTATTGTCAAGACATTATCAAGGACTAAACACTAGTGTGTTCATTGGATTTAGTGAAAAGCACATTTTTAGCTCTTTCTGAGAGTAGTTTCATGAAGTTATGGTGCAAACCTGACCATACTGGATTAAGTAGCATGTGGATTAACAGAAATTGATTTGAAAATAGTCTAGGTGCTTTCTTTTCCTTACTTTTCAAGTTTTGTATGAAGCTTTTAATTATCATTGACATTTAACTGATTACGTACAGGTAGGACATGTAGATATTTTTTCTTGATCATTTTCCTAAGGATGAACCCACTAAATCTCACTCTTTAGGGGACTTTCCATTATTAGAGAGAATGAGAGTGAGATGCCAAAATGTTTCTTACGATTTCTTCAATGACTTCACTTTTAAATACCTTTGCAGCTTTTTTAGTATTCAGTACTCAGAAAAACTCTGAGCTCTATCATTTTTCCTTCTCTGCTAACTATAAATGTTTAGGATAGCTGAACATAATTGCAGTGATATTTTGTTATGAAAATCAAGTTAGTATTTGAATAGTCACATTTCAAGAACCAAGTGAAAATTATAGCAATGAATAAGAATTTGATAAATATCTTATATTTACAAACACATTTTATTAAGAAAAGCAATAATTTTATGCATCCATTCTTTTCTCTTTTTAATTTGAAATAACAGTAGACTTACATAAAACTTATAAAAATAGTACAAAAAAATCTGTATATTGTTCAACCAATGTTAACATTTTATTATATTTGCTTACAATTCTCTTTTCTTTGAAACATTTTAAAGTTTTTAAGTTACATACATGAATGTCCCTTAGTCTCTAAAAACTTCAGTGTGTATTTCCTAAAAATAAGGACATTCTTTCATGCAATCTAATGCAGTTATCAAAGTCAGGAATATAACATTGATATAGTACAATTGTTTAATCTGTAAATTGTGCTGTCCATTTTGATAGCCACTAGCCTCATGTGGCTATTTAAATATAAAATACGTTACAAATTCTATCTCTCAGATATACTAGTTACTTTTTAAGCACTGCGAGGTCCAGTGGCTATTTAATTGGAGAGCATAGATACAGAATACTTCTGTCATTGTTGAAAGTTATATTAGTAATGCTGCAGACATTTAAATCTTGCCAGTTGTCCCACTAATGTCCCTAATAGCAAAGAAAACAATTTTTCTGGTTCAGGACATATTGCATGATCGTGTTACACTTAGTTATGCTGTCACTTTAGTATTCTTTAATGGAATAGTTTTTCAGAATTAATTTGTCTTTTGGGGCCTTGATATTTTTAAAGACTCACAGGCTAATTATTCCATAAGTTGTCCCTCACTGGGAGTTTGCCTGTTATTTCCCCCAAGACTAGTTTCAGATAATAGATTTTGGGAAAAATACTATAGAAGTACTGTCACAATTTTTCCAGTTCACATTTAAAGGCCAATGACATAGTTTTTTTCTATTAATTTATAATCTGTCAGGTTTCTCCAATGTTAACTTGGAGAATCTCTGTTCCTCCTTGAAATTAATAAGTATCTTGTTAGGAGATACTTTAAGACTCCATAAATATATTATTTCTTATATTCTCATCTATAAGGTTTACCATCTACTCATGATGAATCTTACTTGATACAATTATGGTGATTTGTAAAATGGTATATTTTTTCCTTTTTTGAATGAATTTAGATTTATTTTAAAAAGTGCAATAAGTTTTACATCCTTCACCCCAAATGGTAATGTCTTATATAATCATAATTTAATAATTGTACCATATGTGGAAAACAGTAAATATTGCTAAAATAGTTAACTAATTTATAGAACTTATTTAAATAGTGCCAGTTTTCCAACTAATGTCCATCATAGCAACAGAAAAAAATGTTCAGAACTTGTCAAATGTCAAATGTCCTACTGTTCTCATTTTGGTCTATAATCCCTAACTGTATTTAGTTGTCCTGTTTTTGGTAGTCTCCTTCAATCTGGGATAATTCTTCAGTCTTTGTTTTTATTTTATAACAAATGATAATCTTTTTATCTCTAATTCTAGTGCTTTACCACATTTGCTAGTTGGAATTCTGTTTTAATAACTTTCCCATCTCCTTTATTCACTTCTATTAGTAGAAATTAGTAGTAGTTGCATGAATTCTTTCATTCTATGATTAAAGTCCATTACTATTATTAATTATTTTGATGCCATATTATCCAGCCCTTCTGGATGGCTTAGTCAGTTTGAACATGTCACTTGGTAAAGATGGAACAGAATTGTTTTGTGGTATTGGTACAATTTAATTAAAAGCCACATGAATTGTAGCATTCTTTTAGTTTGGGGGTAGTTTTTTGTCAGTATTGGGGCTCTACCACTTAACCCACTCTGCCAGCCCAATTATGGCATTCTTTATCAGTCACTATTGTAAAAGTATTTAAAGTATTTGAATCATCATTGATAGTTCTAAAAAACAAAGATGCTTTGTCATGTGATTGCCTGTATTATCTCATCTCTGCATGATTCTATCCTATAGTTCATGCCCATTATCAGACAAGATTTTTTTTTTTCAGTGCTAGGGATCAAACTCCAGGGCCTTGTTCATGGTAAGCAAGTATTTGCCACTCAGTTATATCCCCAGGCCTCAAGATCTTTTTACTAGTTTCAATTTATCATTGTATGACTTGGGTAAACATTTATTAGTTCTTCACTTTTCAGTTTTGAGAAGGGCGTATGTTATAATCAGCATTTAGTTGTCAGATTTTTGTTCTTGTTACTAAGTTCAGTGAGAAGGTAAGGGTAGGAACAACTTCCTAAAAAAAAAATCCAAATTGTGTACCTAATGCCTGGCATTATGTTTGGAATAGTTACTACTCTGAATATTTTTGAATGGGTGAGATCATCTTTTTTCACTTAGTCATTTTACCTCGTGTGGAATGTTTTTACTTTTAACATTTTACCATCTGAATATTTATAGTTAACAAAACATTTCCAAATTTCTTCTGTGGAAAAATACATGGGTTGAAATTTTCAAAGAAGGCATGGAAATTTCATATATAAAAATCAGTTTGGTTTCTTTTCTGTGCTTTATTTACCAATGTTAATTGTACACTGTGAATCTCTTGGAGAAAGGGGAATATCCAGAATTTCTAAAGCTCATTTAATAATAAAACTCATTTTTCTCATTTTCTAAGGAACTGTGGTGTCATGGAACACACTTGGGTAAATGCTTCTTTGATCTTTAAGAAATCTTCTTAATTTTCTTTAGGCTGATTCCTTTGTTATTATGTTTTCTTTTCCTTTTTATCTATTTGATATGCCCCAAATTAATTTTCTTTCTCACTAATCTGGACAACTTCTTGTCAGCTAAATATAACATGTTCTAGGAACTTCATAGTTTCTCAAAAAGGAGCCCATGAATTAGAAATAGCCTTAAGAATATTCATCTAAACACTTGTAAAGTAACGCTTTGTAGGCAAATTTAATACTATTTTTCTAAAACATTTATATTCTCTGTGAGCCATTCTACACACCTTGGTTGGAGAGGTTTCATAATCTACAAGGAAAAGTAGTAAAAATTTCAAACATTCGAGGAATGTTGAGTCACTCTCTTAATGACAAAATTATACAGAGTAAGAAAAATGTCTATAGAAATAGAACCAAGAGGAATCTATATAAATAGTAATGTGAAGAAGAGTGAATTCCTTTTTAGCTTGTAACATCGCATTTTTTGCATGTTGCACACATTGTTTAGCCGTTTCTAAACACATTTCCATTTACGTCATTTGTAAAAACTTCCTAGGCTCATATTCTGGAAAACTGACAAAGTTGTAATGAACAGATGCAGATTCCATAATTGTAATTTGCTTTTACTCTAAACTAATTTTCTGGCTCATGCATCATTAGTGATTTCTACTTTTTTTACATTTTTACCTTAGAAATGTTAAAGGTTAAAGGTTTCTTTCAGAGTGAAACTTTTTTTGATTGACTTCTTAAAAATCAGGGCTTATTACCTCATGGTGTATAAGTCCTCCAATCATTGACCTATATTTATATCTCAAATTTTAAGGGTGCCTTTGTTGATGTTTGACTTTATATAATCTTTTTAATTTTCCTTGTCTATTTTCCAGAGAAGCACATAGGAACCTCTCTTCCTTGTTGTATTTTTCCTATCACTAATTTCTTGTTTTAAAAGTAGATCTTACAAAGTATAATTTTACAAATTCAAATCTTTAAACTCCAAACACTAATAAAAAGACATATTTTCATATTACTTGTTTTCTTCTGATAAGATTTTCTAACAATATTGTTCAAACAACTGTTGTGTTCCAAAATAGGACTAATTCAGGTGAATCTCTGATGGTCTTAAAGGAACCAAATAATCTATCTCTAAGAATACTGCATGCATATTTTTGAATAAAACGAAATAAACCTGAAAAATCTGATCTTTGACCAACTCCTATGACAACTTCTGCATATTTCCTGATTTTGTTATGTGAATAAAGAACAAAATACTTGTTCATGAAAGAATGATATTTTATATTATTTTTTCAGTGTGTGTGTATTCTTTTCAGTGAAGTACCAAAATACAGAGCAAGTGTTTTGGCATATTGTTGCTAGTTGTAAGGAAGATTTAATAGCTTGTTATGGACTATTAATATGAACAGAAGTCATTTAGAGTTCAGATATATATTTAGAACTAGCATGTGTGCAAAAATATACAAAGTGAATTGAGAAATTTTGGAAAAGGTTATTTAAAAAGAGAAACTGCCATTTGTAAGGTAGCAGTAATTAAACAAATGTAGACAAAGAGATTGAAATATTTATTTTGAAGATTTTTAAAAATTTCATCTCAAATAGTAACTTAGAATTGAAAGAACTGGGTGAAAGTATGAAACTTTTAATCTAAAATGATAATTATATAAATATAATGTAATTTAATTTCAAATATAGTGTAGGAAACCCAAAATGGTTGAGCAGTTAGTTAGATGAGAAGATTACAAACCAAACAACTGAGTTTAGTAATAAAGTGCTATTTGTTATTGCTTATATGAAAATTGTAAAAATTATAAATTAGTTTTCAATGACTTTGAAAATGTCTTTATTGTACTTTTTGCATAAAGATGAGAAAGTCTTCATGTTCCAGATATCTACCAAGCAAGTCTTAGTAGGAATTTAAGTGAATGATTTGTTCTTTAATTTCTAATTTTTTTATTACAAGGGTATATAACACATGTTAAGTAGTTTTGTTGCATGAATTTTGTAGCATACAGTAAAGTAAAACCCTGGTGACCTTTGGTCATGTTGATCACATGCATGAAGATGCTCATTTTTTGTGTAGCACAAAAAACAGTTTTTGTTTGTGCTACATTTGCTATTTTGGTAAATGCTTTAACAAGGAACTTTGAAAAATCATATTATAGTCTAAGAATATAAAATAGTGAATGATGTCTAAAGAGATAATTTTAAAGTTAGATCTTGAATACTTAGCATGTATATGTCTCCATATATTTTATGAATTTGTTCTACATATCAATAATAATTTTGTGAAAATTATAGACATGACTATGTTAAACTTGTCACTAGACACACACACACACACACACACACACACACATGCTCTTATATACACAACATGCATTGTTTTCTTGTTAGGCTTATAAAGCCAGTGTTGGCTTTTTGTGCTGTGATATGCATATGATTTAGTCTAAATCTTGTTAAAAATGCAGATTCTAAGTCAGTAGTTCTAGGGTGGGGCTTGAGAGTATACAGTCATAGCAAACTTCCACTCATGAATATTCTGCTACTCAAGGATCAGCAAACATTTTTCTGTAAAAGGCCAGGTAGTAATACTTCAAGCTTTGGAGGCCAAGAATCAAAATTGAGACTATTATATACATACTTACATAATAAGAGAAAAAAATGCCCATACCTTTTTATTGGTAAAGTTCAATTAATTATCATTTTTATGGTATAGCAATATAGTGAAAAACACTACTGAACCATAAAAAGTAATCATTGATGGATACATGCAGTGACAGAAATGAATCTCGGGAACATGGTGAGTGATAGAAGCCTTACACAAAAGCTATATACTGTGTGAATCCAATTATATGAAGTTCTAGAAAACAGGTCATGTTTACCTGGTGCCAGGGGAGATGGCAAAGGTACCTCAGGGAGAACTGTTTGGATGATGGAAATGTTCTGTATCTTGTTTGTAGTAATGGTTATGCAGGATTTTAATGTTTCCAAAACTTACTGAATTTGGGGAAAGTCAGTTGACATGTTGTGAGGACTCTCAGGCAGCCCTATGGAAAGGTCTATAATTGCCAAAAACCAGCATGGAACTAATGTCTTCTGCCAAGAGCTGGGTGAGTAAGCTATCTTACAAGCAAATCTCCTAGTTTCAGTCAATGCCTTCAAATGATGTTAAGACCCTGCCTGATGGATCACAGCTTCATAAGAGACTCATAGTCAGAATCACCAGCTGATGGTAAATGGATGGAATTGGAGAACATCATTGTGAGTGAGGTTAGCCTGGCCCAAAAGACCAAAAATCGTATGTTCTCCTTCATATGTGGACATTAGATCAAGGGCAAACACAACAAGGTGATTGGACTTTGAGTACATGATAAAAGCAAGAGCACACAAGGGAGGGGTGAGGATAGGTAAGACACCTAAAAAATTAGCTAGCGTTTGTTGCCCTTAACGCAGAGAAACTAAAGCAGATACCTTAAAAGCAACTGAGGCCAATAGAAAAAGGGGACAGGAACTAGAGAAAAGGTTAGCTCAAAAAGAATTAACCTAGAAGGTAACACACACCCACAGGAAATTAATGAGTCAACTCCCTGTATAGCTATCCTTATCTCAACCAGCAAAAACACTTGTTCCTTCCTATTATTGCTTATACTCTCTCTTCAACAAAATTAGAGATAAGGGCAAAATAGTTTCTGCTGGGTATTGAGGGGGTAGGGGGAAGAAGGAGGGGATGGAGTGGGTGGTAAGGGATGGGGTGGGGACAGGGGGGAGAAATGACCCAAGCCTTGTATGCACATATGAATAATAAAACAATAAAAAAAAAAGAATCACCAGCTGAATTCTTGTTCATAGAAATGGATTATAATTATTTGTTGTTTTAATCTAACAACAAAATTTTATAAATCAATCACTATAAATGATGTACTTTAACTTATTGTTTTAAAATTATAACTTAATAAAGTATTTTTTTAAAAAATCTTGGTTGGCAGTCATCAACTAAGGTAATATGTGAAATTGTATTATAAATTATAAATCAGTATACAAATGTGACATCATTTTAAGAGCCTTTACATTATAGAGAGGGCTTTACATTAAGAGCCTTTACATTATAGAGAGGGCTTCTGATTATCTGTACCTTTTTCATCAGGATACTGCTTATTCTGACTTAATACCCAACCAGTATACATTTTAGGATTAAGTAGTTATCCATTTAAGAATATATCTGGACTAAATTTCCCAATAGATGAATGGGGACTTTGAACTGTTTTCTTGGAGAGTCAGTATTTAAATATATTAGTTACTGTTTGATACTTTCAAAAATACACAAAAATGATGATATAATAAATATTGGATTTGATAACAGGAAGATTAGGTATCACCCTCCACTCAAGAATTGCTTCATAAAATAATCATGGGAAAAGTACTCAACATTTCTCTAGACCTTTCACAAATTTTCTCCTTCATAAAAATGAAGTTATTGAACTAGGGAGTCTTAACTTTAAAAAATATGTGGTTTTATTAGTTAGGAACCTGAAAGCATTATAGGAATATAATAGGTAACATAATACAGCATAAACATACTCTGTTTCTGATTTGATAGCATCTATTTCTTAGGACCTGTGAACTTTCAAAGACAGAATTTATTATAATGCTTTCTAAATCTCTCATTTTAAAAAGAAATACAGGCAATCCTTGACTTCTGATGGTTTGATTTATGAATTCTTTACTTTGCATGGTGTGAAAGTAATACATATTCACTAGAAACCATACTTTGAATTTTGATGTTTTCCTGGACTAGCAATATTCTTTCATGATGTTGAACATTGAGGGCAATTCCCAGGTAACCAACCACACTATCATGGGGATCCACACTCTACAGTGTACTGTATTCTGAAGCTAGGGTGTTCCTTCAGTTAGGTACATTAAATGCATTTTGACTTAATATTTTCTTTTCTTGTATTTGCTGGGGCGGGGGGTGGTATTGTCCAGCACCAGCCAGAAAACCTGTTAAACAAATTCTGAAAGAGCTTTAACACTTCTTAACTTAGTATTTGCCTAATTTAAGCAACCTGTTTTATTTTACTTGATCTGGGGGCCTGGTTGAAGTAGCAGAGTGCCTGCCTAGCAAGCATGAGGTCCTGAGATCAAACCCCAGTACCACACACACAAAAAGAAACTATTTTATTAACTTATTTTTGAAACAGATTCTCACTGTGTTGCCCAGACTAGTCTCACACTCCTGGGCCCAAATTATCCTCCTTTCTTAGCCTCCTGAGCAACTGAAACTAGAGGTATATGTCACTGCATCTGGCAGCATCTGTACTTTAAAATAAGGATTTTGGTCTAATAACTTGAAAGTGTGGGAGCATTTGTTGGAACATTAGAGTATTGTGACATTAATAAAAAGCAAAACTAGTATGATTTTTAAATATTTCTTCTTTCAGCCATTAAAACATTTTCAGTTCAAAAAATTCTGAAATTATCTGAATGTATTTCTTATATTATTAGATTTTTACTTATTGTAAATGGGTGCATGTACCATAATAAGGGATGTATTTCTTTTTTATAACAGATGAATCCCCTCACCTTGTACAAGTAATATATGCTAATAAAAATACAAATTTGGGGCCTAACAACTTCTTTGATTCTTCATTTTTCTCACAGAGGTTCTTATGCTTATAAAAATATTAAATAAAACTTGTATGCGTCTCTCCTCTTCTTACATTAGTCTCATTCTCAGCTTTAGCCATAGAATCTAAGGAGGTAGAAGGAAGTTTTTCCTCCCCTACACAAGAAAGAAGGCTTATTTCTTCTTCTGTTCTAAGGTAGTCAGTGGCACATCAAAGACTTTGAGATTCCTTTCTTCAAAACCAGTTTTCTCCTTAAGTAAGTACCTAGACCTAAGAAATGAAAGCCATACTATAAAGATTTTATTTTGGAATTCCAAAGTTTTATTTGTCCTTCAACCAAAAAGCAATACTTACAAATGAGTAGACATGAAAAAAGAACCTTTCAGTGTCTAAAAATACCTGATTAGAAGTGTTTTTGGAGGGGATTCCAAGATGGTGGCTAGAGGCAGGAAGCAGAAAGCGAGCCTCCTATAGTGAAATCTTTGAGAGACACTGTAGACACACTTTACAGGCAAAATCACCAAGAAGAGACAAAACTTTGACCCCTCCACACCTTCAGCCGGCAAAGAGAATCTCCACTTCATGTTAAACGGAGAAACAAAGAGGGCCCCCGGGCCACCAGTCACCCATGCCCAGATGGCTTGGGAAGATGTGGACAAGGTGAGCTTTGCAGTACTGTAGTACTCCCACACACAACCCTGGGCCAGACCATCATAGCCCCCTGGACAGAATGACCTCCACCCGGGGAAAAAAGAGAAACTGACTAATAAGCAATAGAACAATAAAGACACGTGGGAAAGAGGGTGGGGAACACTGAGCACCAAAGATTGGGGGAAGGGAATCCTTCCCAGAACTGTAAATAAACAAGCCGGGCAGGCAGGAGAGGCTCTGGTGGGAGTGGGGGTGTGCGCCCAGCAACCAGAAGCGGGAAAGCTTGTGAGAGTGGCGGAGGGAGGAAAACTCCACAGGAGAGGAGGGAAGACCCACTTCCCACGTGAGCTGTAAACAAACATGGCGGCTGGCAGGAGCAGCAGCACCACCCAGTAATCAGGAGCAGAAAAGCTTGTGAAAGTGGCAGAGGGAGGAAAACTCCACAGGAGAGGAGGGAAGACCCACTTCCCACATGAACTGTAAATAAACATGCAGGCCTGAGAAAGTGGGTGCAGTGTCACCTTCCCCGGTGTGCTTGGAAAGAGGAAAGCTTGTAGCAGAGGCTCCCACACAGGAGAACTCTGAGTAAACAAAGACTGCAGGGCTAGGTGAGTGCTAAGCTCACCCCAGAGATCTGCATAAATAATGCCTCCAGCAACAGAAGGTTGACAGCAGTGTGCAGGCAAGCCACAGCCACACATACCATTCTCAGAACTATCTCCAGATTCTTTTTGTTTTCTCTTTTTCTCCCTACCTTTGATGAGAGAACAACCGAATTACACCTGCATGCTGAAAAACTTACTGGAATTGTATTGCATTTGAACTTGGGACACTTGGTGGGTTTTTTGTGTGTGTGTGTGTGTGTGTGTGTAGTTTTGTTCTACTTTATGCATCCCCTTTGATGAGACAACTACAGAACAACATCTGAGGCACCATCTCCAGGATTGGAGACTGAGATGGACACCCAAATTAATAAGACTGAAACTTCATTGCATTTGAACTTGGAGGTTTTTTGTTTTTTTTTTAAATTTTCTATTTTTCACTTTATTTTATTTTATTTTTATATTTGGATATTTCTTTCATTTACTTATTTTTTATTTTTATTCTTATCTTTACTTTTTTATTTTTTATTTTCAATCATCTGTCTCTCTAATGCCTATTCAGCTTATGGTCAATTAGTACACTAACGTTCCATATTTACACCTTTGAAACTTTCTTGTCTGATTCCTTCTTCTGTTTTTTCCTTCTTGCCTGTTTATTTGTTTTTCCCTTTTCTTTAACTTCTTGCTTTCCATCTCAGCTCACCCTTCCATTCTAAATATTACCATTGTTATTATTACAAGCTAGAAAATACTTAATTGCACACAGAACAGGGACAGTAACAACACCAAAGACAATGACGGGAAGACAGAAAAAACAGGGAAACCAGTTTCTCCACAGCAAAACAATTAGTACAGGAACCAGAGGGGAATGAAGAAAACAGAAGCTCAGATCCAGAATCCAACAAAATGAAGATAAACTATGCCAAAGGACCCAAAGAAGCCCACAAGAATAATTTAAAAGAAGACATACTACAAGTACTCAATGAGAATTTTATAGAGATGATACTGGATAGGGTCAACCAAAATGTACAGGAGACACTCAAGAAATTCCAAGGCAACAAAAATAGAGAATTTGAAAAAGCAAAAGAAGAAATAAAGGAAACCATAGAAACACTGTATAAACACCAAAGTGAAAGAGAGAACACGATGAATAAACGGATAAATGAACTCAGGACAAAAATAGACAACATTAAAGAGGAAACCACCCAGGATATGGAAAACCTCAGAAAAAAGAACAAAACAGAACTGCAAAACAAAATGGAAGGCCAATCCAGCAGAATAGAACAAACAGAAGACAGAATCTCAGAACTTGAAGATGAAATGGTAATTAAAGGAAAAACCAAAGAACTATTAATTAAACAACTCAAGACCTGTGAAAAGAAAATGCAAGAACTCACTGACTCCATCAAAAGACCAAACTTGAGAATCATGGGCATCGAAGAAGGAGAAGAGGTGCAAGCGAAGGGAATGCATAATCTATTCAACAAAATAATAATGGAAAATTGCCCAAATCTAGAGAAAGATATTCCCATACAGATGCAAGAGGCCTCCAGGACACCAAACAGACCAGATCAAAATAGAACTACTCCACGACATATCATCATTAAAACAACAAGTTCAGAAACTAAGGAAAGAATATTGAAGGCTGTAAGAGAGAAAAAACAAGTAACATACAAAGGTAAACCCATCAAAATCACAGCAGACTTCTCAACAGAAACATTAAAAGCAAGAAGAGCGTGGAGTGAGATCTTCCGGGCACTGAATGAAAATAACTTCAACCCCAGGATACTCTACCCAGCAAAACTGTCATTCAAAATAGATGGAGCAATAAAAGTCTTCCATGATAAGCAGAAACTAAAACAATATGTGACCACAAAGCCACCACTACAAAAGATTCTGCACACAGAAAGTGAAACCCAACTTAACCATGAAAAGACAGGCAGCACCAAACCACAGGAAAAGAAAAAGCAAGACAGTAGAGAGTAACCTCAACTTAGGTACACACAATCAAACTTTCAAACAACTAAGACAACTAAATGGCAGGAATCACCACATACCTATCAGTACTAACGCTTAATGTTAACGGACTTAATTCACCCATCAAAAGGCACCCCTTGACGAAATGGATTAAAAAGGAAGATCCAACAATTTGTTGCTTACAGGAGACCCATCTCACTGACAGAAATAAGGATAGGCTTAGGATGAAAGGCTGGAAGAAGATTTACCAAGCCAATGGCCCCAGAAAACAGGCAGGAATAGCAATAACTCAAAATGGATCAAGGATCTTAATATCAGACCACAAACTCTAATGTTAATACAGGAAAGAGTAGGAAATACTCTGGAATTAGTAGGTATAGGTAAGAACTTTCTCAACGAAACCCGAGCAGCACAGCAACTAAGAGATAGCATAGATAAATGGGACTTCATAAAACTAAAAAGCTTCTGTTCATCAAAAGAAATGGTCTCTAAACTGAAGAGAACACCCACAGAGTGGGAGAAAATATTTGCCAGCTACACATCAGACAAAGGACTGATAACCAGAATATAAAGGGACCTTAAAAAACTAAATTCTCCCAAAACTAATGAACCAATAAAGAAATGGGCAAGTGAACTAAACAGAACTTTCTCAAAAGAAGAAATTCAAATGGCCAAAAAACACATGAAAAAATGCTCAGCATCCCTTACAATAAAGGAACTGCAAATTAAAACCACACTAAGATTCCACCTCACCCCTGTTAGAATAGCCATCATTAGCAACACCACCAACAGATGGGAATGTAAACTCGTACAACCACTCTGGAAAAAAATTTAAAAAGCTAAACATTGATCTACCATTTGATCCAGCAATACCACTCTTGGGGATATACCCAAAAGACTGTTACTCCAGAGGCACCTGCACACCCATGTTGATTGCGGCACTATTCACAATAGCCAAGTTATGGAAACAGCAAAGATGCCCCACCACCGATTCGCTGGTAAATGGATGGAATTGGAGAACATTATTCTGAGTGAGGTTAGCCTGGCCCAAAAGACCAAAAATCGTATATTCTCCCTCATATGTGGACATTAGATCAAGGGCAAACACAACAAGGGATTGGACTTTGAGCACATGATAAAGGTGAGAGCACACAAGGGAGGGGTGAGGATAGGTAAGACATGTAAAAAATTAGCTAGCATTTGTTTCCCTTAACACAGAGAAACTAAAGCAGATACCTTAAAAGCAACTGAGGCCAATAGGAAAAGGGGACCAGGAACTAGAGAAAAGGGTAGATCAAAAAGAATTAACCTAGAAGGTAACACACACACACACAGGAAATTAATGTGAGTCAACTCCCTGTATAGCTATCCTTATCTCAACCAGCAAAAACCCTTGTTCCTTCCTATTATTGCTTATACTCTCTCTACAACAAAATTAGAAATAAGGGCAAAATAATTTCTGCTGGGTATTGAGGGGTGGGGGGGAGAGGGAGGGGGCGGAGTGGGTGGTAAGGAAGGGGGTGGTGGCAGGGGGGAGAAATGACCCAAGCCTTGTATGCACATATGAATAATAAAATATAAAAAAAAAGTTAAAAAAAAAGTGTTTTTGGACATATTCAAGCAGGATATTGCATTGTACTGTACTTAGAATGTGCAGCTATAGATTAATTGTACACAATTTTCTTTTTACTTATTTTTTGTGTCACATTTTTTATAATTTGAAAATATAATCTGACAATGTCTCCTTTTTATATCTGGCTATTTAATTAATTGACTCCTTAACTATAATAATCATCAGTCTTTATAGAAATAGTAATATACTGATAGTTGCACTAGTTTAGGACTTAAAAATTATAGACTGTCATGATGGAAAAGAGAGAAATGAAAACTAGAATTAATGTTAAAATAAAGGAGAAGATTATATTGCTATCAGCAAAAGTTAGAAATTGGTGGTCAGATGGAGAGTGCATCTTTCTGGGAGGTTTAATTTCTATGTACTTTGTGCCTACCATTATGTGTGGTAGTTTTCATAGCTAAAGATATTTTGTTCAGGGTCAACATAAGGATCTGGAGTGAGGTATTTCAGACACTGAATAAAAATAATTTCAGCCCTAGGATACTCTACCCAGCAAAACTATCATTCAAAATTGACAGAGGAATAAGTTTTCCATGATAGACAGAAACCAAAACAGTATATGACCACCAAGCCACCAGTACATAAGATTCTACAAGGAATTCTGCACACAGAAGATGAAAGCAAACAAAACCATGAGAGAACGGGAAGTATCAAACCACAGGAGAAGAAAAGACAAGGAATCAGAGAATAGCATTGATTTGGCTGCACACAATCAAACCCTTAAACAGCAAAAACAACTAAATGGCAGAATTTACCATATACCTATCAATATTAACACTGAATGTCAGTGGATTCAACTCCTCCATCAAAAGACACCATTTGGCAAATTGGATTAAAAAGGAATCTCCAACAATCCGTTGTTTACAAGAGACCTACCTTATTGACAGAAATAAACCCTGGCTTAGGATGAAGGGCTGGAAGAAGATTTACCAAGCTAATGGCCCCCCAAAACAGGCAGGAGCAGCAATACTTACATCAGACAAAGTAGACTTCAAACTTACATTAGTCAAATGAAACAACGTCACTTCATACTAATCAAAGGGGCAACACATCACAAGGAAATAACAATCATGAACCTATATGCACCCAATGTCAGTGCACCCAACTTCACCAAACATACACTAAAGGACTTGAAAGCACATATAGACTCCAACACAGTGGTAGTAGGAGATTTTAGTACCCCTCTATCACCAATATATAGGTCATAAAGACAAAAATATCAACAAAGAAATCCTAAAACTAAATGACACCATAGATCAAATGCACCTAACTGATGTCCACAGACTATTTCATCCTGCACCAGTACAATATACATTCTTCTCAGCAGCGTCTGGAACTTTCTTCAAAATAGACCATATCTTAGGGCTCAAAAGGAAGCATCAACAAATATAAGAAAATAGAAATAACCCCCTGTATACTATCTGATCACAATGTAATAAACTAGAACTCAGTGACAAAAGCAGCAACAGAAAATACCCACACAATTGGAGGCTAAACAACACATTGCTCAATGATCAGTGGGTTATAGAAGAAATAAGAGAGGAAATCAAAAAGTTCCTGGAATTTAATGAAAATGAAAACACAACCTATCAGAACCTAAGGAACACAGCAAAGGCAGTCCTAAGAGGAAAGTTTATAGCCATGAGTGCATACATTAAAAGGACAGAAAGATCTCAAATGACCTAATGCTACATCTCAAACTCCTAGAAAAACAAGCACAAGCTAAATACAAGACAAACAGAAGGAGAGAAATAATAAAAATGAGGGGCAAAATAAATAGAGGACAAAAAAATACAAAGAATCAACAAAACAAAAAGTTGATTCTTTGGAAAAATAAACAAGATTAACAAGCCCCTGGCAAATCAGACTAAAATGAGGAGGGAAAAGATCCAAATTAGTAAAATCAGAAACAAAAAAAGGGAGCTAACAGGAAGGAAGTATATAATGTATACTAACACCAAGGAAATACAGGGAATCATCAGGGACTACTTTGAGAACCTATATTCAAATAAATTGGAAAATCTTGAAGAAGTGGACAAATTTCTAGATACTTATAACCATCCAAAACTGAACCAACAGGATATTAACCACCTAAACAGATCAATGACACATAATGAAATTGAAGCAACAATAGAGTCTCCCTAAAAAGAAAAGTCCAGGACCTGATGGATTCTCTGCTAAATTTTACCAGACCTTTAAAGAAGATCTAATACCAATACTCCTTAAACTTTTCCACAAAATAGATGGAAAACCATCTAACTCATTCTATGAAGACAATATAACACTCATCCTAAAACTGGACAAAGACACATCCAAAAAAGAGAACTACCAGCCAATCTCCTTTATGAACATTGATGCAAAAATCCTCAATAAAATAATGGCAAACTGAATTCAACAACACATCAGAATGATCATTCACCATGACCAAATTGGCTTTATGGCAGGGATGCAGGGATGGTTCAATATACACAAATCATTAAATGTAATACAGCACATTAATAGAAGCAAAGACAAAAACCACTTGATCATCTCAATAGATGCAGAAAAAGCCTTTGATAAGATTCAATACCATTTCATGTTAAAAGCTCTAAGGAAACTAGGAATAGAAGGAATGTACCTCAACATTATAAAGGCTATATATGGCAAACTTATAGGCAACATCATACTTAATGGGGAAAAATTGAAACCATTTCATGAGAGGTTATTAAGATGGTCAATATCTCTATTTACCTTGTTGGTAAATAGAGAAGTATAAACTAAAATGACAAGTAGACACTGTTACATTATCTACAATTAAAAGTCTGAGAATATCAGTTATAAGAATATGGATCAGGAATTAAGCAAGATTCTAGATTGCTGACAGCCTCCACTTCCCTGTGTCTCCATGAATCTAAAAGAAAACCTCAAGTTCTTTGCTTCAAGGAGAAGTAATCAACTTAGTACACTAAAAAAAAAAAAAAAGGGTTGGGGAGGGACGCCAGTATAAGGATAGAAAGTAACTAGAGATACCAACCCCTACCTAAACCTCTAAAAGCACAAATCTGCCATGGATGCAAAGGCACAGAACCAGATCTGCTCCACCCTATGCCCCTCCTTAGCACAAGTTTTTAGTTTTTGGTGTTTTAGTTTTTTTCCCTGCCTGGATCTGAATTGCTTCCCATTGAGCCACTCATGAGGGCCACCAAGACAACTGCACAGAGGGCTAACAGCAGATCAGCAAACCTTGTCCAGGCTGACCAGCATCTGTGCATCACCATCCAGACAAGAAAGATGGGATCAGAAACCAACCACATAGGTGAGATGGATTCCGTCCCAGGGGATACCATATGGGCCAACCCAGTATGCCAGAAGCAAATTTATCTGACCTTCAAGAAAACTTTTGACTAAATGGACAGACTAAAGTTGCCCAGCCTTAAATATATATAAGGACTTGGTGAGACAGAAACCAACAGACTCCCAGTGTAGACACAGCAAACTGGTGGAGATGTAGATCTTTTATACACACTGATTTGTCTGAATGCAGGGTGAGAGCCATGTACTTCACATGACTGAAGGGGCCCTGGTGAAAGAGAGCAGGGGGTGGTGTGAATAGTAGGTCATGTGTTCTTAGCTACCACTGACTGTGGCTGCAAATCACACACACACACATTTCAACAGGAAGGTTCACCTGAGGCCTTGCAGTCCCCCAAACAGCTCTTCCAGCAAAGTGCTTTGTTAAGAGAATTGCTCTGGAGTAGGCCAACCACACACTCCAAGCTGTCCCCCCAATGCTTTCCCCAACCTGTACCACAAGCTAGCAATTTCCACTCATTGCAAAAACCTTTTTACTGGGAAAACAAGACTGATAGGCTGGAAACTTCCAGAAGTGTAACCCTGCCTATCTAAAGCTTTTCCCCATAACAATCATGGCAAGAAGGACTAACTTGGACAAAACATGGGGAATAACAACACTTCAGCAAAAAATAGGAACTTTTTTTGTCATCTAATTTGTTTTGTTTTGGCTGTTTCTTTTTTCTTTTAAATCTGGTTACATGCCAGAATCTCTTTTTTTTCTCTTTCTTAATTTTATTTTGTTTTTCCCAAACCATTCTCAATTTTCTGTAATAACTATATAGCTCTCTCTAATATGATTATCTCCTACCCTCCCCTTTTTCTATCCTCCACCTTTCCTCCCTTCCCCATGCCCACTCCCTATACAACTCAATTTCCAATCCTTATGCCTTTGAAACAGTAGTAAGCTCCCAGATCATCTCTCTCTAGGAAAGCCTTTTGTTCCCATACAACCTTAGAGGAGAGACAGATAAGAGTTCCAATTGTTCTTTACTCATTCAAATATTTGGTTTATGCTGAATTTTCAGCCTTGTTACTGCATATACAAGGATATAAAAGAGAAGCTTAGCCCAACACATGTGCAAATCACAATGTAGAAATTTAAACATGAAAAACCAAGGCAATGTCTCCCCTCCAAATTGCCACAACAGCTCACATATAAAGCTGAAGCCACATATAAAGCATTGGCTAAAGTGACTGGTAGAGAACTCAGAAGTCTACAACTAAAAATGATTAATGACCTCAAGGAGGATTCAAATGACCAGATAGAAGAAGTTAGGAAGCCAATTCAAGAACTAGATAAGAAAGCAACATGGAAATTCAGCAAGGAAGTGGGAATTATTTTAAAAAAAAAAATCAAGTAGAAATGTTAGAAATAAAAAACTCCATAAATCAATGAAAACCATAGTGGATAGTATTATCAGCAGTCAAAATGAAGCAGAAGAAAGAATATCAGAGATGGAAGACAAAATCAAGGTGATATTACAGACAATCACAAAGGGAAAAAAATTCATTTCTATGATTACAACATATAAGAACTCTGGGACATGATCAAAAGACCAAACCTAATAATCATGGGATAGAATAGGGAGCTAGAATGCAAACTGAAGGTATAGGAAACCTATTCACTGAAATAATGGTAGAAAATTTCCAAGTCTGTTTATTGATACAGACACCCATATACAGGAGGCATTTCAAACTCCAAAGAGACATGGCCAGAAAAGAACAACTTCACGTCATATCATAATTAAAGTGCCCAGACTAGAAAACGAAATGATGCTGGAAGCTGCAAGAGAACAGCAGCAGCTCACATGAAAAGGTAAACACATAAAAATCATCTCAGACCTCTCAGCACAGACCTTAAAAGCCAGGAAAGCATGAAACAATGTAATCCAAGCTCAGAGAGAATAACTACCAACCAAGAATGGTATATCCAGAAAGCTGCCCTTCAGCCTCAATGGAGAAATAAGCACCTTCCAGAATAAGAATAAACTATAGTAGTTCATGTCCACCAAGCCTGAATTACAGAAGATACTTAAGAGAATATTTCATACAGAAGAGGAAGAAAAACAATCACAAACATGAGAGCCCAGGAAAGAGGAGCTGATGAAGCTAGGAAAATATCAAGCATGGTCAACTCAGAAAATGAATTTAAAACCCAAAATGACCAATGCCAAAAGTAAAGAGCAATCAACACTAGACACAACCTGGGGAAAAAAAGCAGTACATACTCTGAATCATAACCCTAAAGGTAAATGGACATAATTTTCCAATCAAAGACACAGACTGTCTGATTGGATCAAAAAACAAGATCCAATAATCTGTTGTCTACAAGAAACACAACTCACAAGCAAAGACATACACAAACTAAAAATGAAAAGTTAGAAAATGATATGTAAGTCTTGAGAAGTCAAAAGAAGCAGGAGTAGCTATTCATATATCAGACAAACAGATTTTAAGCAAAAATAAGTCAGGAGAGATAAAGAATGTAATATATAATACATATTAATATAGCAGCAAGAAGACATAACAACTCTAAATATATATGCTCTGAACAATGGTGCACCCAAGTTCACAAAACTTCTGAGCATAAATGAACAGATAGGTCCAAATATAATAAAAATGGGCGATCTCAATATCCCACTCTCAAAAGGTCCTGTCTTGGGGGTTGGTATTTTTAATGGTGCTGGTTCAGTCTGTTATCAGAAGACTTCCAAATTCTTTGTGTTGTTATGTGCTAGTGTCACAGGCCAGAGAACTGACTTATGAGGCAGCTGATTGATGAGCCAAAGCCAGTATATAAAGTAGGATTTATTAGAGAGAAAGGAAAGGCTACAGCTAGAGAAGTGCAGCGGAGCCTGGAAGCTGGTAGCTCACTGCACAGGTGAAGGCTGGGTTTTTGTGGACATTTTAACTTTGCGTTAGGTGGGTTTTTCTCATTGGCCATGGATTCTCAGGCTTTCTCAGGTGAACAGATTTGGTTTGCACCTATATTAGGGAAGGGGAAACAATCTTGAGAGCATTTTGCTCATCAGCCCTGTGGCAGATCTCTATCTCTCCTTTAGGATGCAGGAATGCAGGCCTCCATTTCCTCAGGATGTAGGAATGCTATTGCCCTCCATGGGGAATGGGATACTCACTCATCTGCCTTAGGTTATCAGACCCAACAGTGTCTTGCAGGAAGACACATGGGTGTAGAGGGAGTTTGTTAAAAGTTAGGGAAAGGGAAATACAAAGGGGAGCTTGGTGGATGCAGGTGGAGTTTGCCAGTTGAAAGAGCATGCTTCTGTTTCTCAGGTACATTTAAAATTTATGCTAATCTATGGGAAGGGAACCAGGTGATCCCCATCCAATAATCAATGAGTGGGGAGGGCCATGGGCAGTTCAGGCCAAGTGACGTGGTCTCTGAGCTAAAGCATGTTTAATCTGAGATGTAATATTGTTTTATGAGTCCCAAACTTTCCTTAATTTTAGCCTGCCAGTGGGAGGAGGGAGGAGGTGGAGAAAAGGTATAGAAGGGCGGATATGGTATAAATACCATGTACACATGTATGTAAATGAAAAAAATGATACCTGCTGAAACTGTTCCAGGAATGGGAGGAAGGAGGGGGAAGGAGAATGATTAGGGAGTGAATTCAAACATGACATATTTGATATACTATTGATAGAACAATAATGTCACCATTTTGTGAATCAGCCAAAATGGCAGCCCTGCCCTTAAACAAATTCCCGCTCTCTAAGACAGCCCCACCCCTACAGAGACTACTGTGCCCTAACCTCCTTACCCTCCCCCTTCTATAAAAGCTACTGCTCTCCCAGACTCTGGCTGTGCCATCTTTTCCCTGGCCAGCCTGGCAGTTTGGGCCTGCCATTAAACCTTGCTCTATGGACGTGAGTTTTCTCATGAGCTTTCTTTGAGAGCGGCGTTTTTCCTAACAACTATAAGCAGTTTTATAAATGCCATAATGTACCCCCCACAAGGACAACAATAAAAAAAATTTAAAAAGACAAAACATACAGATAAAAACTTAACAAAGATTTTTCTAGAACAAAACAATACCATGGATGACATGGACTTAAGAGACATTATAGAGATTTCATCCTACAGCAACAGATTACTACACACTTTTCTCAGCAGTTAACAAAACTTTCTTCAAAATAGATCACTTCTTAGATCATAAAGCAAATCTCAGCAACTACAAATAGTCAAAATAATCCTCTGTATCCTAACAAACCGTAATGAATAAAACTAGAAATCAATGGCAAAGAAACCTACAAAAACCATTCACATTCATGGAAATTTTGAACAACACACTCTTAAAGGATCAATGAATCACTGAAGAAATTAGGAAAGAAATTAAGAAATTCCTAAATTCAAATAAAAATAAGGATACAATTTACCAGAACCTGTGAGACACAGCAAAAACAGTCTTAAGAAGGAAGTTTAGAGCTGTGCGTGCCCACATTAGAAAATTAGAGATCTAACTAAACAATCTGATGATGCACCCCAAACACTTAGAAAAATAAGAATAAACTAATCCCAGACAGAAAGTTTTATTCTTTTTTTTTTTTATTCATATGTGCATACAAGACTTGGGTCAATTCTACCCCTGCCCCCACCCCCTTCCTTACCACCCATTCTGCCCCCTCCCTCTCCCCCCACCCCCTCAATACCCAGCAGAAACTATTTTGCCCTTATCTCTAATTTTGTTGAAGAGAGAGTATAAGCAATAACAGGAAGGAACAAGGGTTTTTGCTGGTTGAGATAAGGGTAGCTATACAGGGAGTTGACTCACATTAATTTCCTGTGTGTGTGTGTTACCTTCTAGGTTAATTCTTTTTGATCTACCCTTTTCTCTAGTTCCTGGTCCCCTTTTCCTATTGGCCTCAGTTGCTTTTAAGGTATCTGCTTTAGTTTCTCTGCATTAAGGGCAACAAATGCTAGCTAATTTTTTTGGTGTCTTACCTATCCTCACCCCTCCCTTGTGTGCTCTTGCTTTTATCATGTGCTCAAAGTCCAAAACTCTTGTTGTGTTTGCCCTTGATCTAATGTCCACATATGAGGGAGAACATACGATTTTTGGTCTTTTGGGCCAGGCTAACCTCACTCACAATGATGTTCTCCAATTCCATCCATTTACCAGCGAGTGATAACATTTCATTCTTCTTCATGGCTGCATAAAATTCCATTGTGTATAGATACCACATTTTCTTAATCCATTTGTCAGTGGTGGGGCATCTTGGCTGTTTCCATAACTTGGCTATTGTGAATAGTGCCGCAATCAACATGGGTGTGCAGGTGCCTCTGGAGTAACCTGTGTCACAGTCTTTTGGGTATATCCCCAAGAGTGGTATTGCTGAATCAAATGGTAGATCAATGTTTAGCTTTTTAAGTAGCCTCCAAATTTTTTTCCAGAGTGGTTGTACTAGTTTACATTCCCACCAACAGTGTAAAAGGGTACCTTTTTTCCCCGCAGCCTCACCAACACCTGTTGTTGGTGGTGTTGCTGATGATGGCTATTCTAACAGGGGTGAAGTGGAATCTTAGTGTGGTTTTAATTTGCACTTCCTTTATTGCTAGAGATGGTGAGCATTTTTTCATGTGTTTTTTGGCCATTTGAATTTCTTCTTTTGAGAAAGTTCTGTTTAGTTCACTTGCCCATTTCTTTATTGGTTCATTAGTTTTGGGAGAATTTAGTTTTTTAAGTTCCCTATATATTCTGGTTATCAGTCCTTTGTCTGATGTGTAGTTGGCAAATATTTTCTCCCACTCTGTGAGTGTTCTCTTCAGTTTAGAGACCATTTCTTTTGATGAACAGAAGCTTTTTAGTTTTATGAAGTCCCATTTATCTATGCTATCTCTTAGTTGCTGTGCTGCTCGGGTTTCGTTGAGAAAGTTCTTACCTATACCTACTAACTCCAGAGTATTTCCTATTCTTTCCTGTATCAACTTTAGAGTTTGTGGTCTGATATTAAGATCCTTGATCCATTTTGAGTTAATCTTGGTATAGGGTGATATACATGGATCTAGTTTCAGTTTTTTGCAGACTGCTAACCAGTTTTCCCAGCAGTTTTTGTTGAAGAGGCTGCTATTTCTCCACTGTATATTTTTAGCTCCTTTGTCAAAGACAAGTTGGATATAGTTGTGTGGCTTCATATCTGGGTCCTCTATTCTGTTCCACTGGTCTTCATGTCTGTTTTTGTGCCAGTACCATGCTGTTTTTATTGTTATTGCTTTGTAATATAGTTTGAAGTCAGGTATCGTGATACCTCCTGCATTGTTCTTTTGACTGAGTATTGACTTGGCTATTCGTGGCCTCTTGTGTTTCAATATAAGTTTAACGGTAGATTTTTCAGTCTCTTTAATGAATGTCATTGGAATTTTGATGGGAATTGCATTAAACATGTAGATTACTTTTGGGAGTATCGACATTTTTACTGTGTTGATTCTACCAATCCACGAGCATGGGAGATCTCTCCACTTTCTATAGTCTTCCTCAATCTCTTTCTTCAGAAGTGTATAGTTTTCCTTGTAGAGGTCTTTCACATCTTTTATTAGGTTTACACCTAGGTATTTGATTTTTTTTGAGGCTATTGTAAATGGAATTGTTTTCATACACTGTTTTTCAGTTTGCTCATTGTTAGTTTATAGAAATGCTAATGATTTTTCTATGTTGATTTTAAGGATAGAAATTTTTAAAGAAATGGACACCAAAAGAAGGATACAATGAATCAATAAATGGATTCATGGAAAAGACAAATTTGACATTTGAGAGACCTTTAGCCAAACTAACCAAAGGATGGGAGGAAAGACCGAAATTGATAAAATCAAAGATGAAAAGGAGGATGTTACAACAGACACCACTGAAATTCAGAAAATCATATGAGAATACTTTGAAAAACTGTACTCCAGCAAGCTGGAAACTCAACATAAATTGCTAAATTTCTTGACTCATATGCCCATCAAAATTGAACCAAGAGAACACACACAACTAAATAGATCTATAACAAGTAGTGAGATTGAGACAGTTATAAAGAACCTCCCAACAAAGAAAAGCACAGACCCAGATGGATTCACTGCTGAGTCCTACCAGACCTTTAAAGAACCAACACCAATGCACCTCAAATTATTCCAGAAAATACAAAGGGAAGGAATACTACCAAACTAATTCTATGAAGCCACTAATGCCCAAATCAGGTAGAAATGCATTAAAAAAAAAAAAGAAAGAAAGAAAGAAATTCACTGGTCTATATCCCTGATGAACATAGATGTAAAGTCCTCAATAAAATACTTGCTAACAGAATATACAACACATTCAAGAGATCATACACCATGATCAGGTAGGTTTCATTCCAGGGATACAAGAATGGTACAACATATGCAACTCAATAAACACAATACAACATATTAACTTAGCCAAGGACAAAAATTACATCATCATCACAATAGATGCAGAAGAAGCCATAGACAAAATCCAACATTCTTTCATGATAAAAGCTCTTAAGAAACTAAGAATAGAAGGAACATAACATAACATTGTAAAGGCTACATATGAAAAAAACTTATAGCCAGCATCATACTCAACAGGGAAAAAACTGAAGCTATTTCCTCTAAGATCAGGAACAAAGGAGGAGTGTCCACTCTCTCCACTCTTATTCAGTATAGTACTGGAATTCCTAGCTAGAACAATAAGATGGAAGAAAAAAAGCATAAAAGAGATTCTAGTAGGGACGGAGGAACTCAAGTTATCCCCTATTTGCTGATATGATCTTATACCTAAAAGATCCTAAAAATTTCACCAAAAAACAGATCTCATAAAAACAGTCAGCAAAGTAGCAAGATACAAAATCAATTCACAAAAATCAGCAGCATTTCTCAATAACAACAATGAACAGACTGAGAAAGAAATCAGGAAAACTACCCATTCACAACAGCATCAAAAGAATTAAAATATCTAGGAATAAATTTAATGAAGATTGTAAAAGACCTATACAATGAAGAGTACAAATCACTGAGGAGAGAAATTGAAGACATTAGAAGATGGAAGGAAAAATCATGATTATGGATCAGAAGAATCAATATTGTAAAAATGCTATACTTCCAGAAATATTTCATATGTTTAATATAATCCCCATAAAAACTCCAATGACATTCTTCAGAGGCAGAGAAAAATCAATCTTAAAGTTCATATGGAAACACAAAAGCCAAAGCAATTCTGAGCAAAAAAGAGAAACAATAAGGTATCACAATACCTGACTTCAAACTATACTACAGTCATAGTAATAAATGCAGCATGGTACTGGCACAAAAACAGACATCATGATTAGTGGAACAGAATAGAAGATCCAGACACAAACCGATGCAGCTACGGCCATCATGATTAGTGGAACAGAATAGAAGATCCAGACACAAACCGATGCAGCTACGGCCCAAAACATGGATTGGAGAACAGATAGCCTCTTCAATAAATGGTGTTGGGAAAACTAGTAGAAGACTGAAAGTAGATACTAGGCTTTCTCCCTGTACTAATACCAATTCAAAGTAAATCAAAGATTGTAATGTAAGATCTGAAACTTTAAAACTATTACAGGAAAGGATAGGGAAATACTGGAACATACAAACATAGGTAATAATTTCCTAAATAGCACTCCAATAGCTCAGCAATTAAGTTTGACTGCATCAGACTAAAAAGCTTATTCACAGCAAAGGAAACACTCACCAGACTGAAGAGACAGTCTGCAGAATGGGGGAAATATTTTTGCCAATTATACATAAGACAAGGGATTAATAACTAGAATGCGTAGGGAGCTCAAAAAACACTAACCCCACAAAGAATAACAACCCAATGAATAAAGGGGCAAATGAATTGACCAGACAATTCTCAAAAGAAGAAATATAACCAGCCAAATAAATACATGAAGAAATGCTCAACATCTTGGCCATAAAGGAAGTGAAAATCAAACCAACTTTGAGATTTTACCTCACCCCAATCAGAATGGCTATCATCAATCACATAAACAACAACAAATGCTGGTGAGGATGCAAGGAAAGAAGGAACCCTAATACACCAATGGTAGGAATACAAATTAGTACAATTACTATGGAAAACATCATGGAGGTTCATCAAAAAACTAAAAATAGAGCTACCATAAAATCCAGCAATACCAGTCCTGGGCATATACCTGAAGGAATATAAGCCAGATACAATAGAGACATTTGCACACCCATGTTTATTGCAGTAATATTCACAGTAGCCAAGCTTTGGATGCCCTACAACTGATGAGTGGATTAAGAAAGTATGGTGTGTATACACAATGGGGTACTATTCAGCCATAAATTAGAGTGAAATTATGTTGTTTGCAGGTAAATGGATGGAACTGGAGATCATCATGTTAAGCTAAGTAAGTCAGGCTCAGAAGGACAATGGTCACATGTTTTCTCTCATGTATAGAAGCTGACCTGTAAGATAAATGTATACTTAAATACATATGTGATCAAATATATGTATATATCTATATCTGTATATATGTAAAGAGAGGGCATGATTGTAATAATGGATCTGTCTGAGGGGACTAGGGGAAGGCAAGAGAAGAAAAGAGAATGATAGAGTAAATTATATCAAAAATACCTTGCTTCTGTGTATAAAGACAGCATAATGAAATGCACTGAAAGCTGTTGAATAATAAGAGCAGGGCAATAGAGAAAGAGTAACTAATAGGAGGGTTTAAAGTACAGTATATGTATGCATGAAATACCAGTGTGAAACCTCCTTAAACATTCAATATATACTTTAAAAAAATAAAGGACAGGAAAGTAACGTAGGTCTTGGGGGCAGTACCAGGGGGAAGGAAGAGGGTAAAAGGAGAGGGTGAAGGAGGGTTAATATGGTGGGTGTACTTTGTATATGTGTATGAAAATAGAACAATGAAACCTGTTGAAATTGTTCTAAGAAGGGGAGAGGTGGAGGAGGGAGAATGATAGAGTTGAATCTAATTAAGATAGATCATAAGCACATGTGTAAATATCACAATGAATATCCCTTGTGTAATGCATATATGCTAATTAAATTTTTTAAAAAAGATATAGGACAATTGGAGCACATTTACACTGAAGGTAAGTATATAAATTGGTAAAAATCACATTAGAAAATAACATTATAAATATATAAAAATACATGATCACATATAATTTTGATATATGTATGTACATAATGTATATTTATATACTTAATATTGAGGATGTCAACTTTATGTGTGCATGCACACACACACACACACACACAAGACACACACAAATCTTCTGTTTCTGTGCACCATGTGAGTTGTGCAAACTTGTTACTAATAATGGGTGATAGCGAAAACTGGAAATAAGCCAAATGTCCATCAACAGTAGAATAGATAAGTGTATTGTAATGCTTTTATGTAATGGAATGCCTCACACATCAATAAAAAGTCATGACTTATAGCTACATGCAAGAACTTGAATGAATCTTAGCAATACCATGTTAATAAAGTGAAAGTCAAAAGGATACTTACAGTATTAATTCATTAATATCAATCTCATCATGCTCAAAAGTAGCAATAAGTTGGTTAGGATGCAGTTTCATGTGGTTTAACCCTAAAGTAAAGCAAGGAAATGAAATACACAAAACCAAGAAAAGTGATAACCTCTGAGGGACAGACGAAAGGAAAATTAATTCAGGAAAGGGTACACAAGACTTCAATGACAATGTCATTTTTTTCTCTTAAACTAATGGTTGTATGTAACTGTCCATTTTTTGTTATTTATGTGTTATTTACAAATATTCTTTTCTGTCTACTTTATACTTAATTTAATAATTTAAAAATAATTATACATCATAAAATTTAGATATGAAATTTAGCTTTGTAATATAATTTTAAAACCCCCAAAATAATTACTTTAAAGATTATGAGCTTTTTCTTCCTCTGGGACGTTAGCTACATTTCCTGTACATACAATGCCCTAGATAATGAATTGGATAGCCAATCTTCATTACAAGGATTTAGCTATTTCCGGCATAGGAAATGATTAAACAATATATAACAGATCAAATTTTCTTTGACGGTATTCTTACATGTTCTTTAATTTACTGATTTTTTCCAAGATTAGAGTGGTATTTATAAATTTCTCATTAGAAGTCCTAAGCATGCTTTAAGTAGTTTTAATGAAATATTTCAAATTACCGTTCGTAAGTACTGATATTTTCAAAAGCAAGTGCCATTATTGATACATTATTAGATTTTGCTGAATAAAGCTGTTTCTACACATAAACATCTTGGCCACCTGCAACTGTTTGTCAGTGGACTTGCTTTGAGAACACTCATAGTAATTGTAAACTTAGGAATGTGTGACAAGCTAACAACCAGCTGTGCATATCCTGACTTTTTCCAGGTGTTAAAATAAATATGACCATTTGGCTCACTCATAACTCAACAAAATACAATTCATTAGCTTAAAGATCCATTTACAATTTTTATTGGATAGACAGTTATATTTATTTGAAGTGAAAAAAAGTATACCCCCCCAAATTGTGTTATCATCATCATATTCAATGGTCTTTTCATAAAATGAAAAGAATTTTGTTACATTTATGTAGAACTTTTTCCTATTCTTTTCACAGAAACACACTATTGAGTCACTTCTGCCTATTACAGGCATCAAAGTCAATGAAAAGATATTTTTGTATTCAGTCAGTGTTTAACTTGCCTTAGCAAGTTTGAGACCCAAATTGATCTTATATTACTTGATACCTATCTCTGATTCATACCATATGCCAATAAATTTCTGATAATTATGACAATTTATTGAATACCTGCTGTTAAGTGTTAGCTCAAGAGAGTCAGATGCCTAAATCTTGCCTTGCCAAAACTACTGATTCTTATAAGCTTCTCTCTCAAGAACCTTACAAAAATCAGTAGTTTAGCCAAGGCAAGATTTATATTTTACTTATATATTTATATTCAAGTAGTGTATGCTGATTTATATTTATAAGATAAATATATAATATATATAAACTAGAATGGCTTAAGAATCTGTCACCTCCCAACAATAAACTCAGAAACAGGAAAGGGGATAGAATGAGCTGAAAGAGAGAAAAGAGTTTTAATAGAGTTCCCTGCCCCTTCTATCACACTCACTTGTTTTCTACTCTGTTTACCCAGATTAGAAACCTAGATTAACTAGGAACCAAGCCTATGATAAAGCAAGAGTGATTCTACTCCTCAGAAGAGGAGATTCACCTTTGCTTTTCCCAGAAATGAGGATAAATTATCATAAACGATCAAATTTCTGAACACTAATTAAGCCTTGTCAACTTGTGGCAGAGATGCACTGTTTTTGAAAAAGAATACACTGATGTAGCCAAATTTGTTGCTGTTGAGTGAGACATGCCAGTGTCTAGCCAGAGGTTAGTAAGGTCAAGGTATCCCACTTCTTGCTAGCTGCTTCCTTGTTATTTGCTACCGGTTTTTACAAAGCGATACCAGACAGGCCTACAGATATCCTTTTTTGAAATTAACTGTAAGAGGCTATTGATTAATAGTAACTCCAGACTAGATTTTAAGAAATTGTTGCCTATTCTCTTTTCCATTTGGAATAATGCCCAGCTTTATGCTCCAGCCTGCCCTAGGTTTGAGAAGTTGACACTGTCTTTGACCATGATTTGACCAATATTCAGAAATGCTCACATGCTGTCTCTGCAGACTTCAGGGGCAGTTTAGCATACAAAATGTGAGAGAGTTCAAGGTAGATTCTTTCTGCTCCTCCTTATCTACCCCGCAGACGGATGCTAGCCTGAACAAAGGAGGGAGGGCCCCATCCATGGTAGCTGCACAAACACATACCTGAGTATGGAATCAGATTAACGATTACTCTCTGGGAAGGTGGGGAGAGCCAGAAGAAGGAAAGGGAATTCAGTCATGGTCCCTATCAAAAGAATATATCTATTGTGCTAGACACAATACACACTGGCTGCAGATTCAGCGCTAACACCACTTTGTTGGTCTCAGAAATTTACCTGAAGTATTACTGCACTTAGCAGTCTAATCAGAAAACAGATTTTGTTGTTTTTATACTAAAATTCCTATTTCCAGGAAGGTAAAAATCATATATAAACCACATATAAACCTTATATATGGTCAGAAGGTTTATTTAATCTACCTCATTCTCAGGCTGTTGACACTTGAAGGTATTTTGTAACCTTAAAGCATCACACTCTACTAGGGCATATTAAAACCACTTTAGTGTACAATGAATTCTCATACAAATGGATGAACAATTTTTTTTTTCTGTGATACTAGAGATTGAATGCAGGGCCTCATGCATGCTAGGCAAGTACTTTACCACTAGCCATTTTATTTGTGGTACTGGGATTTGAACTCAGGCCTTCAAGCTTGCTAGGCAAGAGCTAAACCATTTGAGCCACAACCTAGCCCTCATTTTGTTTTGTTTTTTTTTGTTTTTGTTTTTGTTTTTCTTGTCTGTTATTCTTTTTTTTTTCTTTTATTATTCATATGTGCATACAAGGCTTGGGTCATTTCTGCTCCCTGCCCCCACCCCCTCCCTTAAGACCCACTCCACACCCTCCCTCTCCCCCCCACCCCCTCAATACCCAGCAGAAACTATTTTGCTCTTATTTCTAATTTTGTTGTAGAGAGAGTATAAGCAATAATAGGAAGGAACAAGGGTTTTTGCTGGTTGAGATAAGGATAGCTATACAGGGAGTTGACTCACATTGATTTCCTGTGCGTGTGTGTTATCTTCTAGGTTAATTCTTTTTGATCTCACCTTTTCTCTAGTTCCTGGTCCCCTTTTCCTATTGGCCTCAGTTGCTTTTAAGGTATCTGCTTTAGTTTCTCTGCGTTAAGGGCAACAAATGCTAGCTAGTTTTTTAGGTGTCTTACCTATCCTCATCCCTCCCTTGTGTGCTAAAGCTTTTATCATGTACTCAAAGTCCAAAACCCTTGTTGTGTTTGCCCTTGATCTAATGTCCACATATGAGGGAGAACATATGATTTTTGATCTTTTGGGCCAGGCTAACCTCACTCAGAATGATGTTCTCCAATTCCATCCATTTACCAGTGAATGATAACATGTCGTTCTTCTTCATGGCTGCATAAAATTCCATTGTGTATAGATACCACATTTTCTTAATCCATTCGTCAGTGGTGGGGCATCTTGGCTGTTTCCATAACTTGGCTATTGTGAATAGTGCTGCAATAAACATGGGTGTGCAGTGCCTCTGGAGTAACCTGTGTCACAGTCTTTTGGGTATATCCCCAAGAGTGGTATTGCTGAATCAAATGGTAGATCAATGTCTAGCTTTTTAAGTAGCCTCCAAATTTTTTTTCAGAGTGGTTGTACTAGTTTACATTCCCACCAACAGTGTAAGAGGGTTCCTTTTCCCCACATCCTCACCAACACCTGTTGTTGGTGGTGTTGCTGATGATGGCTATTCTAACAGGGGTGAAGTGGAATCTTAGTATGGTTTTAATTTGCACTTCCTTTATTGCTAGAGATGGTGAGCATTTTTTCATGTGTTTTTTGGCCATTTGAATTTCTTCTTTTGAGAAAGTTCTGTTTAGTTCACTTGCCCATTTCTTTATTGGTTCATTAGTTTTGGAAGAATTTAGTTTTTTAAGTTCCCTATATATTCTGGTTATCAGTCCTTTGTCTGATGTGTAGTTGGCAAATATTTTCTCCCACTCTGTGGGTGTTCTCTTCAGTTTAGAGACCATTTCTTTTGATGAACAGAAGCTTTTTAGCTCTATGAGGTCCCATTTATCTATGCTATCTCTTAGTTGCTGTGCTGCTCGGGTTTCGTTGAGAAAGTTCTTACCTATACCTACTAACTCCAGAGTATTTCCTACTCTTTCTTGTATCAACTTAAGAGTTTGGGGTTTGATATTAAGATCCTTGATCCATTTTGAGTTAATCTTGGTATAGGGTGATATACTTGGATCTAGTTTCAGTTTTTTGCAGACGGCTAACCAGTTTTCCCAGCAGTTTTTGTTGAAGAGGCTGCTATTTCTCCATCGTATATTTTTAGCTCCTTTGTCAAAGATAAGTTGCTCATAGTTGTGTGACTTCATATCTGGATCCTCTATTCTGTTCCACTGGTCTTCATGTCTGTTTTTGTGCCAGTACCATGCTGTTTTTATTGTTATTGCTTTGTAATATAGTTTGAAGTCAGGTATTGTGATACCTCCTGCATTGTTCTTTTGACTGAGTATTGTCTTGGCTATTCGTGGCCTCTTGTGTTTCCATATAAATTTCACAGTAGATTTTTCAATCTCTTTAATGAATGTCATTGGAATTTTGATGGGAATTGCATTAAACATGTAGATTACTTTGAGGAGTATCGACATTTTTACTATGTTGATTCTACCAATCCATGAGCATGGGAGATCTCTCCACTTTCTATAGTCTTCCTCAATCTCTTTCTTCAGAAGTGTATAGTTTTCCTTGTAGAGGTCTTTCACATCTTTTGTTAGGTTTACACCTAGGTATTTGATTTTTTTGGAGGCTATTGTAAATGGAATTGTTTTCATACATTCTTTTTCCGTTTGCTCATTGTTAGTGTATAGAAATGCTAATGATTTTTCTATGTTGATTTTATATCCTGCTACCTTGCTATAGCTATTGATGATGTCTAGAAGCTTCTGAGTGAGTTTTTTGGGTCTTTAAGGTATAGGATCATGTCGTCTGCAAATAGGGATATTTTGACAGTTTCTTTACCTATTTGTATTCCTTTTATTCCTTCTTCTTGCCTAATTGCTCTGGCTAGGAATTCCAGTACTATGTTGAATAGGAGTGGAGATAGTGGGCATCCTTGTCTGGTTCCTGATTTTAGAGGGAATGGTTTTAATTTTTCTCCGTTAAGTATAATGCTGGCTGTAGGTTTGTCATATATAGCTTTTATAATGTTGAGGAACTTTCCTTCTATTCCTAGTTTTCTTAGAGCTTTTATCATGAAATGATGTTGGATCTTATCAAAGGCTTTTTCTGCATCTATTGAGATGATCAAGTGGTTTTTGTCTTTGCTTCTGTTAATGTGGTTTATTACGTTTATTGATTTTCGTATGTTGAACCACCCCTGCATCCCTGGGATGAAGCCTACCTGGTCGTGGTGAATAATCTTTTTGATGTGTTGTTGGATTTGATTTGCCATTATTTTGTTGAGGATTTTTGCATCAATGTTCATTAAGGAGATTGGCATATAGTTCTCCTTTTTGGAGGTGTCTTTGCCTGGTTTTGGGATAAGTGTAATACTGGCTTCATAAAATGTGTTTGGCAGTTTTCCTTCCCTTTCTATTTCATGGAACAGTTTAAGGAGGGTTGGTATCAGTTCTTCTTTAAAGGTCTGATAGAATTCAGCAGAGAATCCATCAGGTCCTGGACTTTTCTTTTTGGGGAGACTCTTGATTGCTGCTTCAATTTCATTTTGTGTTATAGATCTATTCAGGTGATTAATTTCCTCTTGGTTCAGTTTTGGATGATCATATGTATCTAGAAATCTGTCCATTTCTTTACGATTTTCAAATTTATTTGAATATAGGTTCTCAAAGTAGTCTCTAATGATTTCCTGGACTTCCATGGTGTTTGTTGTTATCTCCTGTTTTGCATTCCTGATTCTACTAATTTGGGTTTTTTCTCTCCTCATTTTAGTCAAGTTTGCCAGGGGTATATCGATCTTGTTTATTTTTTCAAAGACGAACTTTTTCTTTCATTAATTCTTTGTATGGTTTTGTTGGTTTCTATTTTGTTGATTTCAGCTCTTATTTTTATTATTTGTCTCCTTCTATTTGTTTTGGGATTGCTTGTTCTTGTTTTTCTAGGAGTTTGAGATGTATCATTAGGTCATTGATTTGGGATCTTTCAGTCTTTTTAATATACGCACTCATGGCTATAAACTTTCCTCTCAGGACTGCCTTAGCTGTGTCCCATAGGTTCCAGTAGGTTGTGTTTTCATTTTCATTGCCTTCTAGGACCATTTTAATTTCCTCTTTTATTTCATCGATGATCCATTGTTCATTGAGTAATGAGTTATTTAGTTTCCAGCTGTTTGCATGTTTTTTGTCTTTACTTCTGTTGTTGAGTTCTGCTTTTCCTGCATTGTGATCAGATAGTATGCACGGTATAATTTCTATTTTCTTATATTTGCTGAGACTTGCTTTGTGCCCTAGGATATGATCTATTTTGGAGAAGGTTCCATGGGCTGCTGAAAAGAATGTATATTGTGTAGAAGTTGGATGAAATGTTCTGTAGGTATCAACTAGGTCCATTTGATCTATTGCATATTTTAGAACTTGGATTTCTTTATTGATTTTTTGTTTGGATGACCTATCTATTGATGATAATGGGGTGTAAAAGTCTCCCACAACCACTGTGTTGGCATTAATATATGCTTTTAGGTCTTTCAGAGTATGTTTGATGAAATTGGGTGTGTTGACATTGTGTGCATACAGGTTGATGATTATTATTTCCTTTTGGTCTATTTCCCCTTTTATTAGTATGGAATGTCCTTCTTTATCTCATTTGATCAATGTAGGTTTGAAGTCTACTTTGTCAGAGATAAGTATTGCTACTCCTGCCTGTTTTCAGGGGCCATTGGCTTGGTAAATCTTCACCAGCCTTTCATCCTAAGCGTATGCTTATTTCTGTCAGTGAGATGGGTCTCCTGTAAGCAACAAATTGTTGGATCTTCCTTTTTAATCCATTTCATCAAGTGGTGCCTTTTGATGGGTGAATTAAGTCCGTTAACATTAAGCGTTAGTACTGATAGGTATGTGGTGATTCCTGTCATTTAGTTGTCTTGGTTGTTTGAAGGTTTGATTGTGTGTACCTAAGTTGAGGTTACTCTCTACTGTCTTGCTTTTTCTTTTCCTGTGGTTTGGTGCTGCCTGTCTTTTCATGGTTAAGTTGGGTTTCACTTTCTGTGTGCAGAATCCCTTGCAGAATCTTTTGTAATGGTGGCTTTGTGGTCACATATTGTTTTAGTTTCTGCTTATCATGGAAGACTTTTATTGCTCCATCTATTTTGAATGACAGTTTTGCTGGGTAGAGTATCCTGGGGTTGAAGTTATTTTCATTCAGTGCCCGGAAGATCTCACTCCACGCTCTTCTTGCTTTTAATGTTTCTGTTGAGAAGTCTGCTGTGATTTTGATGGGTTTACCTTTGTATGTTACTTGTTTTTTCTCTCTTACAGCCTTCAATATTCTTTCCTTAGTTTCTGAACTTGTTGTTTTAATGATGATATGTCGTGGAGTAGTTCTATTTTGATCTGGTCTGTTTGGTGTCCTGGAGGCCTCTTGCATCTGTATGGGAATATCTTTCTCTAGATTTGGGCAATTTTCCGTTATTATTTTGTTGAATAGATTATGCATTCCCTTCGCTTGCACCTCTTCTCCTTCTTCGATGCCCATGATTCTCAAGTTTGGTCTTTTGATGGAGTCAGTGAGTTCTTGCATTTTCTTTTCACAGGTCTTGAGTTGTTTAATTAATAGCTCTTTGGTTTTTCCTTTAATTACCATTTCATCTTCAAGTTCTGAGATTCTGTCTTCTGTTTGTTCTATTCTGCTGGATTGGCCTTCCATTTTGTTTTGCAGTTCTGTTTTGTTCTTTTTTCTGAGGTTTTCCATATCCTGGGTGGTTTCCTCTTTAATGTTGTCTATTTTTTGTCCTGAGTTCATTTATCCGTTTATTCATCGTGTTCTCTCTTTCACTTTGGTGTTTATACAGTGCTTCTATGGTTTCCTTTATTTCTTCTTTTGCTTTTTCAAATTCTCTATTTTTGTTGCCTTGGAATTTCTTGAGTGTCTCCTGTACATTTTGGTTGACCCTATCCAGTATCATCTCTATAAAATTCTCATTGAGTACTTGTAGTATGTCTTCTTTTAAATTATTCTTGTGGGCTTCTTTGGGTCCTTTGGCATAGTTTATCTTCATTTTTTTGGAGTCTGGATCTGAGCTTCTGTTTTCTTCATTCCCCTCTGGTTCCTGTACTAATTGTTTTGCTGTGGGGAAACTGGTTTCCCTGTTTTTTCTGTCTTCCCGTCATTGTCTTTGGTGTTGTTACTGTCCCTGTACTGTGTGCAACTAAGTATTTTCTAGCTTGTAATAATAACAATGGTAATATTTAGAATGGAAGGGTGAGCTGAGATGGAAAGCAAGAAATTAAAGAAAAGGGGAAAACAAATACCCAGACAAGAGGGAGAAAGCAGAACAAGGTTTCAGACAAGAAAGTTTCAAAGGTGTAAATAGGGAACGTTAGTGTACTAATTGACAATAGGCTGAACAGACATTAGAGAGACTGAGATAGGATTGAAAATCAAAAATAAAAAAAATTAAGATAGGAATAAAAATAAAAAATAAGTAAATGAAAGAAATATCTATATATTAAAAATGAATTAAAATAAAATTTAAAATACAAAATTAAAAAAAAATCCAAAAAACCAAAAAACCCTCCACGTTCAAATGCAATGAAGTTTCAGTCTTAATAATTTGGGTGTCTGTCTCAGTCTCCAATCCTGGAGATGGTGCCTCAGATGTTGTTCTGTAGTTGTCCCAGCAAAGGGGACGCATAAAGTAGAACAAAACTACACACACACACACACACACACACACACAAACCCCACCAAGTGTCCCAAGTTCAAATGCAATACAATTTCAGTAAGTTTTTCTGCTTGCAGGTGTAATTTGGTTGTTCTCTCATCAAAGGTAGGGAGAAAAAGAAAAAAAAGAGTCTGGAGACAGTTCTGAGAATGGTACCTGCAGTTGTGGCTTGCCTGCCCACTGCTGTCCGCCTGCTGTTGCTGGAGGCGTTGTTTATGCAGATCTCTGGGGTGAGTTTAACACTCATCTGGCCCCACAGGCTTTGTTTGTTCAGAGTTCTCCTGTGCGGGAGCCTCTGCTACAGGCTTTCCCCTTTCCAAGCACTGGGAAATGCACCTGCATTGTCAGGTCTGTATGTTTATTTACAGTTCATGTGGGAGGTGGGTCTTCCCTCCTCTCCTGTGAAGTTTTCCTCCACTGCCACTTTCACAAGCTTTCCTGCCCCTGATTATTGCTTGGTGCTACTGCTCCTGCTGGCCGCCATGTTTGTTTACAGTTCACGTGGGAAGTGGGTCTTCCCTCCTCTCCTGTCAAATTTTACTCCCTCCCCCACTCTCACAAGCTTTCCTGATCCTGGTTGCCTGGCGCGCACCCCTGTTCCCGCCAGAGGCTCTCCAGCCATGCCGGCTTGTTTATTTACAGTCCCGGGAAGGGTTCCCTTCCCCCAATCTTGAGCACTCAGGGCACCCCACCCTCTTTCCAGCATGTCTTTATTGCTCTTATTGCTTATTACTCAGTTTCTCTTTTTTCCCCAGGTGGAGGTCAGTCTGTCCAGGGGACTATGCTGCTCTGGCCCAGGCTAGTCTGTGGGAGTACCACGGTACCACGAAGGTCACCTGGTCTGCGTCTTCCCAAGCCGTCTGGGCGCTGGCGACTGGCAGCCCAGTGGCCCTCCTCGTTTCTTCGTTTAACGAGAAGTGGAGATTCTCTGCACCAGCTGGAGGTGTGGAGGGGTCAAAGTTATGCCTCTTCTCAGTGATTATGCCTGCAAAGTGTGTCTCCAGCGTCTCTCCAAGATTTCACTATAGGAGGCTCGCTTTCTGCTTCCTCCCTCTAGCCGCCATCTTCCTTGTCTGTCCCTCATTTTTATTTTGAGGCCATGTCTTAACTACCTTTTTGCCCTGGCTAGTCTCAAACTTGATTTCCTTCTGCCTCCACCTCCCAAATAGCTGGGGTTACAGGTATGCACCACCACACCCAGCTGATGAACATAGATCTTGTCATAGAGAATCTTACCAATCTACTGGAAACTATGAAAACCATACCAAAATATATGAATAATATTAAAGTTAAAACACAAAACATAGGAATTAATGATGATACCTATTATCTTTTTTCCACATTGTGATAAAAGAAGAAATGTAAGTAACATTAAATGTTGGAAAAGAAAAAGCAAAAAACATTACTGTCAGATAAAAGTCTCTCAAACTTTTTGTGAGATCTCAAATTGAGATCTCACAAGATCCAAAATAGTTATTTACCTTAAACATTAACAGTGGTTGTCCCTTGGAAGAGAAGAGAGAGTGGAAAAATGAAGGTGGTACACACCTGTAATCCCAGCACTCTGAGGACTGAGGCAGGAGGGTTGTGGGTTTGAGGTGAGAATGAGCTACAAAGTGATATCCTGTCTCTAAATAAATAAATAAATAAATGAATAAATAATAAAAGGGCAACACAAAGGGTATTTCTGGTAAAAGAATTGTTCTCTACCTTGACTGGTGGTGGTTATGTAAGCTTACAAGTGATAAAATTGTGTAGAACTAAGCACAAACTAAGTAAAAATAAAACTGGGGAATTCTGAATAAGATCAGTGGATTGTATCAATGTCAGCGTGCCACTTTTGATATTATATTTTAGTTTTGGCAGATGTTATCATTAGTGGAAACTGAGTAAAAGTACATAGTATCTTTGGTGTTATTTCTTATAATTTTATTTGGCTCTGTAATAATCTAAATAAAAACTTTTATTAAAAAGAATGGATAAGAATTTTCCTAAGATTACAAAAAATACCAATTCACAGTTTCAAGTAGCACAGCTAATCCCCAAGCAAAAGAGTAAAAGAACTCTGTAACTAGAGTGGTAAGGACAGCTAAGTAGTCATCAAATTGCAATTTTCCTTTCTGCATAAGTAATAGAAGAACCACATATATGACTTCTTAACTAATCCACATTTTCCAATCTTTCTTATGGTGGGGATGACTTTGTGGCTAATTTTCTTGCTAGCAAAATGCTGGGGACCTTTAGAAACAAACAAGCTACTTCATTTTCTCTCCCCTTCCTCTAAACCAAAGCAAGAATGTGCCTGTTACCTGGTGTTGACCATGGGAAGGCAGAAACACAAAATGGAAGAAACTTGGCTCCTTGGGTAATAATGTGGACCTCAGTCACATGTCAGTCTGAAATTGACAACGTAGATTTTTTTTTTGATGTCTTTTTTTTTCTTTTTTCTTTTATTATTCATAAGTGCATACAAGGCTTGGTTCATTTCTCCCCCCTGCCCCCACCCCCTCCCTTACCACCCACTCTGCCCCCTCCCTCTCCTCCCTCCTCAATACCCAGCAGAAACTATTTTGCCCTTATTTCTAATTTTGTTGTAGAGAGAGTATAAGCAATAATAGGAAGGAACAAGGGTTTTTGCTGGTTGAGATAAGGATAGCTATACAGGGCATTGACTCACATTGATTTCCTGTGCGTGGGTGTTACCTTCTAGGTTAATTCTTTTTGATCTCACCTTTTCTCTAGTTCCTGGTCCCCTTCTCCTATTGGCCTCAGTTGCTTTTAAGGTATCTGCTTTGGTTTCTCTGCATTAAGGGCAACAACTGCTAGCTAATTTTTTAGGTGTCTTACCTATCCTCATCCCTCCCTTGTGTGCTCTCGCTTTTATCATGTGCTAAAAGTCCAGTCCCCTTGTTGTGTTTGCCCTTGATCTAATGTCCGCATATGAGGGAGAACATACGATTTTTGGTCTTTTGGGCCAGGCTAACCTCACTCACAATGATGTTCTCCAATTCCATCCATTTACCAGCGAGTGATAACATTTCATTCTTCTTCATGGCTGCATAAAATTCCATTTTGTATAGATACCACATTTTCTTAATCCATTCATCAGTGGTGGGGCATCTTGGCTGTTTCCATAACTTGGCTATTGTGAATAGTGCCGCAATCAACATGGATGTGCAGGTGCCTCTGGAGTAACAGTCTTTTGGGTATATCCCCAAGAGTGGTATTGCTGGATCAAATGGTAGATCAATGTCCAGCTTTTTAAGTAGCCTCCAAATTTTTTTCCAGAGTGCTTGTACTAGTCTACATTCCCACCAACAGTGTAAGAGGGTTCCTTTTTCCCTGCATCCTCATCAACACCTGTTGTTGGTGGTGTTGCTGATGATGTCTATTCTAACGGAGTGAGGTGGAATCTTAGTGTGGACAACCTAGATTTTTATCTGTACTGAACTATTTTATTTTTAGTGCCCCTTATTTCTTAATGTATCTTCAGAGAACCAAAAATGAAAACAGACTGCTATGAAAACTACTGTTATTATCAGAAGAAGGCAGATTTTGGAATAAATTTAAGGGCTGAAAGAAAATAACACAGACGTATTCTATACCTAATACAAAGATTTTTCAAAAACTAAGGTGAAAAGAAAATTATCAGACTAAAATATACACTATCATGAACAGAACTCACTAAAGGAAAGGCTCATTAGTGTACTTCATTCAAAATTAAAGTGATCCCCACTAAAAGTTTGAGATGTGAGAACAAAGAAACATTGTCTTAAAAATAGAATTAATGGTAAGGTACATATGATTAAATTATTGGGAAACAATAACAAAAGGTAGGAGGAGATAGCAAAGATTCTTTGTAGTTAAGGAAAAGAAAAGGTTTTGGTTAACTAAAACTTTGGTAAGTTTGCATATTGAGTGGACTACCAGGTATTGCCAAAAGAATAAGAAATGGTGTATACTAGTTGAGGGAGAAAAATAGAATGATTACAGAGTACTTAGTAAATCTAAAAGTAGATAAGAAAGAGGAGAAAAAGAAATGTAGAACAGATGGGATGAATAGAAGGCAAAAGCAAAATGGTAGACATAATTTCTGAGTAATATTAATATTAATAGACAAATCATTTTTAACAAAGATTGGCTAGATTTAACAAAATATAACTGCACTACATACAATAGACACATCTAAAGCAAAATGGTATAGAAAGGTTGAAAGCAGAAGTATGAAAAACAGAAGTATGTAAATATAAAATCCCCCCAAAATCTTTATGACACAAGTGTTACTAGATTTGGAAGTTTTCTCTCTAATTTTAGAAAGTTCAGTTCAATAAAAAAGGTCAATTTAGAAAAGATTATTCACCACGACCAAGTAAGCTTCATCCCAGGAATGCAGGGGTGGTTCAACATATGAAAATCAATAAATGTAATAAACCATATTAACAGAAGCAAAGACAAAAACCACTTGATCATCTCAATAGATGCAGAAAAAGCCTTTGATAAGATCCAACACCATTTCATGATAAAAGCTCTAAGAAAACTAGGAATAGAAGGAAAGTACCTCAACATTATAAATGCTATATATGACAAACCTACAGCCAGCATTATACTTAATGGAGAAAAACTGAAACCATTCTCTCTAAAATCAGGAACCAGACAAGGATGCCCACTATCCCCACTCCTATTCAACATAGTACTGGAATTCCTAGCCAGAGAAATTAGGCAAGAAGAAGGAATAAAAGGAATACAAATAGGTAAAGAAACTGTCAAAATATCCTTATTTGCAGACGACATGATCCTATACCTTAAAGACCCAAAAAACTCTACTCAGAAGCTTCTAGACATCATCAATAGCTACAGCAAGGTAGCAGGATATAAAATCAACATAGAAAAATCACTAGCATTTCTATACACTAACAATGAGCAAACTGAAAAAGAATGTATGAAAACAATTCCATTTACAATAGCCTCCAAAAAAATCAAATACCTAGGTGTAAACCTAACAAAAGATGTGAAAGACCTCTACAAGGAAAACTATACACTTCTGAAGAAAGAGATTGAGGAAGACTATAGAAAGTGGAGAGATCTCCCATGTTCATGGATTGGTAGAATCAACATAGTAAAAATGTCGATACTCCCAAAAGTAATCTACATATTTAATGCAATTCCCATCAAAATTCCAATGACATTCATTAAAGAGATTGAAAAATCTACCGTTAAACTTATATGGAAACACAAGAGGCCACCAATAGCCAAGACAATACTCAGCAAAAAGAGCAATGCTGGAGGTATCACGATACCTGACTTCAAACTATATTACAAAGCAATAACAATAAAAACAGCATGGTACTGGCACAAAAACAGACATGAAGACCAGTGGAACAGAATAGAGGACCCAGATATGAAGCCACACAACTATAACCAACATGTCTTTGACAAAGGAGCTAAAAATATACGATGGAGAAATAGCAGCCTGATCAACAAAAACTGCTGGGAAAACTGGTTAGCCGTCTGCAAAAAACTGAAACTAGATCCATGTATATCACCCTATACCAATATTAACTCAAAATGGATCAAGGATCTTAATATCAGACCCCAAACTCTAAAACTGACACAGGAAAGAGTAGGAAATACTCTGGAGTTAGTAGGTATAGGTAAGAACTTTCTCAATGAAACCCCAGCAGCACAGCAACTAAGAGATAGCATAGATAAATGGGACCTCATAAAACTAAAAAGCTTCTGTTCATCAAAAGAAATGGTCTCTAAACTGAAGAGAACACCCACAGAGTGGGAGAAAATATTTGCCAACTACACATCAGACAAAGGACTGATAACCAGAATATATAGGGAACTTAAAAACTAAATTCTCCCAAAACTAATGAACCAATAAAGAAATGGGCAAGTGAACTAAACAGAACTTTCTCAAAAGAAGAAATTCAAATGGCCAAAAAACACATGAAAAAATGCTCACCATCTCTAGCAATAAAGGAAGTGCAAATTAAAACCACACTAAGATTCCACTTCACCCCTGTTAGAATAGCCATCATCAGCAACACCACCAACAACAGGTGTTGGTGAGGCTGCGGGGAAAAAAGGTACCCTTTTACACTGTTGGTGGGAATGTAAACTAGTACAACCACTCTGGAAAAAAATTTGGAGGCTACTTAAAAAGCTAAACATTGATCTACCATTTGATTCAGCAATACCACTCTTGGGGATATACCCAAAAGACTGTGACACAGGTTACTCCAGAGGCACCTGCACACCCATGTTGATTGCGGCACTATTCACAATAGCCAAGTTATGGAAACAGCCAAGATGCCCCACCACTGACAAATGGATTAAGAAAATGTGGTATCTATACACAATGGAATTTTATGCAGCCATGAAGAAGAATGAAATGTTATCACTCGCTGGTAAATGGATGGAATTGGAGAACATCATTGTGAGTGAGGTTAGCCTGGCCCAAAAGACCAAAAATCGTATGTTCTCCCTCATATGTGGACATTAGATCAAGGGCAACACAACAATGGGATTGGACTTTGAGTACATGATAAAAGCTTTAGCACACAGGGAGGGGTGAGAATAGGTAAGACACCAAAACATTAACTAGCTTTTGTTGCCCTAAATGCAGAGAAACTAAAGCAGATACCTTAAAAGCAACTGAGGCCAATAGGAAAAGGGGACCAGGAACTAGAGAAAAGATTAGATCAAGAAGAATTAACCTAGAAAATAACACACACACACAGGAAATTAATGTGAGTCAACTCCCTGTATAGCTATCCTTATCTCAACCAGCAAAAACCCTTGTTCCTTCCTATTATTGTTTATACTCTCTCTTCAACAAAATTAGAGATAAGAGCAAAATAGTTTCTGCTGGGTATTGAGGGGGTGGGGGGGCAGAGGGAGAGGGTGGAGTGGGTGGTAAGGGAGGGGGTGGGGGCAGGGGGGAGAAATGACCCAAGCCTTGTATGCACATATGAATAATAAAACAATTAAAAAAAAGGTCAATTTATTTTTCTTTAACCTCAGTCTTTTAAGAAATTTTATTATTCACGTAAAACATATTATTATAGAAAAATTAGAAAGTACTAATACCCAAATAGAATTTTTTTGTTTTCCAAATACCCACAGGGTCAAATAGTACAAATATATTTAAGCGTTTTGGAATGTATTGCACATATATGTTATTACAAGCATGTATAAGATTGTGTCTGAAAAGCAGTGCCAGTTTGCATTTTACTTTCTTGTTCACACCGTGTTATGTCTCAATGTTTGTGTCCTTCCAAAATTCATATATAGGAACTTAATCCCCCATGTGGTAGTATTAAGAGGTGGGGCTTCTGGGAGATGATTGGCTGTTGAGCATGGAGCCTCAGGAGTGGGTTATTGTCCTTGAAGGAGAGGTCCCTGAAAGTGGCCTTGCCCTTTCCATCAGGTGAAGTTGCAGTGAGTTGACTGCAGGGATGAGGAAGCAGGCCCTTACCAGACACCAGATCTACTGGCACCTTGATCTTGGGCTTCCCAGTCTCCAGAGCTTACATTTCTTTATGTAAGCAACCTGGTTTATGGTATTTTGTTATAGCAGCCTAAGATATATTATAGGTTAAGATATACACCACCATTTTTTTAAATGTTGAAATGCCACTGAAATAATGTTATAAGTTGTAGTTACTCATTTTTGTAGATGTATATATGTGGTAAGGTTTTTTAGCAGTACTGGGGTTGAACTTAGGGTCTTGAACTTGCTAGGTAAGCACTCTACCACTTGAGTCGTGCTCTCATCCATTTTGCTTTCAGTTTGTTTTTCGGATGAGGTCACTCTCTTTCCCTGGCTGTCCCCGACCAGGAGCCTCCTGCCTTCACTTCCTGTGTGGGTTGGACTACAAACAGGTATGCACTCAGTTTGTTTTTGACATAGGTTCTTGCTAACTTTTTCTTGTGTGGCCTTGAACCACCATCCTCCTTTTTCTACCTCCTGAGTAGATGGGATTCTAGGTGTGTGCCACCATACCTGATCCTTTTTAGTAAGGATTTTATGGCTAAAAATTTTACTGTGAACTATTTCATAATTAGGATTGAAGAATAACTAGAGGATAATATAAAAAATGTATATATATATACAGTCTCACGCAGTTTAAGACATGCAACAGTACTGATGGGGTTGAAACCATGCAATTTTCCTGGATTATATTACCTTCTTTTCTACCACTCCTTCAAAAGTTATCACCCTATTGTATATAGCATTCATCAATCCCATATTTTTCTGAATACTCTTATTAATTTTGTATCTCTTGGCAATATGGTATTTTTTGTATGTTCTATTAAGTGTACAATAAATGGAATCAAAATGTGCTTCCTCTTCCACAACTTGCCGTGTTTTGCTCAGTGTTGTGTTTGAGATATATTTATACTGAAATGCATAACTACTTCACTTTAACTGCTGTATTAATATGCAGCCTCAAGTTAGTAATCTATTCTTTTAAGGACAGCCAATTAGGTGATTTATAATGCTGCTACTTTTCCTACATGAGCCCTTATGTGAGAGTACCCTTAAATTATGTGTTTATGATTGGAAATACTGGTCACATGACACTCAGATTTTCCTAGGATATTGCTGAAGTGCTCTCCAGAGTCTGTGTAGCAGTTTGTATTCATTAAGATATTGAAGCATATTTCTACACGGCCTCACCAGTCTTTGGTTTTGTCAGACATTTACATTTTTGTCATAATGAATGGCATGAAATTATTTTCCTCTGTGGCTCACATTTGCATTTTCTTGATTAATCTTTCTATTGATCATCTTTTCACTTGTTGGCCATTTGGTTTTCTTCCTTGTTGAACTACCTTTCATGCTGCTGCAGTTTTTAATCTTCAGCAATAGACTGAGAGGCTAGCACAAATGTATTCATTTAATTAGCAATATTTACTGACTGCTTTCTATATGTCAGTCATCGTGCTGGAAGCTGGAACTATAATTGAATGCTTTCTTTTAAATTTACTCAGTTTGTAGCCATCAACATTCATTCAAACATCTACTTTGGCTCTAGGCATACAGAGGGCTTTTAAAAAATAGTCATTTCAGACTGATGTTGCGGTTTTAAATATTGAGTGCCATTTTGTTTGGGGTTTTTTTTTTTTGTGTGTGTGGTGCTGGGGTTTGAATTCAGGGCCTTATTCTTGCTGGGCAGGTGCACTACCACTTGAACCATGAACCCAGCCCAAGACTTGATACTCCTATCAGTCACCTAAGTAGAGAAGAGGTTGTACACTCAAATCTGGATCTCAGAAAAGAAATCCAAAGTGCCAATTTAATTTTGGTGATCATGTGTTTATAAATGGTGTTAAAAACTATGAGACAGGGTTCTCATTCACTGAAGAAAGTATAGATAGAGGAAAAGAAGGGCTTAGACTGAACCTTGGACACTCTAACATTTTGAAATTGTGGATATATGAAAAAAAAGCACAGTTGAAAAGCTAAGAGATATAGACAAACACACAAACATATGTACATATTGCTTACTTCAGCTAGTACAGAAGAAATACCTCAAAAACATTGACCTATGCTGTGAACTGCTTGTGGTGACCAAGTGGAAAGGACATGAGAGTGGCCTCTAATTGCTGAGAGAGGCCTTTGAATTACAGACAGCAAAGGAAGGGGAAACACAGTCACACAACCAAAAGGACTCAGTTCTGCCAACAAAAAGAATGAGCTTGGAAGCAGATTCTTCCCCAGATCCTCCTGATAAGAACTCAGGCCTACTGACAACTTCATTTCAGACTCTGAGAAGGGAGCCCCTCCATGCTGTGCTAAGCTTTTGACCTATGGCTTGTGGGCTAACAAATGGGTGTTGTTTCAAGCTGTTCTGCTTGTGGTAATTTGTTATTTAGCAATAGAAAACCAATACATTACAAAAAAAGTGCTTATAAGTGGACAAACGTAGATAAATCTAAACATCTGTATAAAAATAAAATAACAAAAACTAACTTGAAATGTGTTCAAAATGACAAATATGTCATTTGCAGGCGAATGGGTGGAACTGGAGAACATCATCTTAAGTGGCCAAAAGTCGTATGTTCTCTCTCACATGTGGAATATAGACCTAATATAAATACAGCAATACTACAAAAAATAAGGTCACACTAAGGAGAGGTCATATACGAGAGGGGGAGGGTAAAAGAAAGAAGTTGAAAAGGTGAATATGGTTGATGTACTCTCTATATAAGAATGAATGTAGAATTTTTAAGTCAGTTGAGACTACCATAATAAAGGGACTAAAGTAGAAGAAAAATCAGGCTATAATACATATATACATGGAAGTGCCACAAGGAAACTCCCTATGTAGCTATCTAAAATAAGCAAAAATGTCATTTTCTTCTTATTTTTTCTTCCACAAAATTGGAGAGCAGAACAGGTCCTGCCTAGGGGGATTGGTACTGGTGGGAGGGGTGAGAGGATGGGGAAATGATAAAGGAGGGTGAATATGGTACAAATACTGTATACACATATATGTAAATGGAAAAATGGTATCTGTTAAAACTATTCCAGGAATGGAGGAGGAGGGAAGGGAATGATGGAGGAGGTGCATTCAAGTATAATATATTTGATATATTTTAAGAACTTTTGTAAATGCCACAGTATACCCCTGCCCAGCACAACAGTTAAGAAAAAAAAAGACAAAAGTAAAATTCTGAGTGAAAATACATAGATTGAACAAGAACTGAATGTAGTTACACTATTCCAAAATCTTTATATTTAGTGAACAGAAATTTGTAAGTGTGGTATCTCCTAAAATCCGAGCTCCTCTACTACTGAATGGCAAGTGCCATTCAGTCAGAGACTCATTTTCTTCCGTATGACTAGGTATGGCCTCATGTCAGGTTCTCGTCAGGGTACTGTTTGAGTTATTTATATACCTTTCACCTTTTTGTTTAAAAGGAAATTGTTTACCCTAGACTTCTCTTCCTCCTTTCTGATACTTGGAACATGCACGAGTAACAGAGTGACCCATCTTTGTCCACACGAAGTCAGCCTGTAGGAGATGATAGTTCAAAAAAAATAATAGTGTAGGTTTCCTGAATGACTAAGTAGGGCAAAGTCATATGGCTGATTGTGTGTTTTCAGGACCATTACATGAATTAGAAATACTTTGTGTAGAGTACTATAACCTTAACTAAATCAGTTGCTGGAAGTAGAGTGACACAATCACAGAAACCTAAAATATAGAGCATTTGGCTTAGCAAAGTTTAGGACTGAACAGTGAGACTGTAGATCTTATGTTATTTGGGGTAAAGAAGCAGTTGGCTTTTCCAGGCTATGAGGCTCAAATTTCTGGATTCTCTATCCCCTTCCTTCTCTGCTTGCAAATTGGCATATTTTTGCCTTAGCTCATCTTTTTCTTATAATACCTTGCTAAAAGCAGCAAGAGCAGCCAACATGTATGCCTTGTCACTTTTAGTAATGTGTGATAAGAAACACCAGGAGATAAGAGACCGTGATTCAGAACATTTCCCTAAAGGCTCTTTAAAGAAAGGAAGCCAATCGTTTGAAAAAAGTTCAAATTAAAGATGTTGCCTTCCGATATAAACCTGTTGTTTCAGATGACCTCAAAATAACCACTATTAAAGTAAGAAAGAGGGAGGGAGCCAGTCAGGAAAAAGGCAAGCTTAGAAACTTTGTCAAAAAACAAACAAAATAAAATATTTTATGTAGTTATAGGCATATAAACAGAAAACAAATATAAGCCTGCTAAAGTGTTCTGGAAATTCGACTGCCAGCAAATTTGTAAGTGAGACGTTAGGAAACGCTGTGATTGTTCAGTCCTTAAAGCAAATTTCAGGCCCCAAATTAACCTAGCAAAGTGAGCTATTGGAATAGTACACTCCCTCATTTCTACTTTGTGCTATGTTCTCTCCAAAATCAGACATGGTCACAGATGATAAACAAGGAGGAAGCTCTACAAGAAAAAGGCAACAGCCATGGATGATGTGCCCAGACCAGGGTGCAACCTTGGTCGACTACCTATTTACTACCAGGTGAAGGGGCTCTTAATATTTCTTGCCCATCATGACTTCCATCATATCTGTGAATCTGTTACTATTCTGTATTTCCCATTATTCCTTTATCCTTTATTCAAAAGGTCCTCCATCATTGTTTATTAAGGGTCAAGCTATTTGTTCTAAGGGCTATGGATATCCTCATATAAGCTGAATGAATGAATATTGCGTCCCTAGATAGCTTGGATTTGAGACTGGATGGAATGCTAGATTATATTCCAGAAAGAGGACTTGATGCCTTTCTATGTATGGAATAAAAGTATGTATAGATATTTGGATGACCAGACTCCTAGTTGTCCCCAAAATATTTGTTCTCCTCTTCTTCTTAGGTACCAGCAAAAGACTTTCCCGGTTTCACCTGCAGCAAAGTATTTCCATTTGAATACCATCTTGCTGTTGGAAGAAGCTCTGTGTGCAGCTTCTGCCTCATTGGTAGCACATGGGAGCGTGATGATATCATGGGAATCTAGGGTCCTGAGTGATCTCACCTGACTGCTCACCTCAGGACTGTTTCATTAAGCCAGTGTATCTCTGTCAGAGTAGTTTAATCTTTTCCTCAGAGAATTCAGAGGGCTAAGATACTGTCTAGTATGCCTGTTAAAACCTCAGGAGTAGCCACTGTCAGAATAGCAATAGAGCATATAACTTCTAGTGGACAAAAAATCCTTTTCAAAAATCTCAACAGCATTTTTATTAACATATATTAATGTACAAAGGGGTTTCATTGTGATATTTCCATGTTAGTGAATATACTTAGATCATATTCCCACCCATTACTTTTTTACCCCCCTTTTATTTTTACAATTTTTACTGTGGTTCACTGTTCTATTTTCACAATAAGCATAACATACTTTGATTATAGTCACCTCCTTATCATTCTTTCTTTCTGCCCTCCCCATTCCTGCTGGTTGTCCCACAAATAGTCCCCTTTTACATTCATGTCATTTTTTTTACGGTCTAGATTCCACATATGAGAAAAAACATGCAGTTTTTGTCTTTCTGAGTCTTATTTTGCTTAACATGATGATCTCTAGTTCCATCCATTTCCCTGGAAATGACATAATTTGGTTTTTCTTTATGGATGAGTAATACTCCATTGCATGTGTATGTATGTGTGTGTGTGTGTGTGTGTGTGTGTGTGTATATTTTTTTTCTTTATCCATTCATTAGTTGATGGGCACTTTGACTGATTCCATAGTTTGCCTGTTGTGAATAGTGCTATAATTAACAGGGGTGTGCATGTATCTCTATTGTGTGCTGACTTACATTCCTTCAGATATATGCCTAGGAGAGGCACAGCAAGATCATATGGTCGTTGTTTTTTCAGTTTTTAAGGAACCACTGATTTCCATAGTGGCTGCACTAATTTCCATTCCCACCACCAGTGTATAGCAATTCCTTTTTCTAGGGGAAAAATCTTAATCCCTCTCCATAAGAAAGGAACAGAAGCAAAGGGAAAGCTGGATAAATCATACAAAGAAAGATGACAGAAACAAGTCCAGGAACATAAGCAATCCAGTAAATGTAATGAACTACACTCATCAGTTAGGAATGGTAAGAGCAGAAAGAGTAAACGTGAAAGAATAGAAAAATATACTAGGCAAATAACCAAAATAAAGTTAAGGTAGTTTTATTTCCATCAGACAAAAATTCTACACAGACACACAGACACACACAGACACACACACACACACACACACACGCAAATCATTATTGGGTATGGAAAGGATGAGGGCTTAAAAAGTGAAATTCTAAGAGAAGATGCAACAATTCTAAACTTACATTCCTCTAATAATACAACTATGATAAATATAGGGATTCTTTTAAGAGAGTTAGAAACACTTCTGGGAAAGTTTCCTTGATTTGGATGTAGAAAAAAGTATACTTTCAAAACCTCATAAAACTGAATTGAACAAGTTGACTCAATACATTTTCACAAAATAAATATAAAACTTATGTGCTAAAAACTTCAAAACATTATTGACAGAACTAAAAAGATTTAAATAGTAAAGGCATTTCATGGCTTAGAAGACTCAATGTCCTCAAGATGGCATTTCTCTTAATTGGTATGCAAATTCAATGCAATCAAAGTCCTAGGGTGCTTTAAATTTTTTTATTGTTCATAGAAGTAGACAAGCTGATCTTAAAATTCATATAAAATATCAAAGGATCTAGACTAACCAAAAAAGAATTTTGAAAAAGGAGAAAAGACAGTGTACCTTTCCCTTTACAATCTGAATGTGTTTAACTTCTTTTTGTTTCCTATTGCATTAATTTTCCAAACCCCTACAACAATGCTTTTAGATATAAAAGTGGAGAAAGCAGGCCTGTGACTTTGTTTTGGTTTTAGGATCAAAGCATTTAAAATTTTCACTTTTGACCTCTCATGTCAGCTATGAGTGCTTTTTAAAGCTCTCTATTAGATTGAGAGCATTTTCTCTTTCATGTTCTTTATTCCTGATCATGAATGAATGTTGGATTTTGATGCCTTTCTTGAGATGATCCTGTGTTTTTTGTCTTTTTTTCTATTAATATAGTGTATATTGCTTTAGCTCATCTGCAAATGTTAAATCAGCCTTTCATCCCTAAAATAAGTTCCACCTAATCATGGTATACAATTCCTTTTATGTGTTATTGGATTCCATTTGATAAAAATTTTAAAGGGTGCTTGTGTTAATGTTTTTAGAGGCATTTGTCTCTATTTTTCTTGTGCTGTCTTGGTGTGGCTTTGAAATTAACACAGTGCTGGACTCATAATAAGTGGAGAAGTGTTAGCTCCTTGTCTGTTTTCTGAAAGAATTTGGTATTATTTCTTATTTAATGTTTAATATATTTTACCAGAGAAACCATTTGGGCCTAGCTTTTCTTTATGGAGAAAAAAATTTAATAGTATACTCAATCTCTTTTCTTGTTCTTGATCTATTCAGATTTGTTTATTTTTTTGGTGAATTTTCATAATTTGTGTATTTCTGAGAATTTTTCCAATTCATAAAAGTTGTCTAATATATTAAGTGCTGTCTTTTATTATTAGCAGGGGATACACTGTACTATTTACATATGTGCTTGCAGTATCTTTTAGTAAGATTTACCCCCTCCATCATTCTCCCTCTTCCCTCGCTGCCCTCCCTCTTAGAACAATTTCAGCAGGTTTCATTGTTCTGTTTTCATGTATGGCATACAAAATACATCTACCTATTCACCCTCATTCACCCTTTCCTTATCCCCCCCCTCCTCCCATTAGTACCAACCCCAGAAAAGACCTTTTTACTCTTGTGTCCTTCAATTTTTTTTTGTCCAAGGAGGTTTTGCCTTGGCATTTCAGACATGTATATATTGCGTTTTAATCAGATTAAGCGCCCCCATCACTTATTCTTTCTCTTTCACCATGCTCCCATATTATTCTATGTTCATTTATAGATAGGTTGTTTCAATATTTTTCATTCTGTAACATTTTCTTCCTCTCTCCTAGCTCCTGTACTCCCCTAATATAATCCTGCTTTTTTTAACATATATGTATGTGTGTATATATGTATATATATATATATGACCATATATGTATTTATGTGTACACAGGTATAGCTTCCACATATGAGGGAAAGCATGTGGCCTTTGACTTTTTGAGCCTGGCTTTCTTTGTTTAACATGATGTTCTCCAGTTCTGTCTATTTACCTGCAAACAACATAATTTCATTCTTCTTTATGGCTGAATAAAACTCTGTGTGTATATATACCACATTTTCTTAATCTATTAGTTGTGGGGCATCTAAGCTTCTTCCAAAGCTTAGCTATTATGAATAGTGCCGCAATAAACTTGGGTGTGCAAGTGACCCTATTGTATCCTGGAGCACATTCCTTTGGATGTATGCCCAGGAATGGTATTACTAGATAGTTTGGCAGTTCTATTTTTAGTTTTCTGAGGGACCTCCATACTGCTTTACATTCCCGCCAACAGTGTAGAAGTATTCCTTTTGGCCCACATCCTTGCCAGGATTTGTTATTGTTTGTGTTATTAATGACAGTCATTTAGACTGGAGTGAGGGGGAATCTCAATGTCATTTTGATTTGCACTTCTTCTATGGCCAGGGATGTTGAGCATTTCTTCATGCACACATTGGCCATTTGTAGTTCTTCTTTTGAGAAGTGTCTGTTGGCCATTTGTACTTTTTCTTTTGAGAACTGACTGTTCAGTTCATTTGTCCATTTATTCAATAGGTTGTTGATTCTTTGAGAAGTTAATTCTGGTTATTAATCCCTTGTCAGATGTATAGCTGGCAAAGATTTTCTCCTATTCGAGGCTGTCTCTTTAGTCTAGTGACTGTTTCCTTTGTTGTGAAGAAGCTTTTTAGTTCAATGCAGTCCCATCTCTCATTCCTTTCTCTTTAGTTGCTGAGCCATTTGTGCTCTATTTAGGAATTCATTGCCTATGCCTATGTGGTCCAGTGTGTTCCTTTTTTTCCTGGAGTAATTTCACCATTTCTATTTTACATTAAGATCTTTAATCCATTTTGAATTAACAATGAACAGTCTGAAAAATAAATCAGGAAAACACTACCATTCACAATAGTTCCAAAAAATTAAATACCTAGGAATAAATACAACACAGGAAGTGACCCACTTTTACAATGAAAATTATGAATCACTAAAAAAAGATATCAATGGAGACATTAGAAAAGAAATATGTGCTTTGATCATATTCATCCCCTCTGTTACTCTCTTATCCGCCATCCCATTCTTCCCTTTCTTCCACATCCTTAGTTGTCCCCCTTTAACTCTTACATCCTTTCCCTCCTCCACAGATTCCATTATGAGAAAAAAACATGTGGTACTTATTTTTGCAGAACTGGCTTATTTTATTTAACACGATGATATCCATTCCATCCATTTACCTGAAAACAACATAGTTTCAATCTTTATGGCTGGGTAAAACTCCATTGTGTGTATACCATTCATCTGTTGATGGGCACCTAAGCTATACCACAATTTAGCTACTAGAAATAGTGCCACAATAAACATGAGTAGGCAGGTGTCTGTATAGTAAGCTGAATATGATTCTTTTGAATATATACCCAGAAGTAATATGGCTACATGTTAATTTTTTGAAGAACCTCCTTATTGATTTCCACAGTGGCTGGACTAATTTACATTCCCACCAGCAGTGAATAAGTGTTCCTCTCCCTCCCCTACTCCATATCCTCATCAGCATTTGTTGATGTTTGTTTTCTTGACTGGAATGATATGGAATCTCAATATAGTTTTGATTTGCATTTCCCTGATGGTTAAGGATGTTGAAAATTTATTGGCTTTTTGTACTTCATTAGAAAAGTGTCTGTCCAGGACTAGCACAGAAGCTCAAGTGGTAGAGCAACTGCTTAGTAAGCATGAGGCCCTGATTCAAACTCTGATACCACCAAAAAAAAAAAAGTGTTCAATTTCATTGCCCATTTATTGATTTGATTATTTCTTCTCTTGTTGAATTTTTTTTAGTTCTTTATATATTCTAGATATTAATCTCCTATCAGATGAATGTCTGGCAAGGACTTTTGCCCATTGCATAGGCTGTCTCTTCACTCAAATGTTTCCATTGCTGCGCAGAAGTTTTTAATTTGATGCAACCCCATTTGTTACTTCTTGCTCTTACTTCCTGAGCTATTTAAGTCCTACACATTGAAGTGGCTCCCCTCTGTTTTTCTCTAGCAGTTTCAAAATTTTAGGTCTTACATTAAGTATTTGGTCCATTTGGAATTTATTTTTTTACAGGGTGAGATATCGGGATCTAGTTTCAGTCTTCTATATGTAGATACCTAGTTTTCCCAGAACTTATTAAAGAGGCTGTTTTTTTGGTTTTTTTCCTATGTATGGTTTTGGCACCTTTGTCAAGAAGAAGCTGTAGCTACTTAAGCTTATTTCTGGATCTTCTATTCTATTCCATTGGTCTGTGTATCTGTTTTGTGCCAGTACCATGCTGTTTTTGTTATTGTATATCAGAATAAAAGTCAGGAGTTGTGATACCTGTAAGCATTGCTCCTTTTTGCTCAAGGTTTATTTGGCTACTTAGAGTCTTTTGAATTTCTGTATGGATTTTATGATTTTTTTTCTATTTCGGTGAAGAATATCATTGGAATTTTTATGGGAAATGCATTGAATTTATATGTCACTTTTGCTAATATTGCCATTTCAATAATACTAATTCTGCCTAACCATAAACATGGGCGGTCTTCTAATGTCTCTTACAATTTATTTTTTCAGTGTTTTTTACTTTTCATTGTAGAAGTCTTCAACATTTTTGGTTAAATTTATACCTAGATATTTTTTTCCTTAAGTCTATTGTAAATGGGACCATTTTCCTGACTTCTTTTTCAGGGAGTTCATTGTTGGTATATACAAAATCTAATAATTTTTATATATTGGCTTTGCTGAAAGTATTTATCAGACCTAAGAGTCTTCTGGTGGAGTATGCTCCATTTTTGTTTTCATTCAATTCAAGATAATTTCTAATTTAATTTGTAGTTTCTTTGACATCTAGATTATTTTTAAGTGTATTTTTAAATTTCCAAATATTTCATTATTTCAAAGGTTTCTTTCTTTATTGATTTTGAATTGAATTCCTTTGTATTATAGTGTACAACTTTTAATAAAATATATTTGTATTTTTTTTATATTAACATACAGATTACCATTACAGTTCTCTTTATTTCCTTCTTTCAATTTAAGTTATAGTTTGTTGTCAATCCTTTCATCTTAAAGGACTCTCTTTAGTAATTTTTATAAGATAGGTATGATAGGAATTAATTATCTCAGTATTTGTTTATCTAGACTTGTTTCCATTTTATTTTTGTCTGCTTCTGACTAGTTAATTTCATTTCTTGACCCAAGAGGGATAGTAAGTGTATGATAAGTTATGGGGCATGTACATTCATCCATTTTTCATTACTGTAATGAAACAACAGAGGCAGGCTAAAGTTATAAAGAAAAGAGGTTTATTTAACACATAGTTCTGGAAGTTCAAAGGCAGAGAGCTCACATCTGGTTGGTTCTGGCAAGGACCTCATGGGAGATGGCAGGAGTGCATATGAAAAGAAGAGACTGCATCATCAAACAGGAAGCCAGAGAGCTGAGTGAGGCCAGGCTTGTTCTTTTCAACCCCTTCTCAAGGACAAACTCAGGGGTTGCACATGAACTCCTTTAATCCTTTCTGAGAGCAGCACCCTCAGTGTCCTAAAGACCTCCAATTAGATCCAAAACTTTTAAAGGTCTACACCACTAACATCACCATATTAAGGAACAAGCTCTCAACAGGAAAACCCCTAAATGGAGAAACCACATCCAACTATACCATTCCATCCCCAGTTCCTAAGGATTATGTGTGTCTTATAATACAAGACAAAATCACTCCATCCCTTTAGTCCCAAAGTCTTAATTTGTTCCAGTATCATTCAAAAGTCCAAGTCTAAAGTCTCTTCCAAAACTGAAAGGCAAATACTTTCCATTGTGAGCCCCTGTAAGTTAAGAAAGTTTCATATTTTTAAGATGCAGAGATGGGTTAGCATAGAATAAATATTACTTTTCTAAAAGGGAAATGTAGGCAACTAGAAAGGAATAATTGTCCCAATGCTAGAATGAAACACAGCAGAATAAACATTAAATCCTAATGTTCCAACTCCAGGTGTTGCTCATTGCTGTTTTTATCTATCTTCCACAGGTCCCTGTGGTAACTTCATTCCCCCAGTTCCACTAGGCATCACACTATTGGGGCGTCTCTGCAGCCCTATAGCAAACCTCTACCTAACTTCCCAGACTTTCCTTTGAAATTTTGATGGAAGATGTCACCCCCTATTTTTTAATTCGCTCCTTCCCTGGCCAGGCTGTGGATTTCCCAAATCTTACCGATCTACTTCCTTCTGCTATGTATCTGACTAAAAATGGCCAGTAATACCTATGACAGAATCTGGAATGCTTTGTTGCTTGAAATCTTCTTCACCAAATAGAGTATTCCATCACTTTTAAATTTGGTCTTCCATAAACTCTCAGGGTGTGGACAATATCCCGCTAAGTTCTTTGGTGCAATGTAACAAGGATGGCCTTTCTCCAATTTCCAATAGAGTCCTCATTTCCATATGGGACTAGTTTCCTAGTTTTCTTGTCTTCTGAGCTTTCAAAAGAATGACCCACAATGCTTTATTTTCCCTGCCCTGCTTCTCCAAACTCTTCCAATCCTGCCCATCACCAGTTTCCACAGCTGCCTCCACATTTTCAGATACATTTATAGGGACAGCTTCATTCATTGCTACCAATTTTCTACATTTTCTGTTGCCAATAGCACAAGACCATAGACTGACTAAGTTTTAGCAAAAAGAAGTTTATTTTTTTCTCATGATTTTGGAAGTTTAAGGTTGTGAGAATACACCTAGTGATGGCCTTCTTGCTGCCAGAGTCCCAAGGAGGACATGGCAAGTGTCAGGTTGGTTTTCTTCTGGTCTGTCTCTTCTTATAAACAGACCATATCCAGCCATGGGGGCTCTACTTTACCTCCTGCAAGCCCAGATTTAAACACTTTAGTCAGATTAAGTTTCTACACTATTACTGCCTCATAATGGAGATTAAATTTCAACACATGAATTGTTATGGGGAACATACTCAAACCATATCCAAACTATAGCAGACAAAAGTCTAGGTTTGAAGCTGGTGTAGCTTTCCATTTTGGGACCACAGTCTTTCACAAGCCTCCTTCCGTGACAGAAACATTCATAATTTTTACCATTCAGGGCCATGCATGGATTTCTGACAAAAGTTTAATTTTGTTTTCGGACATTTGGTGTAACATGGATTCTTATGAATCCATGTCAAATTTGGGACTGCTCACAACAGAAATTCTCCTTGACTACCACAGCAATTTATGGGGGCTGGTGGTTGAGTTCAGTGACAGAGCACTTGCCTACCATGTGTGTGAGGCTCTGGTTTGATCTCTAGCATGAGAGAGAGAGAGAGAGAGAGAGAGAGAGAGAGAGAGAGATCGAGAGAGATCCACTAAATCATAAGGTAAGTTAATTCCACAAATAAAGATGTTGCTATTGCCAGGAGAAGGGATACTTTGGAGACAACCAGGCCAGCTGTCCTCTAAACTCATCATGTGAACATGTGAGCTCATTCTCAAACCACAGGTGACCTGACTAAAAGTTTATTTTTGTCTACCCAGAACTCATTTCCTCATTAATCCTTGGGGAGCAGCAGTCTATGCATTTATCTGGTGTGAGTAGAGGTCTAGGCATGCATATGTAACCTTAGCCAGGCCAATGAAAACCAAGGGGTTTTAATTCTATAACTTTAAAGGTATTATTTTTCTTGTTATGAAGAAGGGTAGTTCTGTTAGTTGTAATTCTTGGTTGACAGTTTTATCTTATAGTACTTTGACTCTATGCTTCCACTTTTTTCTGACCTCTGTCATTTCCATTGAGAAGTTAGATATTAATTGCACTGCTCCTTTGTTCATAATAAATTGTTTTCTTCTTGTTTCTTTCAAGACTTTATCAACGTTTTAGCTCTGATGTATTTACTAATGTATATTTTTGTATTTGTTCTACTTGGGTTTTGTTGAGCTTATTGGATCTATAGATTTATGGGCTTTTCCCCCTCAAATTTAGGAAGCTTTCTATTCACTGTTTTTTCAAAAATTTTCTTCTCTTTTGTTCTCTCCTGGCCCCTGCCACCCTGGACTTCCATTACATGTATGTTAGCATAGTTATATTGTTGCACAGAACTTCCAAGTGACAAGGTGACAGCCACCTTTCTTCCATCCTGATTGTAAATGTTCTTCAGATTGTGTAATTTCTGTTGGTCTACCATTAAGGTCTCTGATTCTTCTGCCATTTTAAATATGCTGGTGAGTCCCAATAGTGAATTTTATTTTAGTTATTGTACAATAACTCTTAAATTCCAGAATTTATATTTGGGTCTTTAAAAATACATTTCTGTATTCTAATTGAGAATCCCTATTAGTTTGATCTTTGTCAGTTACTTCTTTAGTATGTGACTTCTTTTAGTCACATATTACATATTTCTTTGAATATATTTATCAGTATCTCCTTTGAAATCCTTGCTAAATGCAATATCTGGAGCATTTGAGGATACTCGGAAACAGCTGATATTAAGTGATTTCTGCCTTTTAAGTATTAATCTAACTTTCTTAGTTTTCTATGACTCATAATTTTCTATGGAAAAGTAGGCATTTTAGATAACACACAGCAGCATTTTGGATATCACCCCTCCCCACCAGAGATGGTAGTTGTTGAGGTTTTGTTTCTTCATTTGTTTAGTAACCTGTCTGGACTTATTCTGTGAAACTTAATTTTCTAAGAACCGCCCCTTGTTGGCATAGCTTAGTTGTGTACCATCAATCAACAGAGATTGTGTTCTAAAACTTAGAGCCAGTAAGACTTCTGTCATCTGCAGAATGATCTACGTGGAGGCAAGGGAACACATTCAGAAAAAGTCCACATCTGGCCTAAGCTTTACTTTCCACAGAACCCTTCATGTCTCCTGTATGCACCTGTAGGTGTGTTTTCAGGAGCATAAATAATTTGGAACTACTGCTTCTCCACTATACATGTCAACAACCTCAATCAAGCATTTGATTGCCCCAACCTTAAGCAGGACTGCAACCTTATGCAAGTAGAGTCAATTCCTATTCCTTTTTCTCTGGGTAGTCATGCTTATTCTATTAAGGTAGGATGTGTTCTACTCTGGGGGTAATTTTGCCACCTTCTTCTCAGGTCTCCCTCCACTTCTGTCTCATTACTGCGACAGGACTTCTACTCAGTCCAGATTCTAGTATCTAAAGAACGCTGCCACAATCTTTATATGTTGCCCTGTTATGGCAAACAGGATTACCAATAGCATGTTCCCTATTAGTCTTAATTTTTCCTTTCCTCTACTCCTAAATTAGGAGAGATGGAGTCTGCCTTCCTTTATTCTTAAAAGGCAAGGCTATTTTCTTGTGGAAGTAATAGCAAAGGATCAGCTGGGCATGGTGGCTCGTGCCTGCAATCTTAGTACTTAGGAGGTAGAGATAAGAGGATCAGGCCAGCCCAGACAAAAAGTTAGTGAGACCTTATTTCAAAGAACAGTCTGGACATGGAAGCACATGCTTCGAATCCCAGCAGCATGGGAGGTAGGAGGCTTGAGGCTTGAGGTTGGTCTCAGACAAAAGGAAGATTCTACCTGAAAAGTAACTAAAACCAAAAAAGGGCTGGGGGCATAGTTGAAGTGGTAGAAAACACAAGACCCTGAGTTCAAACCCCAGTACTATCAAAAACAATTTTTAAAATAAGATTTTATTAGGATATATCATTATACAGAGAGGATTCATAGGGTGACAATTCCAATTAGACTTACATTGTACATTATTTACATTGCCCCCATCATCTCTCACCCTTAACCCCCTCTCCACTTGACTTAAAGCAATTGTAAGAGGTTTCTTAGTTCTGTTTCATACATGTATTTGAAGTCCATCTACCATATACAGTCACCTTAATCTCCTTCCTTCACCCTCCTCCTCCCTCAAGTACCCCCCGCCCCCTCACTGTACCTGTTTTATAGTCCTGGTTTTCGTTACTATTATTTAAGTTGATGTTCAAGGGGATGTCTCAATGTATGCCCACTGTGGGTATTCTTTGGTCTGTTCAATCCCTTCCATTACTCTCCCTTATTCTATTACCTCCCACCCACCCCCATTTTTCAACAGCTTTCAATATACATCCTTATATCCTCTACCTTCACATCTTGTGCTATGCGATATTACCGATGCTCTATCTTTCCCCTTTTCCCCAAGTTCCACAGAGTAGTTACAAGCATATTCTACATCTGCATTTATAAATGATCATGCTTGTTTGTGTGTATTTATTTATCTTTGGATCTATCTTATATGTATGAAAGCAAACATACAGCTTTTGTGTTTCTGATCCTGACTTACTTCACTTAACATAATGTGCTCCAATTACATCCATTTACCTTTAAACCACATGTCATTATTCCTTATGACTGAGTAAAATTCCATTGTGTACACCACAACAAATCACATTTTTTAAAAATTTTTATTTTATTCATATGTGCATACAATGTTTGGGTCATTTCTCTCGCCTTCCCCCACCCCCTCCCTTACCCTCCCACCCCCTCTCTCTCCCCCCCTTACCCCTTGCTACCAGGCAGAAACTGTTCTGCCCTTATCTCTAATTTTGTTGAAGACAGTATAAGCAATAATAAGAAGGACCAAGGGTTTTTGCTAGTTGAGATAAGACTAGCTATATAGGGAGTTGACATGCATTGATTTCCTGTACATGTGTGTTACTTTCTAAGTTAATTCTTCTTGAACTAACTTTTTCTCTAGTTCCTGGTCCCCTTCTCCTATTGGCCTCAGTTGCTTTAAAGTATCTGCTTTAGTTTCTCTGCATTGAGGGCAACTAATGCTATCTAGTTTTTTGAGTGTCTTACCTATCCTCATACCTTCCTTGTGTGTTCTCGCTTTATCATGAAACCACAATTTCTTGATCCATTCATCAGTTATAGAGCATCTGGGTTGTTTCCAAAGCTTGACTATTGTGAATAGTGCTGAGATGAACATGGTGTACAGGTGTCTCTGTTGTATCCTGTCTTATGTTCCTTTGAGTAGATGCCCAGGAGCGGTATCACTGGGTCATATGGCAATTCTATCTTTAGTTTTTAGAGGAATCTTCATACTGCTTTCCATAGTGGTTGTTCTAATTTGCATTCCCACCAACAGTGTATAAGTGTCCTGTTTTGCTGCATCCTTGCCAGCATTTGTTGTTGTTTTTACCCTTGATTATGGCCATTCTAACTGGGATGAGATGAAATTTAAGTGTTTTGATTTGTATTTCTTTTATAACCAGGGAAGTTGAACATTTCTTCAGGTATTTACTGGCCATTCATACCTCTTCCTTTGAGAATTCCTTGTTTAATTCATGTGCCAATTTCTTCATTGAAGTGTTGATTCTTTGGGGGCTGAGTTTTTTGAGTTCCCTATAGATTCTGGATATTAGTCCCTTATCGGCTGAGTAGCTGGCAAAGATTTTCTCCCATTCTGTGGGCTGTCTCTTGAGTCTAGTAACTGTTTCCTTTGCTGTGCAGAAGCTCTTTAATTTGATGCAATCCCATCAAAAACAATTTTTAAAGGAGCAATTCTGGCCCTCCATCTCTCAGCTTCCTGCCTCATCATTTGCTCCTTCCCCTGCATATTCGTGCCATCTGCCTTGGGTCCTTCACTGCACTATGCTGTTTAGGCTTTAAACCTCTACAACTGTGAGTTGAATAAACATTTTCTTAATTATTAAGTTAACTGCCTACTGTTTCATTATCACTAGTTCACCACTATTTTGTGGTAGTGATGAAAAGCTTACTGATAGACTTGGTGACCTCATCTTTTGATAGAATTTCTTTGCTTCCTGTACCTGAGTGTTCATGTTTTTGTACAGATCTGGGGAGTTTTCAGCCACTGTCTCTATAAATACATTTTCTGGCACCTTTCCTCTCTTCTGAGAATCCTACTATGTGAAATGTGAGTCTCTTGCTTGTGTCCCGTAATCCCCCAAGCTTTCCTCATGCTTTTTTATTCTTTTTTTAATTCTTGCTCCTCTGAGTGAATGGTTTCAGAGGTTCTGTTTTTGAGCTCACTGGTTGTCTCGGTCCTGTCAAGCCAGTTCTTGGCGCTTTCCATTGCACTTTTCATTTCAGTGGTGCTCTAGCATCACTGTACATTATTATTGTCCACTGAACTTTAAGAGGGTTATTCTGAGTTCCTTGTCAGTCATTTCACAGGTCTGCATTTCTCTGGGATCCATTGTTGGAGTTGTTAAGGTCTTTTGGATATGATATAATTCTCTGACTTATTGTAACCCTTGTGCCCTTAAAGTGGTGTCTGTGCATTTGAAAAGACGGTCACCTCTTCTGGCTTTACATGTATTTTTTAGCATAGGTAGATTTTCATTATATAGTCTAACCCACAATTCTGGATGGGCCAACTGGTGACAGCCCTAGTCAGGCAGCACTTACTTTGTGGCTTCTAGATGATTGCCTTTGCTCTGAGTTCAGTGGGACCTCTAGCTGGGCTCTGCTGTCCAGGGGGACCACCAACAGGGCTCTGCAAAATCTGGCTGAGATGCTGGCTGGGTATTGTGATCATCTCTCATTGGGCTGGACCACAGGTTGTATTTCTTGGCCAGGTGTTGCCATTGAGTTCTGCAGTTGGATAAGGATGCTGTCTGGGCCTAAAGGCTAGGCACAGTTCTGCTGGGGAGAAATGGGATTAGCTGCTATGCTGTGCTCAGTCAAAATGCACAGCTGAGGTTTCCTTCCCTGCCTGCACTTCTGGGTGTTCCAGATCCAGTCCCTAAATGCCTTTTTCTTGTAGAAGTAAACAGCAGGCTACCTTAATGTTTTCCTTTAATTTAGAAATCCATTAATTTTTTTTTTTTTTTTTGCCAAAATGCACCATGGTAGATGTCTTCCAGTTTGGATAGTGCCTTCAGATGGGTTGTGAGGCTGAATCTAGTACTGATCAAACTCCCAGGTGGGACAGATTTAGTCTCAACCCTTTACCAAAATGGACTGTGAAGGGCATCTCTACCTTTGGCCAAGGAATTGGAGTAGAGATAGAGGCTGGGTTTAGAGGCTGGCCATTTTGGAATTCAAGCCAGGTCAAACTTCTCACTACTCTGGGTGTGATCAGTTCAGCTTTATAGGCAAGTTGTACATTGGCTGATACCTCAGATCAGGTACCTCCACTGTCAAGTAACAGAACAACCACCAAACCTATTCACGTGTGCCTGTGAGCTCTGCTTGCTTGCTTTGTTTGAACCTGACCCCACGTGTTCTAGCCATGTTGTTACCCCTGTTTCTGTTGTGAGATAAGATCAGAATGGACTTCCTGAGAAGCATTTTGGAATGCTGAGGAAACTGAATGTCTGCTTCCAATAGTCTTATTCCACTGTAGAAACTTTAGGCTCAATGGGAATCCTCTATATGCTGTGCTCTAGCAACTTGGGGGACAAGGAGAGGCAATGCAGCCAAAATAGAACTGTTCTTCTTACCCCTCTAATGTGTTTTTAAACTCATTTCTGTGGTCCAAGTTGGTATCTCATGCATATTGCCAAGTTTTAAAGTTTTCCAAAAGATATTCTTGTCTGGGAATAGTTGCTATTTAAACTTCCTGTGGGGGAGGTGCCTGGAGCACCCTATTGCTCCCCTAGCAGGCATCTATTTTAGCTCACAATTCTGTGGTTTGGCTTGGTAGTTCTACTGAATTTATTTGGGCTTAGTGGATCTCGTTCTACGGTCATCACTGAGTCTGCTAAGTACTGATCTTTGGTAGTTTCTCTCACATGTCTTGGGTCTTGGCTTGGACAATTTTTCTGACCTGTTTCTGTTCCATATGTTTTTTTCCAGCAGGTTAGCCTGAACATGTTCTCATACTAAAGGCAGAGCAACCAAGAGAGAACATAAGTGCACAAAGATCAAATGCTCTAACATCCTAGTGGCCAGTGCAAGTCATATGGACAAACACAGTGTCAGAGTTGGACAAGACTACAAAATTACAGGGAAAAGGGCTTTCAGAGAAGATATTAGTTGGACCAATTAGGTGATCAACAAAAGACTTTCACAAATCAATATTATGTTCAGATAAAATTTGGAGAAGGTACTATAATAAAATTCAAGACCAGAGACAAAAAAGGAAAGATTTAGAAAAAAAGTTTGTTTTTAAAAACAGGGGATGGTATGTATCAAATTATTATACTACTAAGGTTCTTTTGGATATGTTACAGTTTTATTTCTAAATGCCAATATTTATGATCTGTCTAAATTCTATTATTTGTGACTATTTTAACTTTTCATGAATAATTTTAGATATCATCTAGAAATGTATGAGAAGATACATATATAGGTATAGATTTTCAAAATTCTACTGGAGAATATAGCAGTAAAAATTTGAAGTTTATTGCTCTGGATCCTACTTGCTGTGGAGCTAAACAAATGTGGACATGACAGAGATGGTATGGTTTTTGAAATATAGCTTTCAAATATAGTTTTCAAATAATATAGTTTTCAATCTGAAAGTCTTTTCAGATTGATTTGAGAACAGTCTGTAAATATATAAGTGCCAAAGTCACTTATTCAAATTTTAATGACCATTATTGTCATCTGCTATTCAGCTGTCATCAAGTCATGTTCTCTACATATTTTCACCTGCAAGCAATAAAAGTCTTGGCACAGGCTTAGGCATGTAAATGGCATCTCACTCTTTCTAAAATCACATTTCCTCAACTACAAGTGCATTTGTCATTCCTGAGCTGCATTCATGTAGGACTGTGACTGAAGCTGCAGCATCCATCCTAGATCTTGACTGGAACAGGATTGACTGCTCATCCTCCAGGGCCCCTCTTCCTACGGCATTTAATCATTCACCAGTATAACTTGGATTTTATATAACATGACAGCTGGATTCCAAGACAGCTAGAAGAGAAGCTGTTATTCCTCCTAATTCCTATGGTCTGAATTCCCAGAATGTCACTTCTGTCACAGTCCATTGTGTCAGGGGAAGGAAATATGGTCTCTACCTCTTGATGTGAGGAGTAGTGTGTGTATATGTGTGTGTGTGTGTGTGTGTGTGTGTGTGTGTGTGTGTGTGTGTGTGTGTATGGATGGGTGTATGCACAGTGATGGAAGGAATCTGTACAGTGGACATTTAAATTTGTTCTTTGATTAATTTTCTATTCATATCCACTTTTGCCTTTAAATTCTGGGTTGTTTTGTTCTATCCATACTCTTGCCATATCACAGTTATCAGCTCATTTTTTGTCAGTTGCAATGAATATATTATTTGCCTACATGTGTTGTTTTAAAATTTTTTATTTTATGCCATATATGTTGTTTGTACCTTAAATAAGTAATTTTTAAGCATTTCCACTACTGTTTCTTATATTAGTCAGCTTTCTGTTACTGTGACAAAAATTCCTGAAACAGAGAACTTAAAATGAGGAAAGGTTTATTTTAGCTCATGGTTTCAGAAGTTTCAGTCCACAATCAGTTGGCTCTGTTGTTTTGGGGTGAGGCAGTGTGTCATGGTGTGAGCATGAGGCAGAGGAAACTGCTCATCTCATGGTGCTAGGAAGCAAAGAGAGAGAGCAAGGGCCTGGGTCCCAATATCCCTTCAAGGACATGCCCTTGTTTTCCTCATTTCCTCCAAGACCCACTTCTCCAAGGCCCTCCCACCTCCCAATATACCACAGTGGGGACCAAGCCTTTCACACATGGGCCTTTGGGGACATTCCAGAGCAAACTGTAGCATTTATTAACTTTTACTTTTAAACATTTAATCAATCTGTGATTCACTCTTTTCTGTGATGTGACAACAGGGCCCAGGTTTATTTTTTAGCACTTTATTGGCCAGTTAATACCCTTGCATCAAATAAACCATCTTTCCCCACTGAATTATAGTACCATGTTTGTCACATTAAAAACTCAGATTCATTTCTAAGTTACTGTCTTTAACTGAGTTACTTTTATTTTGACAGTTTTTAAGTGTGCAACTCTGTGGCTTTAAGTATATTCAAACTGTTGTACAACTGTCAGTATCATTCTTATCCAGAATTTTTCATCTTCCCAAACTGAAACTCTACCTATTAAACATTAACTTCCTATCCTGTCTTCCTTTAACCCCTGGAAACCACTATTCTATTTTCTGTCTCTATGAACTTGACTACTGTAGGTACCTCACATGAACAAAATCATGCATTTGGTCTTTTGTGACTGGTTTATTTCACTTTGATAATCTCCTCAAGGTTCGTCCTTGTAGCATGTGTTAGAATTTATTTCCCTCCCCTTTAAGGCTGATAATACCCCCTTTTATTTATATATATATATATGTTTATATAAATAATAAATATTATATATAAATATGTATCATATCATATATACATATATGATACATATATGATATGTATGTACACATATATAGTATGTTTGTTTGTTTTGTTTTGTTTATCCACTTATCCATCAATGGACACTTGAGTTGCTTACAGCTTTGGGCTACTGTGTATAATGCTGCTATGAATAAAGGTCAGTCCTTACTTTCATTTCTTTTGAGTATCTACCTAATAACAACTGTTTTAACTTTTTTGGGTCAATACTGTACTGACTTCTGAGTGTTTTGTAGATTTTGTTTCCAACTAAAAGGAAGGGTTTCTCACTATTTACATTTGTATATGCTTATTGATATTACAAAGAACTCATTGATTTTGCATATTTTATTGCACAACTAATTACCTACTAGATTGTTGAATTATTTCCAATAGAATTGTATCATAGTTTCTTGGATTTGTTATGTTTTATTTCCTAATATTTCAGGAACACAGTTAGTTTTAGAGTTATCCTGACCTCATTAAATAACTGGGGAGATTTCTCACTGTGGCAATGAGGAAGGTACTTTGTGATCACCTCTGAAAATACAATTTGTCTTTTAATTTCAAGGAGTGCAGTTAGCTAATAGCCTCCATCTGTAAGTAGCTTCAGACTCTGTCTCAGCGTTGAGTGGAAGCCCCACTGTTCATTCCTGGAGGCTGTGGTGCACATGTGAAGGGATGGTCATTTATGTCCAACACCAAATTTCCCTAATGAGCAATATTTGCTCTGGTGATGCCCATTGGGTTCACTGAAGCTGTGAGATCTGCATGGTGATCTGAGGCTTTCCTTGTCAATCCTGTTTCTTCCACTTTTTATCTTTTTTTTTTAAGTGCTTTCCCTCATTAGACCTCTTCCAACTGAGAGAACTATCCGCTGTTCAGAATCATGACTGGCATGCAAAGAGGTCTCATATCAACTGTCAATAAAACACATTTTAAAATTCTTATATTCCAAGATTTTTAAATTAAAATTCACAAGGCATGCAGGGAAAATGATAAAACACTTGCTCACAAACAAAATAATGCTTTATTTTTACATTTTTCTTGAGGGGCGAGGGATCAAACAATCTGTTTCCCAGTGGATTGAGGTATGTCCTGTTATAAATATCTTAGCCTCAGCATCTGGCACTGAGAAAACCCAGCAACACATTTAAAAATGGAAATGGGGTCTGCACAAAGTTACATTCTTACTAATTATTATGCTCCCTTATATAAATATTCCTGGAGTAAGTGAACTAATTCATATCGTAACTGATTCATATTGCTCCTCCAATTCTTTAAACAAGTGGAGCTAAGTGGCCACTTATTTAAAGTAGATCTCTAAGAAAATCTGCTGAGAGATCCTTTGGTGCATTAACAAAGCCTCAAATGATCGTGTTCACCATGCTGTGTATTATTTCCCAATCTGTATTTATGTAGTTTGAAGTAAAGATATATTAGTTAGGTTATAACATTTTCTAATTGAATTACAAATATATCTTTTAGATGTTTTCTAAGAAACTGTGAAAATGCCATCAAAGTAGAAGGAATACTACCAATTTTTTTGTATGCTAATTTTCCTATACTAATAAATTTATACTTATTGTTGCCTTAAAAGTTCACTATGACCTCCAGGGGGCACTAGATACAATAGTGAACCGATTAGATGTTAATGGAAGTGCAAATGTATTGAGAGGACAGCATCCGGACTGCCATAATACTGATACTGAAATTGTTGTCACTGGACAGAGAGGAGCAAATGTGGGCTTCTCAGGGATGTGAGCCAAGATCAACCGGTTTGCCTGGTATTCACTTGGAATCTTAAACGCTTTTTTTGTGTGTGAAAAACCAACAAGGTAGCATATATTCACTTTTCAAGATGCCCAGCTGATTCCACTGTATACACATAAGTCAGACTTATATGTACTTTGCGCAACTGTGCAGCAAGCACAAATCCTTGTAGTGCTATACTCAACTAAGACTATCTGGGGTAACTATCCTAAGACAAAATGTATGGCAGCATAGTCAATATGTTGTTGAAGACTAGCGCACATATCATTTGTTCAGGACCTAGGACACAGTATAGGCCTAAGGAGCCCTCCACCAACGGGCATTTGAATTCTAAAGCTCAAGGCAACCTGAGGAATCCTATACAGTATTCTAAAATATCTGGGTCTAACCAAACATACACCTCCTCATTTCATCTTTTATATTTTATACCCTAGTGGTAGAATAGCTTGACAACTAGCTTGCAATTCTATGTTGGTCCATCAAGTGGATATAAAATTGATGTGGCATACTTACATGTCTTATGCCTTGTTGCAAAGGAAAAATCTCAAAATTTATTTATAATTGCTTTAAATACTGTCTAAAATCTTGATTATTCTGTATTCAGTGCTTATTCAACATCTCAAAAATGAAATTCATTATCTTAAATATGAAACCTCTTCCTCTGATGTAATTTTAACCTCCACTCTTAGCATCACTGTCTATCCAATTGTGTAAGGTAAGGTGTATTCTTCTCAAACACCTCTTTCTATTTTAGTTCTCATACCTTACCGATCACGAAGATCTAATAGTTTTATTTCCCATACTTAATGTCCTTCTAGTTTATCTGCATTTTCATTAATATCCTATGCTAATACCAGAATGAGTCTTTCTGAAAGTAGTCACACTATTTGCAAATTTGAATTCTTTGAGTCATACACTATTTAGTACAGGATAGCTTCCACAATCTTTATTAGAGAGCACAGGTGCTTCAGGATCTGGCTCTAGTTACCTTTGGCTCCTCATCTCCTCTTTCATATCTCCTCCCTCTACAGCATGTTTCTACAATAATGGATTATTTTTATATATTTAAGAACACTTGCATATAAGAAGTTAATGTTCACTCTTTTGGTGTCAATTTCTATAAATTTTTAAAAATGTGTAATAGTTCCTTAAGGAAAGCAGTCATCAAAATGCAGAAAACTTTCATCCACCCTCAAAAGTTATTCATTCTGTCCTTGTAGTCAACCCTTTCCTATCCCTAGCTCCTGGTGAATTCTGATCTGGTTGTAGGCCTATAAATTTTGCCTTTAACAGAATGTCATGTAACTGGAATGGTATACTATATAGTTTTTGAGTCTCTTTTGATTTTATTTTGTATATCACTGTGTCTAAACCATTTATATTTACACCAGGAGATTCACCCTCACTAACTTCTCATGTCTTCATGACTTTGAGTCTTCTTTGTTTCTGAATACCTTAATAACCTGACCAGTACTGGTGTTTGAACTCAGGGCCTTACACTTGTTAAGCAGGCACTCTACCATGTGAGCCATGCCCCCAGCCCTTTTGCTTTTGTCTTCTTTTTTTCAGTACTGGTGTTTGAACTCAGGGCCTTGGTGCTTGCTAGGCAGGGCTCTACCACTTAAGCTGTACCTGAAGCCTGTTTTGCTTTTAAGGTATTTTTTGAATAGGTATTTGCATTATGCTTGGGCTAGCCTGGACTACGATCCTCCTATTACACCTCCTGCATAGCTGGAATGACAAGTGCATACCACTGCACCCAGCTCTTATTGGTTGAGATGGGTTATTGCAAATTTTTTGCATGGGCTAGCCTTGATCCACAATTCTCCCAATCTCCACTTCCTGAGTATCTAGGATTATAAGCTTGAGTCACTACACCTGGCCCATTTACTCTTTTTAAAAAATTCAACTCATCTTCAGCTCCTTTGTCATACAACATGACTCTCTAGGAAACTTAAACATTACTTTTCTGTACTACTTACTACAGTGTATTGCAGTGATTTGTGTACATGTCAATTTCCTCTACTTCAGGGATCGGCAAGCTATGTCCTGTGGGCTCCATCCACAGAGGCCAAGTCTGCTCCTTCTCCTGCTTCTGGATTTATGTAACAGAGGCAATGTGGTCTAGAAAACCTAGCATATTTACCAAGTGCTCTTTATAAGGAGGTTTGAGCTCTCCTACTTAGTTGACTATGATGTCTTTGTATCCCAGTATTCAACTGTATCAGTTAGCATTCAGTCAGGAAAACAGATCCTAAAGTAGGTAGTTCAGCGTAGGAGGTTTTCACATAGGGGAATGGTTGAAAAATGTCAGAAGGTGGGAGAATGTCAGGGAAGGTGGTAGTAGGCACAGCCTTGGAACCCTACTTGAAAAATAAACTAAAAAGCAAAAAAGGCTGGGGGCCTAGCTCAAGTGGTAGAGCACTTGCCTAGTAAGCTCAGAGTTCTGAGTCCAAACCCCATTTCTCCCCGCCATAAGGTAAACTTCAGTATTCCATAAGCACATTAATTTAGCTAATAAATCCTTTCTTCATATATGCTAAGTTATATACTTCAATCTAACCCAGGTCCCAAATTCCATGATTAGAATTTACGAGTAGCTTTTTCATGTACTAAAATTGACTCTCAGAAAGCATATGTACCTTAACGTTAACATTCTACCTAATACCATTTGTTAAGAGTAATATTTCTTGCCCCATAACCCTTGCCCTCACCCCACATGCTACATTATGTTCCAAATTGAAGCTTAGGCCATGCGTGCACATGGCTCGGTGCTTAATGGAGTCAGTGGCAATCCTGTGGTGGCTATGTCTTTGTGACCAAACTCAGCTAGAGGGGCCAAAATGAATTTCTCTATCAAGTTCTACATGCTGTGTAGACCAATCACATGTTGCATGGATGGTTTCTTAATAGACATTTAGTTTTTAAGCAGGAGGAATTATTATAATGATTTAAAAATAACATCCTTATTTTTAAATTAAGTGATGTATGTAAGTCTGCCACAATTAGCACCCAAAATTCAGTGTGACCTTTATGGCAGCTGGTGATACTCTAATATTTCTGACTAGTACATAAAAGGTGAAAGGGCATATCTTCTTTCAATGTGCATATGTAATTGCAATAAGTATTAATAGGAGTACATACTTCTGGATAATCCTGGAATGTATATTTATAATTAGGAACAGTTATGTGAATTTGATATAAATATCTGTCACCAGTGGTGTCTGATTATCAATTTCCCTTGTACATTTTGCAACAATTAGAAGTTTAGGGTAGCCTACTATTCTTGGGTAATATAACAGGTAGTGGAAAAGTATTTAGAAGTCTTTAAATTCTTTCATGTATAATATTCAGAATCCATAAATTTAAATGTGAAGGTGCTTTTTTTATTCATCTTATTTTATAAAGTCAGGCCAGGCATGTAGAATTTCAAAATGTAATTTTGAAATGTAATTTCAAAGTGTAATTACAAAAGTATAATTTCATTTATAAAATTCAGTACTTAACTGTCCCTTGTGCATTCTTCTTTGTTATTGTTTGTTTGAGTCATGTTCTCACTTCATAACCCAGGCTGGCCTCAAACTCATGACCCTCTTGTCTTAACCTCCTGGGTGTTGGGACTCTAGGCGTGTACCCCAATATCTGGCAACTGCCCATTTTTTATAATCCCAGAAGAAACCTCCAGAGGAAACGGTAGTTGTTCTGTTATGTTCTGCTGTTGCTGTCTGCATGTGTTCCCTAGCTTCTCTTATTTTTGCATTCTTTGCTTTGTTTTCATCGTCCTTGTTCCACACCACATGCTTTAGATATGTAATATGTACAAAAATTAGTGGGAAGAATTGAAAATAAACATAAAAGGATGGTTGTGTGGAAGACTTTACATGCTTTCCCCTTTATATTTTTCTGTATTGTTTGAGGGTTATAAACATTAGGAAAATGAAGAAATTATTATTTTTATCACAAAGAAATACATATATATATGTGTGTGTGTGTCACAAAAGAATATATGGAGAGATGTGATATACATGGAAACAACTAGTATATGTTTCTCTTTTTTTCCCCAAAGATTTGAAAACTTGCTTATCCTCAGGATCTCAGGATTGGCTAGGGAATATAGGAAAAGGAGCACTTCCATTCTCTATTGATGAAAGTTTAAATTATTTCCATTCATTTTGGAAAGCAGTTTGGAAATATGTATTAAATGTAAAAGATAGGGATAGTTTGACCTGAAATTTTTTAATCTAAAGGTTTTCTTTTCCTTTTTTGGGGTGTGTGTGTGTGCAGTATTGGAGGTCAAACTCAGGGCCTCACACTTGCTAAGCATGAGATCTATCACTTGAGCCTGTCTCCAGCCCTTTTTCTTTGGTTAATTTTGAGGTAGGGTCTTATGTTGATGCCTAGGCCAGCCGGGCCACATCCTGTTTACACTTCTTGCCCAGAATTTTTTATTATTGGTTGAGATGGGGTCCCATGTATTTTTTGCCTCAAGCTACAATCCTCCAATCTCTGCCTCTCAAGTAACACCATGAGCCACCACACTCAGCTTGTATCTAAAATTTTTCCTAAGGAAATAGTTGAGTATGATAATATGTATATGTATGATGTTTGTGACTGCTTTGATTATACTGCAGATGAATTCACACTCTAAATATTCATACATATCCCATGTATAAATATTGATTAAATAAGCTATCATCCCTTTATATAATGACATCCCATGAAGTCATTAAAATAATCTAGATCTATATTTATTTATCTTAAAAATATTAATGATATATTGTTGAGTAAAAATAGGCATTAATACAGCATGTATAAACAATTTTATATATCAGAGATCATGCTTTTTCTGTAAGAGATCAGGTAATAAATATTTTATGTTTTTTAGATCACTCAGTTTTGGTCTTACTGCTCAGTTCTCCTGTTGTAGTGCAAAGCAGTATAGTCAAGCAAGCATGGCTATGTTTTGATGAAACTTTAGTCAAAGAAACAGGCAGTTTCTAAGTTTGCTGACTTTTATTATGTATGTAAAAGTTATGTGTTTGTGTTATATATATGAGCATGGAGAGAGAAAATGAATATATATTTTCAGAAGAATGATCACTCATATGTAAATAGTCAAGAGCTCTGCATGGGAATTCTAGTTGACTTTTACTTTCTACTTTATGTTTTCCTGTATTGCTTGTTTTTATAGACACTAGGAAAAATCATACAAATTACTATTTTGTAAAAAAGAGTCTGTTTACTATTTAGGAAGAGAGGTTCATAGCATAGCATGCCTGAGAGTTCAAAGGTCAGATATGTATACATATCTGATATGTATACATCAGATAAAGTGGTATTTTTAAAAGTTTATCATTGTATCTGCTGCACAATCCCTTCATGTCTGAATAATGTACAAACTTGTTTCTTGATAATCTCTTTGCAGCTGGTTTTTATAGCTCTTCTCCATCCTGTTAAATAAACAATTGGCAAATTTTCTAAGTTATATATATTTTAAATTTCAATTTCTATTATCCTGGTCATCCAAATCTATCAGAAGTAATGTAAACTTACAGTAAAAATAATTATACCTACATACCTAAACACGTCTTTCTTGGCTCTCCTATTTCTTTTACTGCCAGCTTTCTGGGTTTTCTTCTATCTCCTTACTACATGTGTCCACCAGGGTTTTGTCCTGCCTCTCCTCTTTTTACTACATTGTCTTCTTTGGCATGCTCACAGGCTTGTATACCACCTCATTTGAGGACTCCTCAGGATATTCATGGAAGTAGATGGCAAGAGACCAATTCTTTCTTGGGAATTTGTTTAATCTCACACCCCCTTACAATAATCAGTTACCCTTAGCTATTTCAACTCCTTGTGTAGGTTTTACCTTTCTAACTTCTCCTATAGATGGACCAAATGTGGATTTATTAGCTTGGCCTTATACGCTTGTTTACCACAGTATGTAACTTTGTGAACCTAACTTTCCAATTTCAGCCTGGGAAGAAGCACTTTGGTGCCTTCGGGATATGTATTTGGAGATGGAGAAAAGTGAAAGCAGAGCAATGTCTTACCTGTCATTATATAGCAAGATACGGTAGTGGTCCCTGATTAGCAAGAAAGTGGTGGAAATGAAGTAGATACACCCTGGGATTTTAAGAAGACAGATTTAACAATATTTAGTGGTGGGCTGAGTTAGGAGAGGTGAAGGAGAGGGCCCTTCAATGATAACTCAGTTTTCTGGCTTGTGCATGTAGTGGGAAATGGCTACTTCTTTTCACCTTGAAGTGGAAGGCTGTCATTATCTGCAGAGAAACAGAAGTGAGGGGTCAGAAGTTGAGGACTTTGCAGTCAGAGGGAAAGATACATTTTTCAGACAAAAGGAACAACATTGGCAAAGGCTTGAAGTGGAAATAATCAGTTTTCTGGAAGTTTCAAATAGTCCAGCGGAACTAGAGCACAATAGCATGGAATTTAGAATAGCGAAGGGCAACATAGAGAGTGAGCCTGTGTGCGCATACTGAAATGAATGGTGAGGGTCTTCCACACTGTGCTAATTTAGCTTACTTAATTCATAACTCAGCTGTTCTTAGACATTTAGATTCACAAAACTGCTGAAATTTTATATCCACTTGATGGACCAAGATAGAATTGCAAGCTAGTTGTTAAGTAGTCAAGGAATAATAAATTCCACTATTTTGCTTAAAATCTCTGAAATCTCTTAGTATTTTATTTTTCATTTGATTATGCTGCAAAATAAATCCTAGATTCAATACATAAATTATTATAACTATCATAGGACTTTATTTTTCATTAACGAAGAGCTGCTGGAAATTAATAAACAGTAAACTTCTATTTGAAAAGAGGAACTCAGAAGCTAGTTACTTTACTTCAACACCTTAGACAAACAGCCACAAATCACCAGTCAAGTGGAGGGCTTGAGCAATGAAGAATAGTAGTAACAGCCCTGCTGAGCCCTACCGTTCCATAACACGCTTACAAGGGCTTGGCAGGTGACTGGCCCTTCCCTGTCCCAGAGAGAATAATGATTTATGTTTAGTAAATAGGACAAATGCTGGATCTGCTTTTTAAAAATTTGTTTTCTGAAGATGTACTAGGAAAGCACTAAAATTCACATATAGTTTTAGAATTATACAATTTATCACTTAATTGCCCATTTCAAAAGATTTATCTTCAGTGTGCATTGTAGAGAAGTTTTTAAATATTTATTTATGCATGTTTTAAACTATCCATCAATTCCACCTTCAGGGACAATTGCATATGATTAAATACAATGATCTGAATATTCTCTTACTCTTTTGCAATATTAACTTACTTTTCCTTTATGTTTGATTGTTTATAATTTTCTGTTAAGGAAATCTTAAAAATGGAACAGTAGGTATTTTCTCACTTATAAGAATTGTAAATTACAGGAATTTCAGGAATTGTACTAGAGCTCACATAATTCTAAATTATATTATAAAGGAAGCGAAAGCCATATAAATCATGCCAAAAATACTTAGGATTGGGAGAACTAGATGCCTGAGGGAAGTGGTAATTTGATCCAAAGCCTGTCACCTGTTAAAATTTATCCTGGTTCAGTAGTGACTGAAAATCATCATGACCTGACAGGTGTTCAGGATCGTGTGTAAACTGAAGTGGTGAACTCAGTATCGTTACTTTTTGACACGTGTATGCATTACTGAAACCGCTGCAGCATTAATTGATAACTATGCTGGCAATCTTGATTGAGGTGCCAAGGACTAACTGGACTGAACTCTTTTCACCCCTACTAAATGTGCCTTTTAAAATAGGTTCAAATGTGCTGTGTAGCCAAAAAGTGTGTTTGGGCCTGTTCCTTTGACAAGATTATTCCTAAAATTGGCCATATACGCTTTTTTCACAGTAGATTCTCTCCTTAAAAAATTTGAGATTTTTTTCACCTGGTAATATTTTGTCTGACTTTTGAAGCTTCAAATAATATAAAGTATTAAGTCACCTGTACTTATGCTCTTCACCTAAGTAGGCCCATTCTGCTAAACTGTTCAAACCTTAGAGTTTAATTGAGACATACCAATATATTCTTAAATGTATAATTAAAAACTACTTAAAGAATTGTTTTTCAGTGTTACTAATACCTCTTATTTAAAAACTGTTGCTTTATATACTAGAGAGTCAGAAATAAAAGAAGTTCAAACAGCCCTCCCTGTTGGTGTGGGTAAAGGAGAAGAGAAAGAAAAGAATTGATCTCGCTGGCATCATATTGGGAAGAAAACAACTCCATTTTTTCTCACTGAAGTATCATGTACAGATATATGTACATGAATCCATCTCCATCCATGCCAGCGATGAGATTTTAACCAGGCAAGGATAAAGTGGGCTCTTAATCTAATACTTTTTGAATTGCAAATATGCCTACTTCTACTCTTTAGTGAGAATGTGATCATGCTGCTCAAAAATGACTTAGTGATGTTCTTTGATTGTAGTTACAGTCTTTTTAAGCTAGCAATTATTATTCTCTCGGGCTGGCAGAGTAGCTCAAGTGGTAGAGCGCCTCTCTAACATGCATGAGGGTCTGAATTCAAACCCCAGTACTGCCAAAAAAAAAAAATTATTCTCTCTTTCTACAAATCCTTCTGGAATGCTAAAGAAAGGCTGAAAAGAATCTTAAACATATCTGTCTGCAGGCAAAATAATAATAAAGTTTAAATTTGTTTTCCAGTAGAAGTAACAAATATAATTGTATATGAACAGTTTTGCCTCATGGTTAACATGCCTTTGCTGTATAGAGGAGAGTTATGGACACAACTTATGACCATGGGATAAGACTAACTTATCCATTTGTGGATTATGTTCATGAGTTCATTAAGAATATGCATTTATAAAGTGAGCAATTCAAATACTTTATAACAACAGATAAGGCTGATTATAAATTATTCATTCTGTACAATTATTCTAGACACTTCCCAAACACACTTTGTACTCTGCCTTTATATCTTTTGTCATGCTCACTTACCTCCCTGAAATCTTCTCTTTTTATTTCTCAGTTCTCCCTTATCTTCGTTCCACACATTTCTTCTGGCCAGGTAAATTTCTAATGCATCATTCTAGGTTTAGACTTTCTGTAAATTCTTTTCCAGTTCTCCTCTTGTCATCTCTCCCTACCCACATCCACTTTCCACTCTAGACAGTGTTGATTTTTTCCACACACTTAGCAGTACTCTTGCAGTTTATTGTATCTGTACTTGTGAGCTACTCAAATGAAGAATCATGGTGGGTTTAACATGTAGTAGACACTTAGAGATGGTTATTGAGTGAATGACTGAATTATGGCTTCATTCTTTTCATTTTTGTTGTGTTTAAATATCTTGTGGTCCACTTAAATGAGCTCTAAAAAACCCAGAAAATATCTCCAGAGACATACTTAAATATTTTTGTTTCTAATGAATTTAAGTTTTAAAATTGTGAACATAGTTTTGTCAATTGTGGATTTTAAGGTAGTTTAAATTACTGTTAGTTTGTGTGTATATGTTGAAAAAATAATAATGGACTTTAAAAAATTCTTTGATCAATTGTGTGGAGGTTCCACAAATTCTATACTTCATTCCAGGGAAAATTGGGGCAGGGCAAGATGACTGAAGGGCTAAAACCAACTCAAGCCTAGCAGTCTGTAGTGCAAAAAAATGTTGACTTAATTATTGAAAGTATGGAGAATGGGCTAGTGACTCCCCATTGGTTCATCACCCAGATTTAATCATTATCACCCATGGCCAGTCTTGCTTCATTCATTCTCCAATCTGTTGTCTTCATCATGGATTATTTTAAAAGTCAGATTTAGTGAAGCCTTATTTATATAAAATATGACGTACCCCTTTTAATGTAAAGATAGAACAGTCTGGACAAATAACTCAATAGAATATTTCAATCACAGCAAAAAATTTCCAGATACCACTTTGTAATCTCTCTACCTTCACCACGTCCTGGCAGCCACTGATTTGTTTCTGCTCCTAGGGTTTTACGTTTTCTAGAATGTTGAATAGTGTATTCAAACAGCATGTAGCCTTTTTTGTATGACTTCTTTCACTTAACAAAAACTTTTGAGAATTGTTCATAGTGTTGCATGCATCAACAATTCCTTTGTTTTTGTTGTCCAGTTGTGTCCATTTTGTGGATTGCATGATGTTGTTTATCCATTCAACAGATGCTAATCATTCAGACAGCATTTCGGCTGTCTCCTGTTTGGGGTTATTGTTAGGGAAACAACTCAAAACATTCACAAACAGATTATATTGTAGATATTGTATTTATTTCTCTTGGGTGAACATCTAAGCATGAAATTGCTTGATAAGTATGTTTATTTTTGCAAGAAATGACCAAACTGTTTTCCAAAGTAGTAATACTATTTCAGTGAAAAATGTAAAGCATTTGAATGTAAATTTTTATACTAAGAAAATTTTATCTGAATGTTTTAATTTAAAAATTTTGTTACTAATAAATCTTTTATCTAAAGTGCTTGGTTATTTTTATTATGCAAAGCAGTAAGACTCACTGAGGAAACTATCAAGACATCTTGCTTCTTACTGCTGGCAAGATCCTGGCTAGAGCTCTTTTGGACAGGCTACTGTGCCATCTTGCCAACTGTGTGCTCCCCAAATCACAGTGTGGCTTTGGGCCATGGCATAGTACGGCTGACTCAATCTTTGCAACATATTTGGATTCAGGAGAGTCAGGGCTTAAACCAGACTGTCCATTACAAGGTTGCAGAGCCCAGAATATTCATTTTCCTAGTTAAATGAAGCTGCCGCTAAAAAAGTAAGCTTTACATGTTAGTCAAAATATTTTCTTTTTAAATCTGAAAAACTACCCTTGACATTAAATACTTTGGAAAGAAAGTGTAAGCAATGATTTCTTAGTACATTATCCTTTACCTTGGTGAAATAATTTGATTAAGTCAAGAGTTCCAGATTTTTGACAGTAATTTTTTAATCATCAGAGTTTTTTTTAAGTTATTGATTTAAGTCATTAACATATTTTCAATTATGCCAGAAAATGAAAAGTATTTTGTTTGGTTCTTCTATGAGATAAAATAGATTCATATATATCATTATCAGCATTTCATTTTCACCTACCATTTATTGAGTGCCACAGTGAGGCCCTTTGCTAGACATATAAAATTTAGCCCTTCAGTGTAATAGATTGAATCAAAACTGCTGGAACGTAGCTTCTAGAAAACCAAGTACACAGCCTGCTTTAAGCAAGGTGCAAGCATTATCTAATCTGTGGTGTAAATACACAGGAACTACTGAACTTGCTAGTAAGCAAATTTTAGCAATTTATAAAAGAAGAAATTTATAGCAAAAACAATTTATAAACCATAAACCAAGAAATTCTGAGACCTCATTTTATTTCAAGATAACCAAATAACCTCTTAGTAGTGATGCTGTTGATGATTCCTTGAACTGGAGGAAAATTTCAGTGAAAAATGAAATAGTTTAGTCTACACATAGAGACGTCCTTAGAGTTTATCCCCTGAGTAATCAGACTTGGTTTCTTTTGGTTTTCAAAAACTAAGTCTGATTCTTTTCCATAGCTACCCAGACTGGAAAATAAGCACAATCCTGCAGTAATATGCATTTGTACTAAGTGCCATAGTCATTCAGAACCTGCCTAGGAGGCCCCAGAATTTAAATACAGCCTACATATACACTTATATATATTTATAATAGGGTTATTATAAATCCCAGAGATCTAAGTCTTGGAGTGGTGGTGCATGCCTATAATTCCAGCTACATGGGAGGCATAGATAGGAGAATCTGAGTCCAAAGCTGGTTCAGGCAAAAAAATGAGAGACTCTATCTAAAGAAATAACTAAAAGCAAAAACGGTGTGGCAAGAGTGAGACCCTGAATTCAAACCCTAATACCACAAAATAAAAAAGTCTTAAGAGATCCCAAGCCAGGGTCAGGGACTTGTGAAGGAAATCCTATACAGAAGCCAAGTGTGGTAGTTCATGGCTTCAATCCCAGCTACTCTGAAGATGGAGGGCAAAGGTAGCGATACTCTGTTTCAAAAACAAAATAAAAACAAAATGGCTGGGGGGAGCCAATGCTGTAGAGTGGATTCACTCACTTGCCTAGCATGAGTGAATCCTTCAGTTCAGGAAACTCACAGGAAAAAGAAAAAGAAAAAGAAAAAAGAAAGAAATGCTATGCAGAGTTTGAAAGAGAATATCGCTTTACCTGGACCCTGAATTTTCTAAGTATTGAAACTTTCAGAGAGGAAGGCAAAGACAGGTTCTAAATACAGTGGTCTGGGATGTAGTTAGAAAACAGACATGTTGCCATCATAGAAAGCTTATCTGTAGCTAGTAATGAGAAAGGAACATTTCAAATGGACCACAGAAGTCCTAGTGGGTTGGCTTTGCAACAGACAAAGCTCGGCTGGTATCTACATTGCCCTTGAGCCAGAGTCAAGCTCCAGAGATTAATGATTCTCTCTTTCGTAACATCATGGTATGGTCCCACATATACTGGGGTCAAATTGTAATAGTCCCAAACTAACACTGAGGATATGTACCTTCTCTATTTTCTTTCCATGAATCTCATCTTGTTTTAAAAATTACTCTTTTTTAATGGGCTTGCTGAACAAACTTACCTGCTTAAAACTTAAAAATACAGGTGGAAAAGTTCTTGAGATTTGTTGTGCCACAATGTGAAGAGACAGTCAGCACTGTTGAAATGTACATTTAAAATGGCTAAGATGGTGTATTTTATGGTATTCTTTTTTTTTTAACCACAATTAAATTTAAGGTTTTAGGATTTAGGTGTTTTTTGTTGCTGTTTTTCTCTATTGCTTTTAGACAGCATTTCTCACTTCAAAAAGGTTCTTTCTACCCTCATTCTGTTTTTCTAGATGACTCTAGAGCAGAGAAACTCATCACCTTTGTGTCCTTGCAAACGTTATCTGGCACTCACATTTGTGTTGAGATGATTTGCTTTGCTTGGAATCATCAGTTTATCCTCTCCTTTTGATGATTTACTGTTCTACACTGACAGTGACTTTTAAATTGCTAGTTTCCCTCATTTTTGGAACCACTGTGCTGGCCCCTACTATTGATAGCTGTTTTAGGCCTACTTTTATGACATTCTTGTACTCTGTCATTGATGACTACACCTAGCCGCCAAGCCAGTAGCCATTCAATAAGCTATACTCCCTTTGTGGACCCGGTGGTTCTCACGTGCTTTCTGTGGAACCTTCTGGAGAGTTCAGGATTCTGTGTGGCACCCTTGGTCTAGGCATCTGCTCCTTCATTGCTACTCAATCACTCTGTCATCATAGTAGATACAGGACCATGTCAAGAAGAGGAATTCTCTTCAGGATTTCTGACTCTCCAGGCTACACAGCAACCAGGGAATGAATCCTAGTATTCTTTTGTTCTCCCTGTTTTTTTTTTTTTTTTCTGTTCTATCTACCTCTGTCAAGCCAAATTTGACCTCAAAAAGGGAGCAAAGAAATTTGAATGTGATCTTTCATTCTCTCACCTTCTCAAATCCAGAAATAAAATCATATCATATCACATCCAATATCCTAGATGGTGTTTACTCTCCCTTTCCAACAGCATAAGATTTTTATTGACCATTAGGTTTATCCTAGTGACCAAAAATCCAGTGGGAGAAGAGTAAGAAAAATTACCAAGAAGGAAAAGTTGGGGGGGCAAATGTTTTTAAAGTATCCTCCACTTCACCTGAACACCTTTGTAGTCTTCCTTCTTCCAAATTGCTTGTGTCCCATTAATTATATATCCTACATGCTTCCAAATCATACTCGTACCACTGTTGCTACTGCCCAGTAGTGGGTGGGAGTGAGTTCCCATAGTCAAACTACATGCATCCAAAATTTCAAATTCAAAAATTCAAATCTGCTACTCACCAGATGTGTGAACTGAGTGAAGATTCTCAGCTCTCTGTTCTTCAGTTTATTTACTTATAAGATACTGATAATATAAGTCCTACCATATAAAGAACGGTGGGAAGTGCTTAGAATATAATAAGTAATTAAGTTGCCTATTATTCTTCAGACTCTCTCACTTCTCTTGATTAGTAATTTCTAATTGAATTCATTGTTTCCATTCCTTCTGTAGTTTCTTTTATTTGTACTGATATATAGAATTCAGAGGATATGGGGTTGAGTGAGAAAAAAATCACATCTTTATTTTAACTCATATTTAATTTAAAAAAAAAGAAAAAGAAATCACAGAAGTATTCAAAATATCTATGGTCATGTCACAAACAGAAATGACAAATATTTAATAGCAAATTTCATTTATTTCAGATATCTCATTTATGCTCTCACTATTTTAAAATCATGGAATTATTCAGCATACTGCTAAGTGTTATTTCTTATTAATACTTTTTGCTAGAATTTACGACATCCCATATTAAAAAATTTGATAAACTGTAGTTCATTATTTGTTTCTTTTGTAAACCAACTCGTTTAAAACCTCTGAGAAGTGATTTGTAGGCTTCACCAGATTTCAAAAGGGACCTTGACACGACAAAGGTTATAATACCTTATTTAAAGTGGGTTTTTAAAAAGTTATATTTAATCACATTGTTCTCTCCTTAAAATGCTTCACTGGCTCTCATCACTGACAGCAGCACTTACAGACGTCTTCCTCAGGGAAGCATACAAGGCTTGTCCTGGTGTCATTCTGTTCCTGTATTCCCATTGCTAATCACTCACTGCCCAAAGCTCTATCCCTCCAGCCACTCAAGCTGCTCACAGCATTTGGACACACCCTGTTGTGTCTTGCCTTCATTCATATGTGAAGAAGGGAACGTCCTTCTTCCTTCTGCTCCCCCATCTATTCTTTCTCCTTACTCACTGCCAAACTTTCACTTAATGTTAACATTCTTAGCATCACCTCCTTCTTTTAAGTTGCCCTGAATGGCCATTTGGCTGAAGTGACTTTCCTCCTTTCTCCTATAGCACCCTCCCTTGTCTGGGTAAGGATCCATGTGGTCATCAAGGTAAGTGTCCCATTTTATTAGGTTTGTGTTTCTGCTCTCTCTAGATTGTGAGTTCCTTGAGGGTCTAAGACTGTGATTTCTTACTCTGCTCCTTTCTCTACACTTCTTCATTAGTGTCTAGGGCTCAGTGAAACATAAAATATAATAGCATACAAATATGAAGAGAGTTCATATATTATTTCAGGGGAAAATATCAGAGACATTCTGAATTATTTTTGTGCCCACCTCTCTGGATAGGAGAGTTGTGGAGGGGGTAAATTCAAGTATGATATATTTGATACATTGTAAGAACTTTTGTAAATGCCACAATGTGCCCCTACACCCAGCACAATAATTTTAAAAAAGAAATGAAAAAAAAAGTGGAGGAAAGCCTTACTCCCTTGAGAGGATGAATGATATGTTGGATGGGATTAATTGTAAGAGGCACTCAAGTTGCTTTTGCTAAAAAGTGCTGCTCCTTACTTGAGCCCACAAATTAACTAAAAACAGAAAAAGCTTGGCATCTCTGTCTCCATTTTGGATCTGTCTTTGCTTTAAGCCATTCTCTTTACAGTCACTTTACAATCACCTTGGATTCCAAAAAGGACAAATCTGATAGTATCTTTATGACAATGAACTGGAGCCACCTGGAGCTGCCACCCTCCCAATGAAGACAGTTATCCCAAGAATCCTCTCAAACAGGAACCAGATTATTTCCTCTAGGTGATAACTTCCCAGAACTGGACCAGACCACCTGACTGACCAAAATTGCTGGCCCCACCAGTCATGAGACCAACCAGACCACACCTGTGACTGAACTGTTTAACTATGTATACATTTTGTCCCCTGCCCTCAGTTCTTTTGTCTACTTCAACCTATAGCTCACGTCTGTACCCGGAAGATGGATGAAGATGAGCTGAATGCTTACTCTGCCTCTTCCCACAGCATGTCCTGAGCCATGTAATAAATCTCCTTTCTCTGCCTTCACCATGCCTCTTTATTTGGCATTTAGGGGCGGGTGGCCAGACCTGGCATGTGGAATCTCAGGAGTTTGGACCTTGGGTCCAAAACTCCGGTTTCATAATCAACTAAGAGAGTGACTGGGAAGCTCTGTGACTTTGGAGGAGAAGAGATGTATAGTTATTTTATTTTCCTCTTGAGTCATGGGAGAAAAGCTTTGATAAAGGTGAGGGACACTTTCCTGAAAAGATGTTGTTGTATGGGATAAATGTCTCACACCTATAGTGATGGAGGATTTAAAATACAATAATAGGAGACTCTAAAGATTTTGAGAGAATGAATGAATGAATAAAGCTAGGGCTGTACCTGGTTATTTCCAACCTAACAGGAAATCCCACTGTCATCAAATATCCTACTGTTTTCGCAATCTTCTGTACTGATTGTGATTACATTTCAAGAGGATTTCTTATTTTGCCCCAGGCCTCCTGTGTTATCACTACATTCTATAAAAATGACTTTTAGGATCTATGTTAGGGTAAGTGTCTGTTGAATACCATTTCACATTCAGCAGAGAAAAGATAGTGCTATAAATGATGACAGCTATGATGGCCATCTGATTAAAATAAACTGGATTCCTACCTCATGCTTATGACAAAATAGAGTTGAAATGAGTTAAAGATTTTAAAATAAATAACAAACCATAACAAACCATGTAAGTATGAAAAGAAAATCCAAGATGCATTTTATAATATAAACATAGTGGAAAAGTCTTCTAAGAACGACAAAAAAAAATTAGAAGATGTAAAAATAAAGTCTAACAATCATACAATGAAAACAATTTTCTTCATTAAAAAAAAGTGGGCTGGGATATAGCTTAGTGGTAAAGTGCTTGCCTAGCTTGCACAGTATCCTTGGTTTGCTCCCTAGCATTACAATAAAACAAAACAAAAAGACACAGATTCAAAAAAGACAAATGGAAATCTAGGAACAAATAGCTGCAGGATTCATCACCTCTGAAAGGCTAACTTCTTAAATACACATATTAAAAAATACCAACAGCCCAGTAGAAAAAATGGGCAAAGTATAAAAAGTTAATAGATTTTTCCTTTTCTATTAATTGTCATGATACTTAGACATGAAAAGATTAGTCACCTCATGCGAAATAGAAAAATACAGTGAAAATCATGACCAGATGCAATTTTTTCACCTGCCAGACCAGAAACACTAATAATCAAAGTGTGGGAAAACAAATAATCTCATATCTCACTAATGGAAGTATAAATTGGTACAATCTTTAGAGTACAAATTGTAATGTCTATTAAAATTAAAGATAATCATCTCCTTTGACTCTGCAAAAAAAACATTTTCTCTCACACACGTGTGCATGTAGACACACAATATGACTCCTTTTCTTCAGTACTCTTGGACAATGCATGTAAACTATAGCAGCCATATTATAACCAGAGAGACAACTTAAGGATGAAGTAAATACACTGGGGATGGCAGAGGTAAGAGGTAGAAAGGATCTTGATCATCTCCGATGTTATTGAGGTCATATTGTACTAGAGCTATCTTACATCTGAACATATGTGAGATAATATTTTTCTCTGTTCTTTAAATGGTATTTGAATTGGGACTTCTGTGACTTACAGCTGAAAGTATCCTAAATAAAGAAATACATGTCTAGCACATATGTTTATATATTATGTATATATTATATACCCATGCTGTGTATATATTTTAAATTTGAATATGCTATTAGTAAATCTATTATAACCATTTTCCTGTATTTAGAATGTTATTTTAAATCTTAAAAATAATTTGTAACTGTGGCTTTTCATAGATTTAAGTGTCTGCATTTTTAAATGAAATATTAGAAGTAGGATCAATGTATAGCACCTCCAGGTATCTTATTACTGTTAAAAAAGAAAAACTTTCAACAAATTAAGTGAGTTTACTTGAGCAAAGAACAGTTTATCAGTCAGGCAACCCTCAGAACCAGAAAAGGTTCAGAGGGCTCCACGAGTAGGCAGGCAGCATTTGTAGAAAGAAAATGAAAATGAGATACAGAAATAGCTTGATTTGTTATAGCTACACTTTTTGATTATTTGGGCATATTCTGATCATTTGACAATGTGATAGACCGTCACCTAACTATTTGTTACAAAATATATTCCTAAATTAAGTTTAGTTTGTTAACATTCTAGGTTAAGTTGCAGTTCAATTACACAAGGACCAAGTACAGAGTCAGCCCAGGCCTAATTCAGTTTAATTTAACAGGACAAATGGGAATAGACCAGTTAGTGCCTTTCTACAGCAATATATGGTGTTCGCCCTTACAAATGACACTAGATATTACCATAAAATTTTAGTGCATTTTTAGCTGAAAGGATGATATGTAATCTTAACTTACAATTCTTAGTGAAAATTAACAATGTGGATTCTTAAGATAGGGAGTACTTGTCAGATTAGAGTCAGAAAAAAAAGTATTTAGCTTTTAAGTACAAAAGTCTACACTCAGATAAAAAAATCTAGACTCAAATAAAAAGAGTCATTAAATAAATTGAGTCGTCAAGAACCTATTCCTATATGTTTTCACATAAAGATCTCATGAACTGATGATGGGTGAGAATTTGTTGAGAAGAGAAGCTTCAGATGTTAGTCTTTTGAGACGCTCTACCTCATGGGCTTAGCTGGATGTAAGGAAGTAGAAACACATTGTAACTCTCTTAAATTCAGGTGTTTGAGAGTAGGGGATATTGCACATAATTTTCTGAGTGAGGTTTCAGGAGAAGATAGCATCATTAGAGTTGTTTCCAATGATGATGGGAAACTACTCTAATGATGCATAAAGCAGAAATGGTGATATAGCACAAAAAGACTTGAGGAAAAAGAGTGAAGTCAGTTTTGCAACAATTAAAAAGTTATACGTACTCACATCTGAGTTAATGACTGTGAAAAATTGTACCAGTACATTTGCCTTTAAATTTATTGCATCAAATGTGCACCAGACTTAGTCACTTTTCTTTTCAGTCATAAGTCTTCCTCATCTTAAAAATGGAGATAATATCTGTATAATGTACTTTTCTCCTATAAGTGCATACTCATGTGTCTTGTCCAAGATCCTATGAGTGAGTGGTTTATTCCTTGTCAAACTGAACACGATATATGAGGGACAAGTACCCTAATCAGGTCATATATCAGATAAGGCTGTGTGTGTGTGTGTGTGTGTGTGTGTGTGCGTGCGTATGACACTGCCTTATTTGGTAAATAGATCTATAGATAGATAGATAGATAGATAGATAGATAGATGATAGATAGATAGATAGATGATAGATAGATTGTCAAATTCCAACCCCTGTTACAAATTCTTCACTGAAGTAGCATGGTTTTGTTTTTGTTTCCAGGCAAGAATCTTTAATCAAACATCTGGTCAGACTGAATAAGGCTGACTATTCATATTCTATACAACTCTGTGCATAGGAAGGAGCTCTGCTGGCCCTTCAGGGTTGCAGAGCTGTTCCTCCCAGGAGAGGCCTACATGGTACATATTGCTTCAATCATAGGAATGCACCTTAGTTTATGAGTAGATGGAAATGTAGCTAGGTTTCTTATGTAGCTTCTTAGGAATTCTATCTGACTCTGTAGCCTAAGGAAATCTACTTAATGTAAGACACAGGTCCTGGGATAATTTTAGACTTTGGGATGTTTTTACTGACTTCCAAGGCACACCTACAAGTACCCTTGTCTGCTCTTCTTTGTTATAATTTATATTCTATAGAACCTGGCCTGGTTCAGAGCCCAGATGACCTGGGGTTCCTCTTTTCCTAGGGTACAGGCAACTACCAATTCACTCCATTACTTGAGTTGCCTAAGAAATATGCAGCTTTTCAGGAAGATATTCTTAGAGCTTGAAGCCAAGTGGTTACCTCAGTGACCTCCTAATTATTTCCATTTAATACTTTGGATTTTCTCCCACAGCCACTAAATTGTGCTCAATAAACTGTTGGTTTCTGCTTGATTTTCACTTTCAGAATTCTATCCCAGCCATATCAGGATCTGATAACATGATGTAGGCAAGCTTTCTTGTGTTGATATGTTTTGGTTTGGGTCGGTTGGAGGTAATGCCCAAATTCTGAGTTCCCTAGGAACAGAGCCAAGAGACATTTAGCTACTTAGTCAGAGTTGGTGTCTGTGCGAGCAGATCTGGGAAACTCTTGTGGAAGACCTATGTGCCAAAACCGCATAATCAAATTTTGTTCTGAATAAGGCCCTTTATAGCATATTAGGAGAAAAACAACACGGTACTTGGAAGGAAAAGTTTTAGCAGAATAATCTTGAATGGTTAGGAAAATTAAAAATTAACAAACTAAAGGGGTGAATTAGTAGGTTAACTTTTTTTAAAGAACATTTTTGGTTTAGAATTACCTTTAAAATTAATTGGCCCAAAACACAACAAGGGGATTGGACTATGAGCACATGATAAAAGCGAGAGCACACAAGGGAGGGGTGAGGATAGGTAAGACACCTAAAAAACTAGCTAGCATTTGTTGCCCTTAATGCAGAGAAACTAAAGCAGATACCTTAAAGCAGCTGAGGCCAATAGGAAAAGGGGACCAGGAACTAGAGAAAAGGTTAGATCAAAAAGAATTAACCTAGAAGGTAACACCCACGCACAGGAAATCAATGTAAGTCAATGCCCTGTATAGCTATCCTTATCTCAACCAGCAAAACCCCTTGTTCCTTCCTATTATTGCTTATCCTCTCTCTATAACAAAATTAGAGATAAGGGCAAAATAGTTTCTGCTGGGTATTGAGGAGAGGGGAGCGGGAGGGGGTGGAGTGGGTGGTAAGGGAGGGGGTGGGGGCAGGGGGGAGAAATGAACCAAGCCTTGTATGCACATATGAATAATAAAAGAAAAATGAAAAAAAAATTAATTGGCCCATACAATGGCCTTTCTCAGGAGAATTTCCAACACATCTTTTTATGAACCTATTCTAGAGCATGTTTCAGATTTCCGTAAGTTATTTCTAATGAGTAGTGTTTTGCTTATAGTACATATATTGAACAGATAAAAGAAAATGTTATTGAGGCCTGTTACTAAAGAAAGTAAGTATATGCATGTATGTGTAATACAAACACCACCTTTTTATGAAACACCTTGTGAAAAACTTTCTTACAGTACTCTAAAACTGGAATCAATGAAAATTAGGCATATGTGTCTGCTTCATTGCTATGCTATATATTTCTGTATCAGGAATATTTAGTGTAATGTTAAACCTAATGCGCGCTATTAAACCTTTATGAGTTATACTAATAGGTAGTTGTCTATCATTGTTATACATACATTTTATGCCTGTCAGATAAATTGAATAACCTCATATGTAAAATTTTACATTCTAGAGCATCCTATATTCCCTCTAACTAGTGTTATAAATTGCAACATAATTTAGCTATAATCCATGCTATCTAATATAAATGTACTCATTTTCCAATGACTTCCTTTTGTAAAAGACCATCTAGAAATGAATGAATTAAATTAGTACCATTTTGCATTGTTGACTTCCTACTCAGGGATGACCAAAATAGATGCAGTTTACATTGATCTGTTTTGCAATGTGTATACTGGAATTGGAAGACCATGCAAATGAAATTGCATCACTATATGTCACATGCCAAGCAAGCCAAAACTTGCATATCATTGCTTACGGTTAATTTCTTAGTTATAAAATTGGTAGTATTCATGCACTTTAGTTTTTAAAGTGATCATTTGATATTTTAAATGGATTTTTATCATGTTAGAATTTTAATAAGTACTATTATAATGCATAAAACAAGTATAACAGTTGAATTTAAATTTCTGTTTCTTATGTGTAATATACAAATATAAATGCTTAAGATTGCAGTTATATTAATTATGAATTATTTGTTTAAAATTATAATGTGATAGAATTTGGATCACCTCCCTCATTAAATTTAGTCACTGCCTTATGGTCAAGCTCCTAAACTGATAGAGGTAGAGAGGAGGGATTGCTTCAAAAATATTTATGTATATACTTTGCACATAAGGATTTCCAGGTCCTTTGAAATTGTTTTGCTTTTCAATTTGAAAATCAGTGCCCCCAGTGTTCAGATAAATATGCCAGTAACATTAACTGCTAGAAAAAGACGTAGCTTCTCTGTGTGCCTGTGGCTTCAGTAGACCTTGTAACTCTAGGACTGTATACCCTTGCCAAGTGCAGTGAATTTGGAAATTGAACCAATGAAAACATATAAATAGTTTTTCAGGTCAAGATAAAGAGAAATGAAACAGACATAGCTAGTCCTTGCTTTTGTATGTATAAAGCGACTTGACCAGGACCAACCCAGCAGGAATTTCACTCATGAGGAGTAGAGCAGCAGACCTAAATTTCCTAAACTAAACTTTCATGCTAATCCATTAGATTTTTATAATAAAGTAAAAATCAAAAGCCCACAACTAATCATTATAACATAAAACTGTTTGTCTTTCCAAAGATGTGAAAACACTTTAATGTAATTTATATAGTTTCTACATGTTAGATGTAAGAAATAACTTCACTTAGTTAAAAGTACAATGAATTTGATGAACAAAACCCCATTTGCAAAATAAAAGTAAATAAATGCAGAAATATATTCATTATCAAATTATAAAATAAAAGTAAGAGTTCTTGTAGAGATTTCATGTTTATTACTCTTCATTTCAGATGATGGAGTTAATCATTTTGGTATGCTTAATAATATTTATAACTATTAAAATAATGGAACGTTGAGATTTGAATACAATGACAGTAAACCATTGAAATTTGACATTCACATTATACAGCCACCATGAATCTATAAGTGAATGTTAATAATGTAAAAAAATATAAAATGATTGTAATATAACCATCTAACCATTCACATCTGGAGTTTTAAGACCACTATTTAATATGCTAATTTGCCCTGAAATATAAGCAGTTGCTTTTCTGTGATACATGACATGTCTTTGTGCCTTAATATTAATTTGAAATATCTTTAGTGTAAAAATATACCAAAGTAAATAAAAAAGGAGACATTTATTTACAAAACGATATTGTATACATATTATATAAATGTAATTGTTCAAAGTCTTTCATACAATATTGAGAGAATCAGTCATTTTCATTATTTTACCACAAAACTGCAATGTTGAAAGGCAGGCTGTAATTTTGAAATTTTGAAAAAAATGAACACTATTTGGCTGCCTTGTAAGATAATGCAGTTTCTCCCAGTATGCTAGAGAATAGAAAGCTGATCTCTAGGAAAGCGACTTCTTCTTTCATTAAAGAAAATCCACTCCCCATTTGGAGGTGTATGATAATGCACCTGAAGAAGGAAGAAACTTACTATTTTGCTGAATGTGTTTCATTTGATAAACCTGATAACATCAGCCATTCGACTTATCGTATTAGCACCATTGGCATGGATTGTTACTATATTGTCCAATCGTAACAAAAATGGAAACTTGCACATGGTGTACCATCCCTACATTTGTGGAATTTTATTTTACCAAGTATGCTATCACACAATATAAATTCAAGTGTTTAAGGATGTTTCGAATGTTGGTAAACAACCATCCTGCATTTTACCAATACTATATGTAGATTTTCTGTACATATTAAGTGAAGCTGTAAAGAAATAGACTTCAAAGCAGAAATCTTAATTCACCAGAACATAAGGAGAATTGCTTTTGTTTCCTCGCTTATGTTGTAGTTGTGATATATATGAACATAAATATGTAATTTGATCTCCTCCTAGTTCAAGACCTCTGGAAATAGTAAAACTTTCTGTTGTATAATTTATTTTGATGGTTAAATGCCAACCATTGCATATATTCTCTCTTTGAGTTCATATACTGTAACTTGTGCTTAAGTAACTATAGCATCCTCAAGGCTTATAGCCTGTGGTACATAATTTCACAGTTTCAAAATTGTTCAGGGGAAGACACTTCCATATTTTAGGAAGTTATGAACTGGTATATATCTCATGAGCACCCACAGCGGTCTACCACCATGGCTGGAATTTTCCCATATATTATTTGTTCCTTGCCATTAAAATATAGCATATTAATGGGAGACATTTTTGTGGGAGTACAGCAAGGACCTGCTGAACCTCTGGGGTTTGCTTGGTGTACAAGATGAGTATGAGGATATTTTTGTAAAAATACAAATTCACACTCTCCAGAGCAGTAATTAGCCTTATATCTTTTGGGTGCAATAATCCAATCCCATCCAAAAGCTTCAAAATCCACTGTTAGAGGGTAACGACAGCATCGGGATTCTGTTGAGTGCTCATCACAGTCAAGACCAAAATCTCTTCTGGATCTTTTTGGTGTGTCTGTTACTTTGACCTCTAAAAAGGGATTCTGTATGAAAAGAACAATTAGTAATATTAAGAGAACCCAAAATACTTTCCTACCTTAAGAAGTCATTATTAGAAAAAATAAACCATTTTTATACCACCTTTATTTTTAAGAAGAACAGTATTAAGGAATTTAAATTCACATTAGGCTTGGTTTTCCCTCTTATGTCCCAAAGGAATAGGGCAGCAATATAAATTTTCCTAAGGTCAATTTTTCTTTCTATCTTTTATTTATTTGTTTATTTTGCGGGATGGTACAGGATTTTGAACTCAGGGCCTCATGTTTGCTAAGCACTTGCTCTACCACTTTTTTTTTCTTTTTTTTGCTTTAGCTATTTTTCAGATAGAGTCTCACATTTTTGCCTGGGGCCAGACTAGAACCGTGCTCCTCCTACCTGCCTCCTACATAGCTGGGATCACAGGTATGCACTACTACACCCAGCTCATTGGTTGAGGTGGGATCTTGCTAACATTCTGTTCAGGTTGGCCTTGAACCATGATCTTCCTCCTAAGTAGCTGAGGTTGCAGGCGTAAGCCACTACACTTGGCTTCTATGTCTTTTTAATTTTGTTTTCCCCAGTTTGAGAATCAGACTGCCTGCCACATAACAGGCATAGTTGCCTTGCAACTATGAATGGGAGAAAGTGGAGGGAGGGAGAAAGAGAAAAGAGTACCTGGGGAGGAAGGGAAAACAGTGAAAGAAGGGAGGAGATGAGCTTCCTCTCCTCATCATTGTTTATTGTATACATTGGTTAAATATGTCTAATCACTTGTGGAGGGATAGGTGCACTCATCCTCCCTAGGTCTTTACTCAGGGAAACTTATATGTATGAAAAGCAGAGCAAAATAAACCTCTGAGCACCATAAATATTGTAGTGGGAAAAAGAAGGCAGCATGATCAAGATACCTGTATGTATATTGGGTTGAAAAGGAAATCCCTAAAAGAGGGAAGGACAGATTCATAAGAACAGATAATCATATTGCCTTTGTTCTTTCCTTGAAAAGTATTTCTGTTTAGATATTCAAAATAATTTGCTAGCATTTGAGATTTTGTTTCTTTTTAAAGGGAAAAGTCTGAAGAATATATTATCTTAACCATCTGTTTAATAATTGAAACCTGTCTTTTTGATAATTAAAATACTACCTATAAAAGAATACTTTCTTAAAACAGTTAATAGTAGTTTTTAATCTTATATCAAAATAAAAATAGACTTGGTTGTTACTTAAGATTCTCAAAAAGGATATCATTTAGGAAGTCAATATTTAAAGTAGCAATCATATAGAAAACTGTATAGTCTTTTAAATAATGTTTTCACTTATAGCAGGTCTTATTTGCTAATTATGTATCTTTATGACCAAGACCATTTAAAGATTAAAAAATATCTTATGTTTATTGTTTTTAAATGAGCTTTTGATAACAAGAATAAAAAGAAGGTAAGTCTAGGTTTATATTAGGCTTTTTTTTTTTTTGGTGGTACTGCAGTTTGAATTCAGGGCCTACACCTTGAGCCACTCCACCAGCCCTTTTTTTGATGGGTTTTTCAAGACAGGGTCTCGTGAACTATTTGCTTGGACTGGCTTTGAATTGCGATCCTCCTGATCTCTGCCTCCTGAGTAGCTAGGATTACAGGTGTGAGCCACTGGTGCCCAGCTATACTAGGTTTTAAAATGTGGGGGTTTTTTTCTTTTAAAATGTGTTTTTTTAAATTAATTTTTAGAGTCTATGAAGTACTGTTATATTCTTGGCCTGATGTTAAATTAATTGGTATTCACTAAATAAACTCTTACACAAGGGTGCTTAGCTAGGTGGCAAAGGTTAACAAGCCTGGAAATCAAAACTTTATTAGGTGTATTCCACCAAGTAATCAATATATATATTATATATGTTGGTATATATAAAAAATATATATACATCAGTGCATTCATATACTTTGAGTAGTGAACATATTTATCAGGGGGGACCTTAAAGTAATATTTTAATAAAACATAAGCCTATACATACACATGTACTTAGTTAATTTCTGTAACTAAACCATGGTACTTTAATTATAATTAAAATTTTTCAACACATTGGGGAAAATGTTTTGATTTGTTGTGCATTACTAGATTCTACTATATACAGTTCATAATTTTATTCATATATTCATGTATCAAATCAATGAAAAGCACTTCATATTTCATTCCCAGTTCAGAAGAACTCCTTATGAAATTAAGAATCATGCTGTAATTGTTTTTTTAATCTTCATGCAAAGTAAGAATATCAAGGGAGTGCTTCATAGGATTTGAAATTGGACACCTACTTTTATTGGGTACAGGGCTGTCATTGGGGTTAGATACTTTTATCCTGTTTATGAGCACAAGAAATTGGTGTTTGTTTTCCACTGTTATTCATTCATATTATGAATAAAAACATAACAAGGTTGTTAGGATGTTATTTTCAGTTATCACTTACCAGCCCATCTTCTCCTGGTCCTGGGAAGGTTACAGCAAGATCATGACCATTCTCATCTACAGCTTTGATTTCAATGCCTAAGTTGGATTCAGGTTGTTTGAGCCAATTTTGCAACACTGTCTTCACATCAATGCTCTGCCAAATACCAGTGCCTGGGTTCATGTCAAGTTTCAGAGATCGGATTCCAGTATACCTTGTACCGTCTTTCATGGGTTTGATGAGTCTCAGGATTTGCACAAACACTGTTGTAGGAGTCTTCACGGGTCTCAGATATATCCACAGTTGGGCCTTTACTACTTTATTGTATTGTATTTTAGAGCTAAATTTAAAGAAGCAACATTTGGGTTTTCCTTCCACTTGCATTAGAAAATCAGCTACAAATGAATAAGAAAAGAGTTATTGAAACTTTTCTCATTATAACATGAACAAAGTCCTTCCATATTAATAGTTGAGCCTTTTTCCATTGGGTATGCATATGTAGAATTTTTAAATGAAATATGATGTAGAAAAATGTCAAAATAATTACTCTAGCATTTTACAATCTTTTAGATAGAATTTTTTTAGATATATATGTTTTCAGCTGTTTATGAGAAATCTACTCCCCTTCTAGAGAACTGTATACCAAGGAAAATTTTATGAAGGGATGAACAGTGAATGAAATTTGAAAATGATGATGATTAGAGAGAACAAGAGACAGTGCAGAAGAACATCCACTTAGAATTCTTTGGGAATCTGAGTAGTTACACTTACTGAGCAGCTGTACCAATCAGTCTGGAAGAAGGAACCCTTCCCCCAGGCCTGAATTACCTGGGGACAAGGCACACTGAGCAACTTACTGAACCTCAGGAATTAGCAGAAAATTTAGTTCATCTGTTATGTTTTGCCTCTGGAATAGCCTTTCAAAGGAACAAAACTTAGCAGGTATTTAGCAACAAAAACTTAGATGCTATATTCAAGTTATCTCAAAAGTTAGAAAGTATTCTCTTTAAGGCCACCCTGTCATTGTAAGCACAAACACCAATAATTTGTTCCTTCTTTTTTTTTCTTCTCCAGAATATAAATAAGATAAATCTACTCCAGGACTATGTGATAGTGAAGTCTTACATGAAAATTATTTATGAATGGTAACCTAATTACTTAATAAGGCAAACGATAATTTGAAACAGTTTCAAGTCTGGTTTAAAGTGTATAAAACACTGTATTCAAGCAAGATCACAGACACATGGCAAAAATCTTTCTTGTCATGCTTGCTCTGTCAAGGTGCCTCTCTTTCTTTCCTGGAGAATGTATTCTGTTTGAGCTGACTGAAAAAGGAATTGTATGAAATATATTATCATTCAGAAGCAATGTTGTTACAACAGGTAGTAGTCCTCCCTCATATGAAGAATAAAGTATTTTAGAAGGTTATTAAGCAGTGTGCCTGCTTATAAATATGCAGACAGGCTTCTCTCAACAAGAGAACCATGAGCAAGGTACAAGTAGGACTTCATGAGTCATAATCTACCTGATTAAAATGTTCATTTCACAGGCATTTTCAGATATTTTGTTCACGATTACCCTTATGCTATGTCTACCTCATTGTTGCTTTAATATATTAAATATTTAACTTTTCTTTTTGCTCTTCAGTGTAATAGCTTTCACAGTTAAATAATTTGTGAAGAACAAAAATACTATGATAGTTTTAAAAAACAAAAAACACTCTAGCTGTGCAGCAGTACTCACACAAGCTGAAACATCTAGCAAATTTCTTCCTTCATTATTAGTGAAAACCTTTCCATAACTATATATTTTAGGCAGCCAAAGTTTTTAACATTGCTTATAGTACCTCCCAGTCCTCGCCTTGGTAGTTAGCATTAGGCAGTACAAATATAAGCATGCTATGTTTTCCATATTAAACTAAATATTAATGCTGTGAAATCATTTTAATTTTTAGCTTTTCAGCTCTATAAGGAACCAAGTAAAGCAGCAGATTTCAGTCTCAATGTATTTCTCATAAAAGCTTGAGAACTCTTTTCTCTCCTATTTACAAACAAGCCAACAGCTTATTAAAAGAGCCTGAAATAGATCTGTTTCTCATAAACACTAGAACAACAGTCAGCAGAACTGTTGGTGTGCACTAACAGAACTACTTACACTCTGTAGGCATAGTAATGATTGTTTCTGTTGTAGCGTGATAATCATCGTCTTCCAAAGAACCATCACTGCTGTCATCCCTCTGGACATCGTACTGATCAATCAGTTCCCGTAGTGGAGGAGCTTTGGGTAACAGTTGTCTTATAGCATCTTTGCTGATGTTAGGAGCTGTTTCCAGGCGAAGTTTACTGAGGATCTGAATTTTGATGGCTTCTATTCTTGAATATTTTGTGTTCTGTCTCCAAGTACATGCATTACATAGCCCCTCTTTGTCCACACTTTCTTTTTGCTCACTGTTCTCATTGAGATCCACTGGACCAGCAACAATCAGCATAAACAGGTAAATATAAACATAGATTTGCAGTTTTTGCATGATTTTTAAATCAGTACAATCCTTTTTCCTGGTTCTTATTTCTTCTTTTTGCTTTTCTTTTGATTTTGAGCAATGCCAAGCAGAATTTTAATGCAGTACAGTCTGAGAGACAACTTGCCACACCAGTGAATCTTTATACTGTATTCCAAGTGGCTTTTTATATTCCAGCTGAGACGAGACAAGTGTTGTCAGGATCTATGATTGGCTCTTGCTCCACAATGAATCTCACTGTCAGAGGTTAAAACCCTGTCTGTCACAAGTCACCAAGCAGTATTTTGTTACAGTCGAGAGTGAGCTGATTCATTCGACTACTTCATAAAAGAAATAAATCCACAAATAATGAAAGATATATGTGACACTTGCAAAATCAAAGTCTATGTATAATATAAGAAACACTTAAATCTTATTAATCTCTATAAAACTCTTAAGTTATAATTTAAATTAATAAGCTTTAATTTACACTTAGTACATAAAATGTGAAATGTTACTTCCTCAAGAGTTAGAATGATTTTTGTTTTTGTTGTTTAAGCAAATATTTGAAGTAAATGGATTTTTGTTTGTTCTATGAAGTTACTTTTAGTGCTACATAATTAGGGAAATAAAAATTAGGAAGGCCTGACTTAAAAGAAAAGTTAGGATTGTGATACTAGTAAAAGATTTTCATCTATAATTTGAGAAATTTGTTTTCCTTATTAGATTCTTAGCACAAATTGAAAATTATTCTTGCTATTTTGTATTGTGCATGAAATTAGCTTAAAATCATTTAAATGTCTTTTATTAATATGAAAATTATGCTCAATTTTGACTGATTGCTCTTATGCTATTTCCTGTTCTAAAGATGCAGATTATTATTATTCCAAAGTGCTTCTTCATTATTTATTACCATGAGGGTAATGTTAGCTAGTAGAAAAATCTGTGAAGTTGGAGTAAGATATTAACTGACATGGCAGCATTTAATACAGTTAGCCTCGGGTCTCCAGTAGTAAAAGTAAAAAGTGTAGTATAGATTCTCTATGATTTATATCAAAATACTGAGAGCACATAAAGAGAAAGAGCACCAGAGTAGAGGGGCGCCCTTTTGTTGTTTCTCCTATGGTGATAGGTTAGCATCCCTTTGCCAGTTTCTCATTTTGACCAGAGGGCAGACACCTGGCAGGGATTTGGGGCAAGATCAGGCAGCAGAGAATAGAGCTTTTTGTTCTCTGATTTTAAGTGGCCTCTATAGGGATCAAACGCTCATCCTTTGCTCTGGGAGCCACAAGATCTAATCAAATGAACTATTAAAGAGCTGGGCAAATATAGCCAGTGAGAAACAGAAGATGTTTCCAGGCCACAGAAGATTTCCTCTTACTACTCCTTTTTGGGAAGTTGAGGACTCCTAAGAGATTTAATCCATTATTATTTTCCAAGAGAATGTTGTGACCCCTATCAAATATTTATTTTTTAGGTCACTACTGTTTTTGCACACTGTACGCCAATTTACTGCCTCAGTGCACTAAGATGCAACTCAGTAGCCTGAAAAGTTAATGCATTTTCATCAAATTCTTAAGAGGCATCTACATCTCTTGAGAAAAAATGGCCTTACATAATGCATTGGATTTGCCCATCATTAAAGATTAAGGAAGACCAGACACAAACCAGATGCCCTGAGGTTTTCAGATCCTCTTTGTTTGGGGACAATATTAGATCAGGCTTACAAAGTTTTACTTGTTTGGAAAATTCATTTTTCAATGTATAACTCTTTGGAATGTTACAATCTTTGAATCCTTCTGAATAATTCAACCCTTTTTTGTATGTGTCAACCCTGTTTTTTTTTTAATGCTTTACATAGCAGTTGAGAGCTCAGGTTGTGAATTCAGATAGACCTGAGTTCAAATCTCAACTTAGTCACTTTTAACTACATGACAATGGATGAGATAGAACTTAACTTCTTTTGTATTTAGAATCTCATAGGGACCTAAAGGATATAATTTAATAATGCATGTAAGTTGCTAAATATAGCACCTGTCGTATGGTAATTGGTAAGTGGTACATGAGGGCTTGCTCTTTGTTTTGTGCAGAGGGGTTTGGTGTTATATGTAAAATTATCCACATGAACTAAACTGCTTCAGGTTGTAGCTGTCAATTACCCATGCACAGAGTCCATCTCTCTGGGCCTCTAAAGAAAGTAAATTTTCTAAGGCCACCTGTTACAAGACATGCTTCACCTCTTTATTCTTATTACTTGGAATGAAGTAAACAAAGATTGTCATTTGCACATATAGTAAGTTTGCATTATTCATGGATTACATATTTGCAATTTTCCTACTTGCTAAGCTGTATTTAAAAAACCAATACTGGTGTTGCTATAGGCATTCATTGATACTCATTGAGCATCAAAATTAAGTTAAATTGAAATAAACAAATTGAGGCTGCTGACACACAGGTTCCCAGCTGAGACTGGAAAAGGCAGTACTCTTCTCCCATACTATGAAAAAGTGCCCACTTTCAGCCTATTTAGTGCCATGTTTTTTACATTGTTGTGCTTTTCATGTTGTGGCTGAGTTTGCTGCTTAATGACAGTCCCTAGAGTGTTGAAGTGCTGTGCAATGTTCTTAAACACAAGAAGTCTGTGGTGGAGGGCTGGTGAAGTGGCTCAGGTGGTAGAGCGCCTGCCTAGCAATCGTGAGGCCCTGAGTTCAAACCCCAGTACTGCAGCAAAAAAAAAAAAAAAGATAAAAAGAAGACTGGTGGAAAGTAGAATGTTGGCTGCCAGGGGCTGGGGTGTGGTAGTTACTCTTCAATAGATACAGAGTAGCAGCTTGGAAAGATGAAAAAGATCTGGAGATGGATGGTGGGGACTGTGCACAATGATGTGAAAATACTTAATGCCACTTAACTGTATGCTTACAAGTGGTTAAAATAGTAAATGGCACATTTTATGGTACACACACACACACACACACACACACACACACACATATTATCACAATTTTTAGAAGACTGTGGTATGTCTTAGGAAAAAACTTTCCTTACGAAAAAATACATGTTTTAGATAAGCTTTGTTCAGGCATGAGTTTGGTGTTCTGGCTGTGAGTTCAATATTCATAATGAATTCTTTATATTAAATAGGTGTCTTTACAAAGAAGCACACATAAAACAAAGCAATACATTAATAGGTTGATGAGAAAGTTATGACAGGAGGCCCACCTAATCCTGCATTTTCTCTAGGAACAGTGTTGGGGAATACTGTGTAGAACATAACTGCCATGAATGATAATTGATAGCATCTAATAAATTTGTCTAGAAGACAGTATCAGATGGGTTGGGGAGCACTCAATCAACTTCAAGTACTTTTTTTCCTTTCTTCTGATGACAGCCTCCCAAGGCCCCAAGGCAGAAGGGCTCCCCAACTATAGGAACATTTGCTATGGTCTGACTACTAAGAGCTGCTCTCTTTTATAAGAAGGACAGGATAGTACAATTAGGATGAGTGAAGAGAGAAGCATTTCTTCTCTTGATTAGGAGAATTTGGTCTGTTAGTTTGATGGCTTTGTCTTATGTTCACCATCTTTAAATGCAGTTTGCCACAGGAGTTAATTTAGGTGGCCGAGGCAGCACCTTAAAGGACTTGTGCTGTCATTCTTTGCCCTGATGGCTATTTTAGGTCCTATATTTTCTTTAATCATCACTAAGGTGACAAATTCTCATCTCTGTTACAAACACTCACAGATTGTACCAAAACACCTTTGAGGGTATGAAACCTATTTACCAAAACACTTATGATTTTACACTTTCCAGATTCCTGAAAATACTGAGTGCACTGATGTACAGACTTGCAAGAAGTTTAATGATACCCCCCTATAAAAAAGAGGAAGGGATTAGGAATTAGAATAAGAATTGTTCATGAAAATTTGGAGAGAGGAACACTCAGAAAGCTACATTTTTTCTGACCACTCTTGCCATTTCCTTGTCATAATCCTTTAGTATCACTCCAGGATGATTACTCCTACAGCCAGAGAAGAGCTACAGAGTGCTCAGATCATGTAACATGAGAAAGCAGCCAACCCACACTGAGAATAACTGATCATCCATATTTTCAATGGGTTATAATACAAAAATTAACAAAAACCCAAGTATTGTTGAGCTAGGAAGCAAGAGTATAAGCTAGAAGACAGGAGATAGAAACATAGTTCTGGCTTTGTTGCTGTTATTTTGTGTAACCTTGAATAAGTCAATTAGCAAGGCCTTCATTTATGAATATATATGTATGTATGCATGCATGAATTCATTTACTGTTTTATGAAATATTTGAATGCCTAGGTTCTAAAGATAAAACAATGACCCAACCAGACACAATTACTGTCTTCGTAAAACCTATGGTGCAGTTTCTTCATATAAAATATGAGGAAATTTGATTAGGTGTTTGTGCCCTTTCAATTGAGGTTTATCCCCTAAAGCAGTAATTTGTAAAAATTTTGTTCTCAGGATGACTTTATGCTCTTAAAAATTATTTAGGATCCCCAAAACCTTTTATTTGTATGAGCCATATCTACCAATATTTAACATAATATAAATTAAAACTGCAAAATTTTAGCAAACAGGCATATACAAACATACATTCTATTTTCTGACAGAGTGATGAAGTCCACATACATCACAGATCTTCTGGGAATTTTCATTGTACACATAAGAAAGAAAGTAAAAAATAATCTTAGAATTATTATAAAAATAGTTTTTGCTTCACAGACTCTCTGGAAAGGTCTTGGGAACCACCCCAGGGATCTCTAGGCTACACTTGGAGAACCATAATTCATTTTTACACCAGTACAATTATTTCCCCCCATAACTTAAAGTCCATTCCTCCAAATATCTATGACTACTTTTAATGAGATCTCAAATAGGGTAAATTTTAAACATTACTATACATTTAATACATTTAAACATTTAATAGTACATAGTTAGGTGCTGCCAAGAGCATAAATTTAAATATTATTGTGCTATAATTACCAACTACAAACTCGTAGGCAATCTAAAGGACATTTTCGGGATGCTTGTCAGTTCTAGGGTGTAGACCGAGACCTGTATGTCATCTTGAGGGGTTTCTTGTGGATAGCCTTCAGGTCAATCTTGAGGTGAAAACACTGCGAAAGGGGGACTGTTAGGGATGTGGAAGGGATAAGAGAGAGGGGGATGGAGGATAAGAATGTAACAGAGGAAGTGAATATGATCAAAGGATGCTATGTGTATGCATGAAAAAGTCACAAGAAACCCATTACTTCACACACTTAATGTACGCTGCATAAAAATTCATATTGTGACAATGTTTCATAGCAGTGTCTCAGGTAGCAAAGTTGTCACAGTCCATTCAATACCCTCCCTTCTTCTTAAAATGGGAAGCCAAGCCCCACTTTACTTATAGGTGTGAAATATAGAAAATAAAACCACCTCAATTACTATATTCTTACGTGTTTGTATTTTGTTTCCTTGCTTGTCCTCCCATTATACCTCTCTATTTCCCCCATATAGAATGCAAGCTTGTTGAGGGCAAGGAATTAATTTGTTCCTTTTCGGTCCTGTAGTTGCATACTTGGCATGTAATCAGAGGGGGCAGTAATGGTCATTGCATAATCAAGCCAATGAATGAATAAATGTTTCCTTAAATATCAGACACATCAGCTTTCTGACTTTTCAGTAAGTGTAATTGGTATATCTGTAGACTTTGTAAGTAGTTTTGGTTGTTTTCAGTTTGTGCTGACTTTTTAATTGTGTTCCCTCTTACTCACACTCAAAGTTGGTATTAGAGGTTCCTGTGTTCTTACCATATCCTGTTGTTCTCTGGTAGAGCACTCAGCACTTGGAGTATTTAAAAATTTGTGGCTACTACATCTATTGCTACCAAGCCACAGAGCTATTTATTTATTTATTTGTGGTACTAAGGTTTGAACTCAGCAGCCCATGCTTGCTAGGTAGGCACTCTAAATGCCCCCAAGCCCTTGTGTGGCTTTTAATGGGAACAATTATGGGGGTTGCCACGCTGGCTGTGCCATTGCTATTTAAGATGATCAGACCCCTTACCCAACAAGGTTCATATTTAGGTCAAACTAAGTTTAATGTGCATCAAATGTAACTCTGGAGGAGAATATACATCTCAAAAGAGCAGGGGTGTGTGTGTGTGCTTTGTGTGTGTGTGTGTGTGTGTGTGTGTGTGTTTAAACAAGGCCAAGAAATTACAACATGCTTTTCCTTGACCCAGTGGTAGTAACTGTAAACTGATTATATATGTTAGTCTTTGTTTCTTTCCAATCTCTCTCTCTCTCTCTCTCTCTCTCTCCCCTCTGTCTCTTCTCTCTCCCTCCCCCTAGTGGGCCTGTGGTTTCCATAAGTAATTTCATAAAACTTGGACCTTTATGCAGATTCCCATTCATCTAGATAATCACCTAATACCTGAGCATTGCTTGGGTGTCTTTCGTTTCCAGTGTCTACAGCCTCAGTGCTTCAGTTAAGTTTTGCTTGAAACCAAGTTGGCATTAAGTGCTACCTGATGCCTGGAGGTTGACTTTTAGATGGTATCCATTAGAATTGTCAATTTTTTTTCTCCCTTAAAAGGAATCTTTGCATTATTCAAGCTTGAATAACTCACTGAAATAATGTTCTTATTCTATAAATATCAAATAAGTTATAGCCATTTAAGTCCTTTGCTCTAAGGCTATGGTTTGTATATGGCAAAAATCTATGACTCACTAATTTATCTCTTTTCAATGGACTTAAAATTAATTTCTGTTTATGTTGACTGTATGTACAGTGTATTGGCATGTAACAATATTTCAGATTGCCTCACATAAATTATACCAGTCTTTATTTGGATTCTCAAACCTGCTACTTTCATGTCTTCACTGCTATTTTAGAAACTGCCATGCAGTTTACTCACTTCCCTGGAAGAAAACATAAACTTCTGTCTGAAGCCATGAATTTTCCCAAATGTAATGTTCAAAAGTCTCCAAATGAGAAAGTGAGTGTATAATAAATTTACTTTCATTGTATTTCATTGGTACAAAGGAAATTGTACCAATTTCCTTCATGATGTTTTAATTTACTTTAAAACAAGCACATGGTTTCCAGGGCAAATAACTATATAGGTTGATCTGACAAAGACATATCTTTAATATCTAGCCCCTTACTATTGTTAAGAGTTAAGCTGGGGCTTGGCTCAAATGGCAGAGCATCTGCCTAGCAAACACAAGTCCTGAGTTCAAACTCCAGTACTATCAAGAACAAAAACAAAAAAAAGAGTTAAGTTTGCAATTTTCAAGGTTTGTTTTGGGGGAACTTCAATCAGAATACATTTCTGCAAATAAAACATTTTTAATTATCTTAGATTCATATTTTTAAAGCCTTAAAACCACTAAAAATTTTTTATGACTTTCTTTACTCAGTGACTTAGAAGTAAGGAATTCAGTTCTTTCTGAGAAAGAAAATGTTTTCTTGTTTCCTTGGAATTTCCTAAAGCATTGTTTTCATAATTCACAGGGGACTGGCTTTCAGAGTCATTTTATTTCCAGGTTCTTTTGTAAATTCTATTTTAAAATATATTCATTTTTCATTTCTTCATATACTTGTTCACTAAAACACTTACTAAGCAGCTGGTTTTTGATAGGTACTATGCCAGCTATTTGAGACAGAAAAAAAGTGCTACATTTCACCTAAAGAAAAAAAAATTAGCTCTAGGGCATAAGTGTTTTAAAATGACTATATCTAATCCACTCATGAGCAGACAGGCCCAGAAAGAAGTGACATGACTTAGATCGGAATTAAATTAACAACAGTTTGTCTCATTTATAAAGGCAATTTGCACTGAAATACTTAGGGAAGACCAAGTACTCCTTTGAGTTAAGAAGTTTTTGGATGTTTTAAACTTTACAAGGCGAGAGCTCTGTTTCCTGGGTTAATGTCATAGTGGCAGCCTTTGTTCCTGGGTCCTGTTCATGGTTCTCCTTGACAACTCAAAGACCCAGTGGCACGCTTTTGGAGATCAGTGTAGGGGTTAGTGTCTACTGACTAAATGTCCTCTGGCTCCTCATTTGCTCAGATACTGGGGGTCAACCTCTGTTACAGAACATTACTGTTAGCTCATTATTCAATATGTTAAGTTATACATATTACATTCTTGAATTTAAAATTAATGAGTCCGTACTTTCCCGTTATTTTAACTATAAAGTGTCCTCTCTTTGGATTTCTAATTTGTTTTAAAAAGTTGCAACCTTGGATTATAGCATTTTTTTTTTCTATTTAATTAGATCTAACATGAACATTCTGGCCCCTGCTGGGAACTATAAGAACTACATCACTTATGCCTTCAATTTTTCTAGGGTTGTAAGAACTTCAGTTTAAACCTTGAATTCATTTTTATATTTCTTCTCTCTTTTTTTGTGTCACATGCAGAATTTTATTGAATAAAATATGTAAGTAAAGAGTTTATGATTATTAAGACTCAAAACCTGCATTAAATATTGGACATTTTAACATGATACAGTGAATTTGAATCCCCAGGAATGTGACACCATAAACTTCTGCATTTTTTCAAATATATAGGAACCTAATATTTTTTTCAATCTCTGCTCAAACTCAGCAGAGAATTCTGGTGAGAGAAACAGGTGATATTATGGTGTGGTAAAGACTTCTTACTTAAAGTTTCATTTCATCAAATACTTATTAGCTATTTGATTGTGGATAAGTGCTGAATATATTTATATAAAACATTGCCCTACCCCCAGAAGGAGCTGTGTCAAAGTTATAGAATATCACATTAGCAAATGCAAAATTATGGTATGGAAATTGGATTGAAGGGCAAGACAACAGTTTCTTGGTTGTGGTTGACGTGATTTATATACATGGGAAACTCAGAAGTAGGGAGTGGAGGGTAGATGAGAGACTGGAAACAGATTAAAAAGCCTCCCCCACTCAAAATGCATGAATAAATGAAGACTTTGGTCCAGGAAGTCTCTTATGAGCTCTGTGACTTTGGAAGAATTAGTTAACTTTTGTTTTCTCATCTGTGAAATGGAAGTATCAGTGAAGTTGTGAGAACCAAATAAGATAATAATGTAAAGTGCCCAAAACAATTCCTGGTACCAAATAAGTTCTTTGTAAATATTAAAACAAACATTAGTATCTAACAATAACACCAGTAGTCCTTCACAACATTTATACCATTAACTTGTTTTACAAATCTTAAAGCACTGAAAATTTATAAATTGAACTTTTTAAGTGAGAGATGGTGTACATGATGTACAAAAGAGAGAAATATAAAACAAAATGACTAGAAAACTAGAAAGAAGTGCAGAAAGATATGCCAGGCAAATGCTAATAAAAAAATTGAGGTTATGATAATAGTCACCGACAAGATTGAATAGAAGGCAAAAAGTGTAAAACAAGACCAAGGAGGAATTTTTATTATATAAAAGAAAATAATCTACAGGGAAGATAGCTCTCTCATAAGTCTTAAAGCACTGAATAGTGTCATACTAAAAATAAAGAGAAACTGCAGAACTACAAAGTAAAATTATAAGAAACAAAATAGTAATAGCAGACTTTATTTCCTGGAAGTTAGTAAGGATATAAAATACTTGAGGTTGATGAAAAAGTTCAATTATTCTCATAACTGAATATTTTTTGTTTAATTTTGATCTTTTGTTAAAAATCCATGAAACATTTACCAAATTTGACTGTACATTGGCCTGTAAAAAAATTCCTTAGTAAATTCCATAAATTGGAAGTAATCCAGACCACCTTCTTCAATCACAGTGTAAACAAATGAAAAATACATGACCAAAATACAGATGGACTTGTTTTCTACTACTTGGAGATATAAAAATTATTTCAAACACCCTTTTTACAAAGGAGAAACAAAAGTGATACTACAGAATGTGTACAAAATAAAAATTAAAGTATTATATATAAGCCAGATATAGTGGTGTATAACTATAATCCCAGCTACTAGGAAGGCAAAGGCAGAAAGATTGTAAGTTCAAGGCAAAGTAAGTGAGATTCTTTCTCAAAAATAAAAACTAAAGAGCTGGGATGTAGCTCAAGTGGTAGGGCCAAAAAAAGTTGTTCAAAATAATAATTAAAATGTGACAAACCAAGCCCTATAGAACCCAACTACCATTGTTAACAGATATTCATAGATTTAATCACGAATTTCTAAACAAGAAAGTATGAAAATAACATTATTTAGCCAAAGTTTGAAAATGAACTAAAACAGACTATAAGTTAAACAGCTGAACAGAGCCTTTTCAAAGGAAGAAGTCCAAATGGCCAAAAAACACATGAAGAAATGCTCACCATCCCATGCCATAAAGGAAATGCAATCAGAACCACACTAAGATTCCACCTCACTCCTGTTAGACTAGCCATCATCAAAAATAACACCAACAACAAATGTTGGTGAGGATGTGGGGAAAAAGAAACCCTCATACACTGCTGGTTGGAGTATAAATTAGTACAACCACTATGGAAAACAGTATGGAGGCTCCTCAACAACTAAAAATAGAACTGCCATATGGGATATCTTGATGAATGTTCCAAGAACACTTTAAAAGAATTTGCCTTGTATTGTTCTGCATGTATGATTGTGTAGATATCAATTAAGTCAACTAGCTCTGTTTAAACTCTGTATCTCCTTGCTTACTTTCTATCCACTTTAGTCTGCTAGTTAGTAAGAGAGGCATGTTGAAGTCTTCAACTATAATAACGGATTTGACTTTTTTTCAATTCTGTCAGTTTTTATTTCATTTATTTTGGTTCACTGAATTTTTCTGCTATGTATAATCGTCTATTAATCTCATTGAGTGAGTTTTCACTTCAGATATTGTATTTTATTACTCTAAAATCCATTTATTTTGTTTTCCATTTTTCCTTGTTATGGTCATATTTTCCTTTAAAATCTTAAGCATATTTATAACGGCTATTTCAACACTCTTGACTGCACACTCCGTAGTCTATGTCTTTTTTATTTATTTTATCTGTTTGTTTGTTTTTTTCTTTTTTTTTTGGTGATGGCACTGGAGTTTAACCAAGGGTCTTGCATATGCATTCTACCACTTGAGCCACACCCCACCCCTTTTTTTTCCTTTAGTTATTTTTCAGGTAAGGCTTCTCATTTTTGCCTGGGACTGATATCAGACTGCAATCCTCCTGCCTATGGCCTTCCCCCTCACTGGGATCACAGGCCCATGTCACCACACACAGGTTATTGATTGAAAGGTGGTCTCACAAGTTTTTTGCCTAGGCTGGCCTTGAACCATGATCTTCCTGATCTCTACCTCCTCAGTAGCTTGGATTACAGGAGTGAGCCACCATGATTGGCATTCTTTTCTTTGCCTTTCTTTTCTTTTCTTTTTTAAAAAGTGTCTTACTATGTAGCCCAAGATGACCTGAACTCATGATCTTCCTACCTCAGCCTCCAGAGTGCTAGAATTACAGGTATGCACCACCACACCCAGTTTGTGCATTTCTATTGACTATTTTTCTATGAATCACATTTTCTTACTCATTAATATGTCTAGAAATTTTTATTGGATGCAGGGAATTGAAAATGTGTTATAGAGTATCTGAATTTTCAGTTCAGTGTTCTTGACACTGACTTTTAAGTTTGCTGGGATAGGTTAATAGTAGCCTTTACTCCAAGACTAGTTTAATTCAATTACTAATGCATGATATTTTAGGGTATTTTTATGTGTTAGGTATCCAACAAAATTTCTACTCTGGTTTTTCAGAACTTAGAGACCACCGTGAACTCAAAGAGGAGTTCAGCTTACAGTACCTCAAGAGTTCTTTAGCCAGCTCATGAAGGTTCATTCTATTCATTTACAGCCTACTAAGGATCCAAAGGTGGCTCCTGTGCAGACATCTAGAGTCTTTACACAGCTTCTCTTCTGGGGCTCTGTGTTTCACAATATCCAGAGTCCTTCGCTTCTGCAATTATTGATCTCTATTTCCTTGACTCAGTAAGATTGCTGGTGTTCTCTCTGCACAGTGATCCAAGACATGCCTTTAGGACAATTTTGTCCATCACTTCACTTTTTTGTTTCCTTTCTCTTAGAGATCACAGTCTTATGCTATAGTATCCAATTTCTAAAAACAGCTGTTTTATGTATTTTATTCTGTGTTCTAATTGTTTATAGTAGGAAGATAGCAAGTATAGTACCAGATAATTAAGTGTGGCCTGAAATAGAAAATACCAACAGAATAAAATTAAATTAAAAGTTCCTTGAGAATACAAACATAAAGCGTTTGGGGGTAGAGAAACACTTAAGACAAGAAAAAAAGACTAACTTTCTTCTTATTTTAATCCAGAGCCCTTAGAATAAGAAGGCTAGCAACCAAATAAAAATGAATTTTTTAAAATACATATTTCCAGTAAACCTGTGAAAAGATGTTCAGACTAATAAGTAAATAGGAATAAAATAAAATTATTGGCAAAATGCAATTTGTCATTTAAGTGTTAGGATAGACATAGGAAAATAGTCCCTCTTTCCTTGTTGGTTGATGCTGTACTTTGGATATTGAATGTCTCCAAAGGTTCATGTGGTGAAGGCTCCTTTTCCAGAGTGACTATCAGGAGGTGCTGTGGTCCTATGGGAGGTGGGGCCTTAAGGGAGGTTCTTAGTTCACTGGGGCGTGACCTCAAAGGGAACTGTGGGACCCCTGATCTTTTCCTCTTTCCTTTTGCTTCCTGGCTTATGAAGAGAGTGGTTTTGTTCACCATGTGTTCCCACTATCATGTGCTGCCTTGTCAGAGGCCCAAAGCAATGAACTGTCTGATCCTAGATTGAACCTCTGGAATTGTGTGCTAAATAAACTTTTTCTTTTTATGTTAATTACCTTACATATTTCATCATAGTTATGGAAAGCTGACTAACAAAAGCAGAGTGTAAATTTTACTTTTTAATCTATTTTACTTGGCAATTTAGCCCTGTCTTTCAAATTCCATGCCCTTTAGCCAAACACTTCAATTTTTACTCAAAGATATCTGATAATATTGAAAGTTGTAAATAATCTACATCTCCCACAATTAGAAATTAATTAAATAAACTATAATGTCTCTAGGGAAATCTGTATATAATAATATAGAAAGATGAATATGCAAAGTAGAATAGAATCAATTTTATAACTATAAAAAAGTTACCTTCATTATATGAATATTTCCTTTAGTAGTAAATATTTTCTCCAGACTCATATTCAACAGTCTACATCACCTTTGGATAGTTATAGGAATTTCCAGTCCTTGTCCAAGGCAGAACTCTTGATTTGCCACCCCCTCATCCCATGTAACCTCCATCTCAGTAAATTGCATCACCATTGAACCAGTCACTCATGTCAAATACCTGAAAGTCCAAAAATTTTTCCTACCAAATTCCATACTCCATACCATTCAGGAAGGTTAATAAGGTGTGGTTTTATGTGAATTTCTGGACACACACTACCACCAATAATGCTAGTGTTTAGCTAGCATTGAATTAGTCACTGTGGCAGGCACTTTATGTACATCATCCCTTTTTATCCCCACAAAATTCCGTAGGACAGTTCTCTTCATTTTACACAATCAGCCTCATGGTTTGAAAAGCTTCAGCTTGTGGTTGCCTGGCTCCATTGCTTTTGGGCCTGTGGCAAGGCCAAACCTCATGGTGGGAAGCACTTGAGAACAAAGATGCTCACCTCGTGGTGGCAAAGAAACAAAGAAAAAGAGGAGGAAGGGGCTGGGGTCTAAATATCCCTTTCAGGGACACTCTTCCAATGACCAAACTTCCTCTACTAGGCCCCACCTCCTAAAGTGGGCGCTATACCTGCTTATAGCACCACAGACTAACACCCAAGCCTTAACATGTGCGCCTCTGTGGGACGTTAAGGACTGCAGCCACAGCACAGGGTAGCAGCATGAGGCATGAGAGCCTAGCAGTTCTGGGCAGCAATAGCATCAGTGAAACACAGCCACAGGTGTGGGTCAGTGACACCTCCCAGCAGGAACAGCCAGCGCTCTGTAGTAAGTGTATTGTGTTGCTAAGCCATGATGTTCAGTAGGCAACATGTATTAAATGCAATTTTGGCTTAATGATGTTATGTACCATGGTGGGTTTATTAGGATGTAACCCCATTATAAATTAAGGAATCTGTATTTGAGTTTAACATTTTGAATGATCATGCTTTAGTAAAAAACAATCTGTGTGTGTGTGAGTGTGTGTGTGTGTGTGTGTGTGTGTGTGTGTGTGTGTGTGTGAATGTTCTCATGCTTCTTTTTGTTGCAGTCTGTTGGGCCTGTCATCAAACCATTGCCTGGTAAAATAGGTATCCTGAGGACATCAGTTTGGTTTCTGAGTAGGTGCTAGTGGATGCATGTTAGGTTCTTCCTGTGAGGCATTGGTATGTGCAATTGATGTGTGTGCATATACAGAATTCATTCTTCCTCAGTTGTATACAATATTAACTGTCTTTGTGTCTAGAAGAACTAGTTTTTTGAATAAATGTATTTAATGTGACATTATTTTGTTAGCAAAATTACAAGTGCTTTCAAAAATTAACTTCACCAAGTTCCATAATAAGTATCACTGACAAAAAATTAATTAAGACTCGGTGCCCCTAATGACCTCACATTCCGATGGGGGAGACAGACATGTAAACTGATATGTTAAAGTAGAACGTGGTAAGTGCTCTTCTGAAGGTTGAGCAAAGAACTGTCAGTGCAAAAGCACAGAGGACTGTGCCGGAGGGAGTCAAGAAGGTTTAACAGAACAAGTGACATTTGAGCTAGATCTTGAAGGATGGACAGGAGTTTGCCAAGTGAATGAGGTGATCTCTATATACAGTGCCTAGTACAGGGCCAGCCACTTGGTGAGACCCAATAAATGTTAACATCTAGTTCCAGAAGAGGAAGTGTTCCAGCAGAGGACACCAATCGGTTCAATTCAAGGAACATTTATTGAGTACCTTGTGTATGTCAGGCACTGTTCCAGGTTCCTCAGCCATCTGTGCCAAGCACATCCTGTGAAGATAGATGATTATACAAGGTATAAGCTAGGATGTGAGCTATGTCCAGATCTACTATTTATAGAGTTTGATCTCAGGATGGAGCAGGAATGTTTGTTTAACACTGCTGACACATTCCATCTTGATTGCAAACCCTTACTACCACAGCACTGACAGCACCAAGATGTAGGCAGCCAACAACTGTTTCAGACTTAGTTTCATAAAAGCAGTGGTGGCAGTCCAGCCTGCCCTCTCACCCCTGTGTTCTGGGCCATTTTGGCCTGAACTTGGGGTCAGGTCCAGGCAATACCTATTCCTCACAACATGAATAGAGTTCTGATGCTGCATTTCTTTTCAGCTCACTGAATCCAAAGTTTCCACTTGCCCTTCCTTCAATAAGCCCCTTCCATCATACCTGATCACCAAGTCATGATTCTTTAATCTGTGGGATAGTGGGGAATAGTATAAAATAAGTAGAATTTATACTATTATATAAATTCATTGTACTACACACAAAGCCTACACATTCTATATCTAACATAGAGTATTTATAAATTTAGAGATATTCTATGACTATTTTCAATGGTAGTTTTATTAGCACAGCTGGGTTACAATCAATAGGAGGAATACACTGGCTGTTTTGCAAATGTTATTTAAATTTTCACAATTTACTAAGTTAGGAATTATTCTAACCATTTTATAAATTAGAAAACTAAGGCACAGAATACTTAATTTATCAAAGACTGAAAATAGTAGAACTAAAATTTGAAACCAGATCTATCTGGCTCCAGGCCCACTTTCTTCCCACTGTAACAATCTCCAGCATTAATGCAATCATTCATTGTGTTTCTACCATATGTCGCACACAGTGTAAGTGCTCAAATACACTGTCACCAGCTCTCATAAAGTTTCAGTAATATATTTTTCAAATTTATTTTTAATTGACAAATGAAAATTATATGTATTTATGATGTACAACACATGTTTTGATATATATCTACATTGCATAATATCCAAATCAGTCTATTTAACACAAACAATACCTCACATACTTATTTTTGTGTAGTGGAAACATTTACAATCTATTCTCGTAAAGCAAGTAAGCACCTTGCAGAAAGGAACACGGCCAGCAATTTCAACCTAGGTCTGAATCTCTGAAGCCTGTTTTCTTTATATCACACTGCATGAGTGGCTCTCAGTCTTACATGTGCATTAGAACAAAGTGGGGAGCTTTTTTGAGAAGCTCTCCTCTCAAAGAGTCTAAGGTCATTGTTCTGGAGGAGAGCCTAGGTGACTTTAAAGCTTCCAGGTGACTTTAGTGTGCTTTTGGTTTGAGAGCAATGCTCTCAAATGTTAAAATGGGTAGGAAGTATAGCTTCATTTATCATGATAAATAGGTGGAAAATTCCACTTTGGACTATTTTTAAAGTGATTATATTTTCCTAGAAAGTACTGAAGAACATAGAGAAGGAAGCTGAAAGTAAGTTACACCTAACATTGAACTTGGTTTTGATACTTTCTTGCTGAGTGGCCCTTAACAAGTTACTTAGCATTTATGATGTATTGGTTATGAAAGAAATAAAGGTGTTGTTGGAAAGAAGGTCTACCTTTGAACAAATGGAGTGAATGCTACTTCTGATGGCCTCTACTGGGGCTGGGGTGAGGATGGGGGTCAGTATACAAATAATGCTTTGAAAAGTCTGCAGAAAAAATTTTTGTTTTCTTAGTTAGCATGATTGAAAACCCCATCCTCTGTCTCCCACTTTCACCATCAATGTTCTCCAAGCTACCAGGGCCCTTCTCATGACAGTTTCTCCCAGGAGAGTCCTTTATCCCATCACCTGGCCTTATTGGGCCATGAACGGGAGAGGAACATTCCCTTTTAGTCTTGGATGCTAGGGTAGGACATGTATCCCTGGGCAGGAGGAAAAGGAGAAGGATATTTTCAATGTCTTACATTCTACTTTAAATATATTTTAACATATAAACAACTGAGTGATAATTGGGTTTCCTGGTTATTCAATGAAAACCTATAATTTTGCCAGAGATTTACTGTATTTCAAATACAAACAGTATATAAATAGTAAATAATATTATATTTCAAATATAATAGTATATGTCAGTGCAGTCCTTTTGAGTTAAACAGGTTTTGAGGAAGTGATGTGGAAGTTAAGATTTACAATATTGTTTCTATGAGAAATATGAGATCAGTACTTGAGACTCCAATAAATAGTTTCTCATGTCTAACAGCTTAACAAATATAGTGCCCACGGTCATCTAGTAAAGAAGGAATGAGACAGCTCAAAGAAGCCTGTTAACTCTGGAGTTTAGTGAAACTCTTTCAGCTAATAATGATAAGACCATGACATAGGTAAGGTCAAGGACCATATCTTTTTTTCATTTGTGTTCTCCTTCCTCCAAAGCAACCAATCATATCATTTAAGCACACCATGGGCATTAACATGTACATAGCTTAGAATGGAAAAAATGACCTCATTTTAGTGGAGAACAGGACACTGGTAATCCATACGATATAGTGACAAGCCATTCCTTAAATTATCTCCAAATTTGCCTGTATTCATATGCCCTTCAAGGGCAAGGCTTTAGAGGTTAGGTGGCTGCTGCAGTGGAATGTCATGGTGGACAGTGTGAGAATGAGGGCTGCGAGGGTGTTCTGATTGTCTTGGAAAACTAACAGAGAGAAAATGACAAATGGAGATTTACATTTTTAGCTCAAGGCACTATCAGAACGCTTCATTGACCACCCCCAAAATGTCTTTGTTTCTGGTGCCAGTGGAGCTGACATATCCATAAAAACAAACCTAAATTTGCTTCTGAAGTTTTTTGCATTGCGGTGCAGCTTTCCTAGTAATTGAGGAGGAGAATTGGATCCTTACAATGGGAATATTTGGGTAGATTCTAATGAATCCATTTAGCTTGAATTTCCAAATTCTGCATAGTCTTAGTTGTTAGGATGAGCAACCCTCCTGATCTTATTCTTTCTTTGAGTGATAACCTGTCATAATTTCACCTGTGGCAGTTGAGTTGTAGGAGGGAAATTAATCCCCTCAAGGTTAATTCCCACTCCGTTTCATTTCTTCTAGATCCAGACCTTCCATGACTAGATTCAAATTCTAGAAGACCTAAAGCCAGAAAAAGGAAAGGAGAAAAAGTGGAAAACATGCATGATAACTGCAGTCCTAATTTTTACAGTTTATAAAGTCATAATCTGTATCCACAACTCACTCTTCTACTCCCCTTCTTGTGTTCCCTTTGCCCTCAGCTAACACTTCAGCTAGTTATGATGATTTATCAGTCAGGATGACCTAAACCTTCATTCCTGAAATACATTTTTTTTTCAGTACTGGGGTTTTGAACTCACCACTTTGCACTTGCTAGGCAGGTACTCTACCAGTGTCTCACTTTTTGTCCAAGCAGGCTTAGACAGCAATCCTATTTTACTCTTCCACTGTCACTAGGATAACAGGTGCAAGTCACTACTCACAGTTTTTTCTGTTGAGATGGGGTCTGGTGAACTCTTTTTGCTTGGGTTGGCCTGCAATCTTCCAGATATCAGCCTCCAGAATAGCTAGGATTACAGATTTGAGCCACTGCGCCTGGCTTCATTCTTGAAATATCTTATCCATTAGTGATTCTTACTTGTCTTCCTCTAATCTTTCAGTAATTTTTACAGTGGATATGAGAGTGCTAAGAGTTGCCTAGAGAATCCCTTGGTTTCCAGACATAGTCCCACCCCCTCTCTACCATCCCTTTTCTACTTTATAAATCAGGATTGACTGCTCTACATAGGGATCTCTTTCTTTTCTTGGTTCAAAAACATGAAGAGCCCAAAGTGACTGATGTGTTTGCCTCAACTTCCATACAATAGAAACGTTCTAATATTCTCTGAGTTTGTCATTTTCCTTCCATTCACTTTCCAGGGCTATCAGAACATCCTCACAGCCCACATACTTATAATTTCCACCATGATATTTCTCTCACTGTACCAGCTACTTAACCTCTAAAGCCACCACAACTTCTACATTTTGGTTCTTGGTTTTAACTATCTTGGCTATGGAAGAAATAGCATTATATATTAGTTGCTGACTCAGAATATACTATAATTGTGGGACAGTTCTGCAGTCCCATAGGTGACAACAGTAACACTTTGTCAATAAATCTTCCACCACTGTATCATTGTATCTTCCTATTGTAATACAATAACTTCTTCAATTCTGATTTTTAATGACGTTCCTTAGTCAGAAGCAATACTTTATGAGATTCCAAGTCAGTTATCAATGCCATCCATAAGTCCATAGGTAGTGGTGCTAGAAGAAACATTATGGGAAAAGATAAATCCATATCTGGGTTATTTTTCCTCTATGATGACAGAGGTCCAGTGCAATCCATTTGCCACCATGTATCTGGCAGATTTTGGGAATGGTGCCATTTTAGGAGCTCAGTGTTGGTTCTGATGTTGATGAAGATGAATATTCACCAGAGTTAGTAGCAAGACCAGCATTGGTAAGGCAACCATATGTTCTCAAGCCACACATAATCAACATTCTGTCCCCAGGGCCACTATGCTCATAAGCCCATTATAGAAGCACTAGAGTGTCTAAGGAAGACAGCTCACTAGCATCCACAGGATGGGTCATTATTGTTTATTACTGAAAGCCTCTTTTATAGTGGATGCCTGTCAGTAATGTTCAATTGGAACACAAACATCTCACTCTCACTTCTCCTAGAGACCTGGTCCTAAAACTCATTCTCACACTTCCCTTTAATAAGTTTTTCAATACTGTTTTTCAGATTTCTCCCTCTTTTGCCAAATGGCTATTTGCCCTTGAATCAATGTACATCTCTACTTCTGACTCTCTTTCTCTCTGCCAGGCAAAGTGGACAATCAGGTTTTGACACATACATCAAGAAATCCTACACCCTGAGGTACTGCCACCTTCTTCAGGGACAGCCTCAGAGTAGGCTTGACAGTATTCCCATTAATCATAAAACTGACAGATCTCATAAACTTTCTAGTCCGAATGGGACAAATTTCTATCTTGATCTCTTAACTTAAAGCCCTCCTCTCCCTTCCTTCTCCAAGATATCTAGCATGATCTTTCCTCTGAAAGATAAGAAGTTTTTAAACCTTAGATAATTTAAGTATTCCCCATGCAAAATATTCCAGAAGCAAGCAAAACAAAACAAAAACCTAGCTACCCAGTTGAATAGTTGGAGAGGAAAAAATTATAGAGATCCTCACTGAACACCAGAAGTAAACATGGCTGATACCATCATACCTGTTTTAAAGACAGAACTGCCATCTGGAAGGAGTAAGTGGCTCTGTGAAACTTAACTACTTAAGAATATAAGCAGAGAGAGCAGGATTCTGCTGTCTAGTACAGTGACAGGAAAATGAATGCACAAAGCCATGGTCATAATATGTTTGAAGAACTCGATCAATGTTGATTGATGGAAGAAGATGAAAAAGCAAAGAGCACTCAGGAATGGGTGATTTCTGAGCACTGGGGAGAGGACAAAAATCAGTCAGGCTTTCCAGAAAACTTCAGCATAAACCACTACCGATCTGTTATTTCCTTTCTGTCCTTTTTCTTAGTATATTACCATAGGGTTTAGAGGTAGATAAAGGAAATAAAAGCATATCCAAGGAAACTTTTCACCAATATTAAAACGGCAGAAGTGAAGAACATAGATAACCTAGTGGCAGAACAACTGACATTCAAACAGTTGTGTGTGTGTGTGTGTGTGTGTGTGTGTGTGTGTGACATAGCCTCTCGCTGTGTAACCTAAGCTGGCCTTAAACTCAAGATTCTCCTGTCTCCACCTCCCAAGTGCTGGAATCACAGCCTTGTATCACCTGACCAAAAATAATTTAAATGTTCTGTTAATATCAATTAAAGAATTCTCTGTTCAACAAAATTAAGTCTAGTTAATCAAATAAAGCAAATGTTTTAAAATCAGTGTAAACTCCTAAGATTTTGCTTGGCTTCCTCATTTTGTGTGTTATAGATACTTTGGTTGTAACAGAAAACTCCACTTGTATAAACAGGCCTAAGAATTGAACAAATGGGTTTTTTTTTAAAGTCTAGTATATTCTAGCTGTATGATCTAAAGTAAATCACTTAATCTCTCCAGACCAAAGGACTATTTTACCCATTACAACATAACAAGATAATACTAACTGTTCTCTAAGCCTTCTCCCAACTTTCAAATTCAATGTTTCTTAGAAAACTTTAGTTATTCTTATACAGCACTGGTTTAAGTTCTCGAGCTGAAAAATCAGATAGGCTCCAGTAGGGGTCATTGTAGTCACATCATTCCATAAGTCTGATTGTCTAAGTACCTTAAAATTGACTATTTACATACCATATCTGCCCTTCCTTTATCTCAACTTGTTTAAAACTACAAAGACTCCCTCCATACTCACATTATTCTTCAAGATACTTGGAAAACTTACTTCAACTGTTTTGTTGTTGCTGTTTTTGATTGTTTTATTTATTTGTTACTTTTTTTTCAGCCTGCCATTAGAGATCATGTACCGTCATTGACTCTGGGGTACTTTGGGAGAATTTATTTTATTTAATTAGCGTTGTTCAATTTTTTAACTCTGAGAACTGTGATGGGTATATTTCTTTAAATATAAGACAGTACATTTTCTTTAAAAAAAGGTAAAATTCAATTCTATCCTAAAGGGTTTTCTTCTTTTTTTCTATGAATACCTTAAAACGTATTCATATCATTGGCAACTAAGAAAATAATTCCATGCTAGCTTCAAGAGTTACATAATTCTGTAACTATGTTAATTATTTATACTCCCTATAGTTAATTTAACCATGTATATGACTCCAGAAATGGATTAGTTTATATATTCAAGAGGATGATAAGGATTTCAGTGCCATTGTAATTTCAGTTTTATCTTTTTGCCCTAAAAATATAGTGTCTATACATATGATATAGAGAGTTAAGAGACCACTGTGTCTATCACACTAAAAGTTAGGCAACCAACAAAGTTGATGATGCTTCCAGGCAGCCATAGGACTCCCTAGAGTCCTAAGTTTTAAGACTAAGTCTTAACTCCTATGTCTTAGGATCTTTAAAAGTATAGTTCAATTTAAGAGTACTCCAAAGGGGCTCAATCTGAAGTCTGCCCCAATCTTCTTTCCAAACTTCATATACTATTCAAAATCTATGCTAGCAACCAAAGAAAAGTAACTTATTTATATACCATGAAAAGTAGTTTCTGGTCCTTTGGCCTGACATATGTGGCAATCTTCTTGGCACTACGCACCTCAGAGTAATAGTTAATAGTCTATGGTGAGCAAATTTAATCTCATTCTCCCTTTTCTCCCACACATGTCTCTGTCTTTGGGACAGACTGATATTGCCCCTCTCAGTGTGGCAGCATTAGGTTCTGTTAACACCATTTCTAGTACTATCAGAACTTAAGTTCTAGTCTAGGCAAATATTTGGATTTCTTTCAAATTGTTTTTTTTTAAATGAGGAAAACATTCAAAGAAAGCCATCTGTAGTCTCCTTACAATGAATTAGGGATAGCCTGGTGACAAATAGAGTGTAAGTGATGGTAGGTGACTTTGGAGACTAATCATAAAAGACATTGCAGCTTCTGCCTTGCTCTCTTTGATTGCTTGCTGTCAGGAGAGGCAGCTGTGATGCCTCCAGTGGGGGTCAATGGCCAGTACCAACTTGCCAGCAGATTCATCCCAAGTGGTTGGATCCCCAGTCCTCTCCAGACTTCTGCAGAAGAGCAACTTTCTTTTCTGTGCTTATATACAGAGACTCAAACAACCACCTCAGCCCTGAGTTCACACTTACCATAGCTAATAACCAAACTGCCATACCTATAATCAAATTTCTCTGAGTGCTAGCCTGGACCAGGTGTGTACCCTTTATCCAGTCATCTGTGGTTAAAGGTATATAACTCTATTACACAAAGACTAGAGAAGGGAATTCCAGGATAAAGGTGTGTGAGCTGAATAGGTCCTACAAATAGATTGCACCAGTATACAACCTACTGCCTAATCACGAGGATTTCTCTTACTTGGAACTTTATGATTGCTGGCTTATTTTTTCATATCCACTGTATTCTCTGGGCTCCTGAAAGACAAGACTGTGGCTTACTGCAGATGTATCCCTAGCATCTAGCACAATACCTGGTACAGAGTAGGAAGTACAAAAAATGTATAATTGAATAATTTTGTACTTAATGTGTAACACTTATAAAAACTCTATGATATTTTAAATGTACCTTAATAGAAGAACCACCACACAACCTGAGAACTGAATTTCACTATTTACCAATCCACATGGCTTAATATTTCCACATACAGAAAATGTCTATGAAAGTTCAACAACATACTGCCTTTAAAAAGAAATCTTGTATTGATATGTGTATCAGATAACTTGTCTGTGATACATGTCTACCTTCAAGGAAAAAAACAGAAACTCATTTTAAGTTTATTTTTAATGGTTGGGCTCAGTGGCTCATACCAAGTAGCTCATCCTAGCTACTTGGGAGATGGAAATAGGGAGATGGCAGTTTGATGCCAACACAAGCGAAAAGAAAAATAATAAGACCCTATCTCAAAGAATAAGCCACATATATAATCCCAGTTATGTGGGAAGCATAGGCAGAGGATCGTGGTCCAAGGGCAGCCTAAACAAAAATCACAAAACTCTGTTTAAAAAATAATTAAGCAAAAAGGGCAGGAGGCATGACTCAAGCTTTAGAGCGAGCTCAGTCAAGGCCCTGAATCTAAAACCTCATTACCACCAAAAATATTTTATTTTTAAAAGAGTGAAAAAACTTACCAGAATTTCCAGGTTGACATCTTATATATGAGTTCATTTCAGAAAATCTGTTACCTTACAGGAATTCTAATATGATGTTTTGATAACAATTCAAAGGAATCTATTCAATTTGTATTGAAATATGTTTTGAGTGAATTAGTTCTCCTCTCCCCTCCCCTCCCTTACCGAGTAGTTTCCTCTATTTCTAAAAGCAAAAGATTATTTTTAGCAAGCCAGTAGGATTTATCCATTTATAAAAAATCACTGGTGGCCCAAGTAGAACCATTTTAAGAACTAAAGAACCCATAATTTACATTAGTTATTACAAAAGCCTAATTGATTAGTTTATATTTCTTAAATTTCTAGAGGCCAAACTTTGGATCTAGAGTTTTAATAGAACATTCCTGTGATTTCTTCCAACTATGAAATTTCATAATTCTAATTATAAACAAACAAAATAGAAATATGCTTAAAATCAGGGTTTCTAAAATAAGTTTTAATACTTGAAAGATTATGACTACAAAGTAATGTAGATTTATCACAGCAAATTCACAAAAGATAGAAGACACAAACACAAAACTAAAAGTAACTCATAATACCCTCATTCAGGAATAATTACTAATAACATTTTGGGTTATCCACTCAGTAAATAAACTAACACTACCTAAAATATCTTCCTCAGCCATTGAATATTTTTATATGCATCATTAATGACTTGCAAGATTATGCCATATTAATATTTGACAGTTTATTTAATCAATATTCTATTCTAGGGCATTAAGATTCTTTCAATTTTTTGTTACAATAACTTCAAAACATATCACTGCTGTTAAATCTTTTTGTGAATATATTTCTAACAACACACACATTTTAAATACATACATTTAAGAATCCAAGTCACTTTCCCAAATTATCTTTCTTTCTGACTTAGAAGTCTAACAAATATTCAAAAGCACCTACTCCCCCACGTCCTTCCAACCAAGAGTAGATGCCTGGGTTGAGCTGAATCACTGATGAACACCTTCATCCATCTGACCTGTGAACAATGTCATCTGCTTGTCAAATAGTTTTGTAGCTGATTAAAAAAGAAGACAAGCTATTAAAATCAGAGTTCTATTATTTAATTCTAATGTCTGTGAAAAGAAGCCTATTACTAGAAGCAGAAGGAAAGAGAAGCACAAAAAATATTTTGTAACTTTTCTATTTTTTGAATTTGATATCTGTGTTTTTTTTTTTTTTTCTTTTTTTTTTTTTTGTCTTTTCTTTTTTGGTGCTGGGATCGAACCCAGGGCCTCACGCATGCTAGGCAAGTGCTGTACCACCGAGCTACATCCCAGCCCTGATATCTGTGTTTTTAAAGATAGAATGTTTCTGGTCTACACATCTGAAGAAACTTCAGGCCATAAGCAGAAAGCATGCAAGAATACAGATATGAGGATCAGAGCAATAGATGCTTGTTTGCAGTAAGCTAACCTAGTACATGTGACAAGAATCAGAAAATAAACATTCTTGAACACTGTACATCAGGAGTGGGAAATAGAGTTTTTTACAATGTTACTGATATAAAGATTTGTACCCTGGTAAAATTTTAAACTATTGTCTCTAACATAATAATGTTTTGCTTTCATATTGTCCCTCCTTCATCCTTAAATTTTACTTCATTTTGGATCATTTGTATGTGATCTCTTCATTTTCATTCAGTCTTTTGGGGGTAAAAGTTCTGTAATGTTAAGGTCAAATTTGGTCCTGTGTACCTGTTGAAATGTTATTAACAGATTCTAAATACAGCTGTCATATTCTCCCTCTGGAAACTTCCAGGCTTGGCAGCATTATTGTGGGAACCTATAGACCAGTACAAGAATTGATTAAAGACAATTGGAGAAGAAAGCAATCCACTCACCCATCACCTCCCACCTGCCTACTTGCCTTTCCCTGGCTTGTGATCAAGGGCTTGGTGCAGCTCCTGAAGCAGCAGTTTTCTGACTGAGGTCCAGGACCTTGCTGTTTTCTGAAGGGTCCCCACACTCCTGCTAAGGGCTTCCATCTTCTTCCCAGTTACTAGAAAGGTGAGCTCCTACATTGTTTTAGTTTGACTAAAACAAACTCCAGAAGAAAATTTAGTGAACATGGATGTATATTCATCTGCACGGATTTTCCAGGACATCATTTTAGGGTTTAAAAATGTTTTAAAAGGTATTAATGAAAGTAAAAGGTGCTATTTGAGCAGTTCCCTTGTGCCTTTTGTGTTCCAGAAGTTTTATGTATTACTCATAATCTTTTTAGCAGTCTTGTTTGGCTGGTACTATTACTGCTATTTTGTAGATAAGAAACTGAGCTTCAGAAAAATTAAATCATTGGCTTAAAGTCATAGGGCCATAAAATACCAGGACCTTGATTTAAACCCAGGCCCGGCTGGCTACCAAATTCTTCATTGTTTCTATCCAGCTTGAGTTTTGTTTAAAGAGGTCTAAATTTACAAGTATTTGTTCTTATAGTTCTGTCTACACATGCAACATTACTTCCTTTTTTGTTTTGAACCAGGTTTTTTTAGCAAGCAAGGAATTTATTACACGATGCTTCCCGGCCAGCAAAGTCTATTGAGCTGAATAAATAAACATTGCCTTGCTTCTGTCACCATTCATAATTTATGCATGGATTCCTGGGCCCTTATTATAGCGTTATATCTCAGTTGTGTATTTTGAATGATCCTTTCAAGGCTTTGAGGAGGATGTCAGGGAAGAGCTGAGGAAAGGCATTTTATAGATAGCTTTAAGCAGGAAGCAAGTGATTACTGTATCTGAACATGAGTCATTCTGCTGGTTAAAGAAAAACAGTATTCAATGAAAATGAGAAATAAATTGAAAGAGTAAATGACCAAGACAATAATTAATGAGAGGTATTAAATATAGGTGCTACAGGCCCCAGAAACTGAAAACAATTTTGGTAATATTAATGAAGTGGATGAATATTTATGTCCCTACCCCGAAATCCATGTTGAAATCCTGATTCTCAGTGTGGTGGTATTGGAGATGAGACCTTTGGGAGGTGGTATTGGAGATGAGACCTTTGGGAGGTGATGAGGCCATGAAGATGACCTCCTAGTGAGATTAGTGCTTTTATGCAAGAGAACCGAGAGAGCTCCCTTTTCTCTTTCTGCCATGTGAGAACACAAAGCAAGCTGCAACCCAAAAGAGGACCCTCACCAGAACCCAACCCCAATGACATGTCCTCTACTTCCGCTCTCTGTAACTGTGACAAGTAAATTTCTGTTGTTTATAAGCCACCCATGAAGTATCAGTCAGAAACAAATATGATGGAAAATCAATTAAGATTCAATCAGAGGCTGTCTTTTCTCCAACCTATGGATTGGGACCATTGTCAAAAATCAGCTGACTGTAAATGTGTGGGCTTATTTACTGGTTTTCTATTTTATTCCATTGGTCTACATGTCTGTTTTTGTGCCAGTACCATGCTGTTTTCATTAATGTAGCTCTGTAGTATAGTTTGCCCTTTTTGCTCAGGAATGCTTTGGCCATCCAAGGTCATTTGTGCTTCCATAAGAACTTTATAATTAATTTTTCTATCTCTGCAAAAAATGTCCTTGGAATTTTGATGGTGATTGCATGAATATATTGCTTTCAGTAGTATAGCCATTTTCACAATAGTGAGTTTTTTCTAATCCATGAACATGGGAAGGCTTTCCATCTTGTAGTGTCTTTGATTTACTCAAGGTTTTATAGTTTATTCAAGATTTTGTAGATTTTGTTGTAAATGTCTTTCAACTTCTTAAATTTATTCTTAGGTATTTAATTTTTTGATGCTATTGTACATGGGATTGCTTTCTTGGTTTCTTTCTCTGCCTGCTCATTGTTGATGTATAGAAAATCTATTGTTTTTTATATATGGACTACATGTGCTGCTACTTTACTGACCTTGTTTATATGACAGCTTAAGAGTTTTTTGGTGGAGTTTTTAGGGTTGTTTAGGTATAAGGTCATATCATCTGAAAATAGGGATAATTTGACTTCTTCCTTCCCTATTTGAATCCCTTTAATATTTTTTCTCTTGCCTTACAAATGGTTTTGGGAAAATTGGATATCCACATGTAGAAGACTGAAAATAGATCCCTATCTCTTAACCTTATTAAAATCAATTCAAAGTGGATCAAACACCTTAATGCAAGACATGAAACTTTGAAACTACTACAAGGGAACACAGGAAGATCTAGGGATAGGTAACAGCTTCTTGAAAAGTATCCCAATTGCTTAGAAAATAAAAGCAAGGATTAGCATATGGGATTGCGTCAAACTAAAAGGCTGCACAGCAAAGGAAACAATCATTAGAGTGAAGACGCAGCCTTATAGAATGGGAGAAAATCTTTGCCAGCTATTCTTCTGACAGTGGAGTAATATCCAGGATACACAGGGAGCTCAAAAAACTAAACTCCAAAAGAACCAACAATCCAATTAATAAATGGGCAGATGAATTGAACAGACAATTCTCAAAAAAAGAAATACAAATGGCCAATAACCACATGAAGGAATAGTCAACATCCCTGACCATAAAGGAAATGCAAATCAAAATGGCATTGTGATTTCATCTGAACACAGCCAGAATAGCTATCATACAATCCAGCAATACCACTCTTGGGCACATCCCCGAAAGGATGTGAACCAGGATACAATAGAGCCACTTACACATCTGAGTTTGTTGCTATACTATTCACAATAGTCAAGTTATGGAAACAGCCCAGATGCCCTTCAACTGATGAATGGATTAAAATAACATCACACACACACACTATTCAGACACAAAGAAGAATGAAATTATATCATTTGCAGAAAAATTAATGGAACTGGAGATCATCATGCATCATGTTAAGGGAAGCAAGTTTAACAAAGGTCACATGGTTTCTCTTGTGTGTGGAATCCAGACATACAGTATTTTATACACATGTATGTGTATATATAGCATGGTTATAATTGTGCAACTGTTTGTGAAGGACTAGGGGAGGGGAGAGAAGGAGGGAGAATGATGAGGATGAACAATATCAAAATACATCGTGTCTATGTATGAAGATGGCATAGGGAAACCCACTGAAAGCTGTTGAAAAGTAGGAGGAAAGGGGGGAGGGGAAAAGAGAGCAATTGAGTGTGTTAATCCCATCAAAGTACAATATATGCATGGTGAAACACCACAGTGAAACCCATTTGTACAATTAAGCTATATTAATTAATAAAAAAGATTTTATCAGAGAAGCTTAGTTATATATACATTACCTCATGTCTTACTGTACACAATACAATAATATATATTATCATATTATTTTTATGTATATACTATGTATATGGGATTTATGACAGGGATTTAAATGTACGTAATTGGGGGAACTGGTTAAGCAGTCACTGTAAGGCTGCTGGCTTCATATACGCTCTTGGAGTTCAAAGTCCACAGGCAGGCACTTGTGAAGGGAACCGGGGCAAGCAAGAACAAGCTGGAACCCCACAGTCTGAGATGCAGTCCACGAGACACACCGAAATCCACATCAGTTCTTGTTGTCTTTGATCTTGGTGGTGTGGGTTGCCTATAGAAGTCTGGCCTTTCTTTTTGGAACTCCTGGCTCAGGAGTCAAAAAAGATAAAGGAATATATAGTGAAAGAAAAGCAGTTCCAATAGTGTCTGTCCTCTGCTTTCTACTAACGAGGAGAGCCAGTAGGTAAGTGATGACATACTCAACATGGTTGAGATACAAAATGGCTTCTCTTCTGCCCTGCTTATCTCCTACAAATATCTTTCTGTGGCCCACCCTAACCAGAAATGTGCAGGAAAAGAAAACCCAAGAAATTTAGCTCAGGTGAGTCAGGTTGGCACGTTACAAAATGACCACACTGAACAAAAAGAAGGTTGTATAGGAAAGACAAAGTACTGTTGCCCAAAATAAAGGGAACACCTCATGAAGCTAGTTCAGGTGCTTTCTGACTAACAGCCCACAGCCATTCTTTTTAGAGGGCTTGCTGTCTCCCTACAGTTTTTGTAGATACAAAGCATAGATCATGTAACACTGTCAGAGGTTTGTTGCCTGCCTGTATGTTGACCTATAGAGCAGAGTCCTGGACTTTTCTCTCTGCTGTTAACTAATATCCAAATTACATTGCTTTTGTTCTGATACTGTTTCCATTTCCTCTTCCCAGGTAATTCTTTAGTCCATATGTGCTTTATACGAAAATACCACAAATTGAGCAATTTACAAGCAACAGAAATTTATTTTCCCCTAGTTCTGGATGCTGGGAAGACCATGATCAAAGCACCAGCAGATTCTGTGTCTGGTGAGGGCAATAGTCACATGGCAGAGGCAAACAAGAGCAAAACTCACTCCCTCGAGCTCTTTTATAAAAGCACAAATCCCATCCAGGCACCCCTCATGGCTTCATTACCACTCCAAGGCCCTATCTCTTAATGCCCTTGTAAGAGAAATTGTTTCAGTGTGAACTATGGAAGGGATGTAAACATTCAAACCACAGTCGTTCCTTTCTCAAATGTCCAATTCTCAAAACTCTTCCTTTGCCTTTTGTATTAGTTTCCTGTTGCTGCTATATTACTGCAACCTTAATGTCCTAAAACAGCTTAAATTCACCATACAGCTGTAGCATTCAGACTCCGAAATGAGTCTTGCTAGGCTAAAATCAAGACATTGGAAGGGCTCTGTTCCCTCTGGAGGCTCTAGACAAGGAGTGTTTTCAGCTCCTAAAGGTTGCCCAAGTTTCTTGATTCATAGGTCCCCTTCATCTCCAAAGCCAGCAATTGCCAGTCAAATCTTTTCATGCTGCATGACTCTAATACCAATTCTTCCACATTCAAAGAACTCTTATAATTAATTTGGGCTACACAGATAACCCAGGATAATCTTATTCTTAATATTAACTGATGAGGCACTTTAGTTCCATCTGCAATCTCATTTCTCCTTTATTCCTGTTTACACCATCGGCAGTCCTAGTTCCTTTTTGTTACGTAACCTACTGCATTCACAGGTTAGAGCTTAGGACATGGGCATCTCTGGGAGGTCATTGTTTTGCCTACATTTTCCCATTGTTGTCACGGCCAAGGCTTTTTGTAGACTAGCTGTTAGGAGTTGTGTTCAAGGCCTTCTGCTTTCAACTTGCCACAATCCTTACCCTAAGGCAGTGAGTACAGACTGCCATAAGAATAGAGACAAGCACAAAAGAGGAGGAAGAAATCCCAGGACAAAATCAATTAACATTGAGAAATATTTTCCTACCCTCCAAACCCCCAACAACATTTTGTGTTTTTGAGAACCAGCTCTATGGTCATTCTTATCTCCCCATATGGCCTTATGGGGCAATACTTCTGGTTCCAATGAGGTCTGGTGGAATCGCTAGGATGCCTGTTGCCCCAAGTGGATAGATTTCTCTATTGCTCTCAAATGTGTTTGCCTGGGCACTTGCTTCTTCACCCAGGCCAAATGCCAGCTCTCGACACTCCCTGTCCATCTGTTGTTCACCTCATCTCTGTCACCTACAGCAACTTACAGCAGATAGTCCCCTTTGCTAAAGCCCGAAGCATTTCCTTTAGTTATCCCTTCCTCCACAATTCTGGATGTCGTCAGGCTTTGCTTTTAGTCACCTCTTCCTTCATTCCTGACAGCCTCTGAGAGACATTTATTGCTTACTGAATATCAGTGTGTGTCTTCAAATTTCTCAGCCTTATTGCACATAAAGGGGGCCATAGGACTATTTCTGGACAAAAGATTGTGAGCTAACATGACTTGTTCTACAGCTGTGGAATTTCTAACCAGCTCATGTTGTTGGTTTATGCATTGATCGTTTTGGCATCCTCACTTGGGCCCATGACTACTTCATTTGCAATACCTGGTCCATTGGCAGTTATCTTCCTCTTATTACCTCCATCCTACATTTAGTTTTCTCTCTTATCCAATGTATGTTCCATAATCTATCGTTTTACTCACTTTCCTGTCAATATTATAATTTACCTTGTCTCATTGTACTTTAGTATAACCTGTCTGGCAAAGCCCACAAGTTGAGAAAAATCATATGGCTGGACTTCTGAGCTGCCAACACTGCCTGGAAAACCCAAGGTGTCTTTCTAGTCTATTAAACTTCAAATCCTCCTATCTCCTCAAGCCTCTGACCTTCTACCTACCCTATGACATGGACCAGATGAACTCATCTACTTTTCAGCGAAAACAACTATCAGAGAGGTACTGCAACCTTTAAAAATTAACTTTAAAAAAAACGTATCTGCATCTGCACACATGCCTATCTCCTTCCCTCTTGTTACAGTGTGTCCCCCTCATCCCTCTTCCCCTCTAGGGTCAGTCATTTTACCTCTTTCCTTAATCCCCACTTCTCAGAAACTTTATACTCAGTTATCCTTCCTCTTTACAGTAACCTCAGTCTTTCTGTTTGGTGTACTTCCCATCAGCAAACAGATATTCCCAAGTATATCCTTTCTTAAGGGGAAAAAGTCCATCCTTGATGTAACCTTCCCGCAGCTGTTGTTCCACTTTCTTTTCTTGGCTCCTGTTTATCTCTCCCTAACCATTAAAGGATGGACCTTCTCAGGATGAGGCAAAGGTCTCTTCTCTTGTTCCTCTACCCTCACTCTTAGGAAATCTAATCACTTAAAAATTCAATTTTCTTTTTGTTTCCAGCTCTGAGCCCCCAACTCATATCGCTTACTGGTTTCTTGATATCTCCATTTGGATGTAGCACTGCTGTCTTAAACGCAACATGCCCCAACCTGAACTTGGGATATTCTCATCCTGTTTACTTGTTAAATGGTCTTTACGACCACTCAGATGTGCAAGCCAAGCTCCTGAGTGTAAAGTTTGACTCATCTCTATTCCTTCCCCAATTCAATACCTAAGCAAATTTTATTAAATTAATTACCTGACTCTCTTTTAAGCTCACTCACTTTTGCCTATTCCTACGGGCATTACTTTGGTTTAAGTCACCAACATAAATCCCAGGACTCCTGCACAATTCTCCCCACATTTACCCTATATTCAATCCAATGTACTCTCCCTTTTACAAACTATCTTAAAAGTCTTTCAATAGCTACCCATTTTCTCTCAAGAAAAATGTAGATACTTAACTGCACAACTCTGTCTCACTCTTCAATCTTATCTTATGCCTCTCTTTTGATCTTCTTCAGTCCTTTAAATGTTTAGAAATTGTAGGTATTCTATAAATGCTTTCTAATGACTATGGATTTTAAGTAGTTTCTCAGATTTACCATGTTATAGCATGAATTTATAGGAAAGAATCCTTTACTCTTTCATTCTAAACACTGAACAACATCTGACAAAAACTTTTTTAAGTACATAACTGAGTTTGAAATGAAGAGTCCCTCAAGTTATCAGAACTAGAGAATGACCTCTAAACCAAACAGCTCATAGAATTGTTACAACCAGATACAGACCTGAAAACCATAACTTCCTGGAAAGAGAGTCCAGGATTTCAGACCCTCGGAGGAAAGATTGAACTGAGCTGTTTAGATATATCTGGGAGTCATGAAGGCTTATGCAGACTTGGAAATGGAGACTAGGAATTCTGACCGCTATCTCAGGTAAAAAGCAAGATTATGAGTGAGAAAATATCACCTGCAAGAAATGAAAACCCTAGGTCAGTGCCACGCACTGATAGGAAGTCTTAAATCATTACCTGTGTGGAGAGAATGGAAATTGAGAAATCAGCCTGAGAAGGGATTCAGTTTTTTTTACTTGAGACTCCAGAAAAGTATCCTGTGAACTGCTTTCCTTCACAGACCTCTCTTCTCAGGAGTAGATGATAGTCAACATTGAAATAACTGTTTCTCATACAAACGACTGTGTATGAGTCAGCAGATGAAAGAAATTGGACCTGAAGCTTGAAAGTGAAAAAGATCTTGACAAAATAAAATGTTAAAAAGAGATTAAAAAGGGGGGGGATATAAATCATAAGGGAAATGAGAACAATGGGGGGAAGCATAAGTATTTGAAAAAAATCTGAGCTAGTATAGTGGCTCAAGTGATAGAGTGCCTGCCTAGCAAGCTGAGTTCAAACCCCAGTATGACCAAAAAATCTATTAGAAAATTTAGAAATTAAAAAATGTTCTACCCTTTCCCAAAGCTTTTCCTCTGCCTAGACATTCATACCTTGCTTCTTCTCCTTCATCTTCCTACTCTTCTTTTCCTAAGGGAACCCTTCTTTTCTTTTATCTACAAACCCTTTCCAGACCTCATTTAGCTTTATTTCTTACCTAGCTAGTTCAGACTGAGCTCTTTCTTGAAAAGTATTCTAAATCTCACTATCTTTATGTTTCCTTGCCCTACAACCTTCAAATCTCCAGATCTGAATAATCCACTCGATTTTTTGCTTCTTTACTAGCACTGATGTATTTTATGGTTTCTTTTTTGCTAGCAGCAAAAAATGTTGACACTACTGTAAATTCATTGTTTCCAATTTCAGTCAGGCCTTTAGGGCTTCTTGGTAATGTTGCCATGTTGTTCCTGTCTCTAAAATCCTGGCAGACCTCAAACATGGCTCAGCCCTAGCACTGATCACTCTGCACTGGGGAGTTATGGTTAGCACTGATCACTCTGCACTGGGAAGTTATGGTTATAAACCTGTTTGTCCTACTCAAGAGAATTCCTTGTGGGCAAAGTTCTCTTATTCATCTCTAATCCCCCAACACGTAGCAGATAATCATGCTGTGTGACAAAATTAGTGCCTACTTTTAAAAATATGACAAAGGAGGCAAATGTACATTGCGTTTCTTATCTATGAGGTATGTGAGATGTAATAACAATGGAAATTATTGACTCACCATAATAGTATTTAACTATATTTTTATGACTACAACTAATTGGTCTTATGTGCCTTTATGACATCTGCTCTAAGGAATCAAGATAGCGTTAAGAGCTGGATATGCAGTACATGCTATAAATCCTAGCACTCAGGAGGCTGAGGCAGGAGGACCACAAATTCAAGGCCAGGCTTGGCTACATAGTAATACTCTGTCTAAAAAAAGAAAATGGCATCAAGAACCAAGGATGTTTGAAAATTTTGCCATTGGATGTTTACAATTTATACTTTCCAAAAATGTTATCAGCCTTATAAAATATACTCAGTTTTACTGAGTATCAATTCCAAGATTAGTTCCAACCTAAGAAAATCTTCCCTTAGAAAAATCTCTTTCCTACATTTCTATCTGTTTGTAAAAAAACTCATCCTAGTCCTAATTCCCATTGTCCACTCTGTTTACCCTATCCTACCCCTGCTGACTTTCCTGTTCTTAAGTGTTGCTAGCTCTTGACCTTTGATAGTTTTAAAACTTCCTAGCCTGTCTCCTTTTCAGTATTAGCTAGAGTCCTAGATGATTCTGAGTTGGCAGCCATGGGCCTTTATTTCTTTGACTGAGATCAGTTCTTGGCTGTGTGAATCCTAGTCACAGCCCCACTGAGGTATCTTACAGCAATATTGTCGTAAATATCCAGAAAATTCAACAGAGTCAATACTTTTAGGTGACTATCTTCTTTGTCTCTGTCTCAAAAATCTTTTTTAAAAAAAAACTAATCATTCATTATGTCATATTTTTACCTTAGGATATAGAGTAAGCAATTATCTAGCAACTCAAGAAATGTGTTTTTTGTTGTAGTAAATTAAATGGTGACCATCACTGAGGAACAGCTTAAATTCACCCAACTGAGGAGATTCTATTCCTAGGTCCTGCTATTCTGCCAGCAAGAAACATAAGCTGGAGAGAGAAGAGTTGAAATTAGAGACTGCCAAGTAATCTTTGGCAACTGTGTGTGTTACGTCGAGGTGTACTGAAGAGAAAGGCCATATTTATATGGAATAATGCTCTTCCACTCAACTGTCTATGCCATTATGTTTCTGAGTTTTAGTATTAAATGCTGATTGCTCTGTATGAAAAATGAGAGAGGCAAGAAGATGTAGTAAAAACAGCATTCGGACTGAACAGGTTTGTAATTCATTTTGGTGTTTACTAGGTGCATGACCTTAGACAAGTCACCAAATTTATCTAAGACTTTATTTTCATTTGTAAAATGGAAAGAGTAATACTTACTTCACTGATTTGTTAAGGTAATGAACAGAAAAAATATTCAAAGTACCTGCTGGACATCTGGCACAAAGTAGGCAATTATTTAAAAGAAGTTTTCATTAAAGTTGTTATTCCACTTTTTATTTTTGTTTTATTTATCCACATGTATTATGTTTTACTACTTCAAATTGGAGAAGAAAGTGAAATGGATTTTTATCTTAGTTTTAAAAATATGCAAGCAGGCTGATTTGCCAGTAGAAGTAGGCTATTTAGATGTGTCTATTTGATTTCAGGATGATGTCCAGCCTCATCCTTCAGCAGCCTGAGTACTGCTTGTTCCAGAAGTGCACTGCTGAAAGAGTGGAGTCATACGAAGTCAGGTGTGGGTGATTCAAGAAACCAATGCCAGGACACAGTTTTGGAAACATGGTCATCCAGTAGCATTTATTCTGTGCAAAGAATCTCAATGAGACAACATAAGGTGATGTAACAGAACAGATCAAAGGATAGAATTTTATGGTATCAGAAATATTTATGCCTAGTTTACCAAAATTGTAAAATTTTATTAAAGATCGGACTCCAATGCTTTTATTTTATGGATGAAGAAACTGAGTTAACAAGTTTCTGCCCAAGTTAACAAAGCCAGCGCTCTTTGCTGAAATCAATCACACTTGAGACTTAACTTTCCTGGTGGCATGTTTTCTGCTCCATGTAAAGACTTAAGAAGAACTGATCCAGAGAACAACTCAAAGAAATATAATTAATGTAATCACTTACAGTTTCATGAAGAATGTTAAGTTCCTTATTGTTAACATTTTTCTCTTAAAAATGTTTGGGAAGATCACAAGTTATACTCTGTGATTTGGCTAGAAATACTGGACGAAGAATATTCTTGAATAATGTTTTATATTATTTCAATACATTATAGTAATATATTATCATCTGATATTATTCCAGCAATATTAAAATAATAATATTCTTGGTGCCTAAATAGTAAAATATGAATACCCATTGAAGGAATGCTGAAGTGGCTGAAATGACTGGATTCTGGAGCCGTGAATGAGTGAGAATCTCAAATAAGATCTTAATTTTGATTCGTGTGTAAGAGTCATCCATTGGGATTTGAAAGAGAACAGCGTGTAAGAATGCTCTATTGGGAATGGAAAGAGAGTGGGAAATTAAGAAGTTAGAAAGATTAGAGAGCAAGTGACGGAGCTGCCGGTAAAGGTTCTGTGGTTGCAGTTTGTTGTTTTGGAACTCCCTAGGATTCTTTTCTAGGGGATCAGGGATTGAGACAGAGTCTTGCTTATGTAGTCCAAACTGGCCTCAATTCCACAATTCTCTTGCCTCAGTCTCCCAAATGCTACATTACAGCCATGCACTACCATACCCAGCTTCCCTTAGGATCTCTAACAAATTTTGTGAGGCCATCTTTTCAAGATATAGGAGAGGAACATATGTTCTCCTAAAAATGTTTAAACACAGAATTCTAACTTTCAAAGAAAAGTAAAAAAGGACTAATAAGTTGACTGGGGCTCTCACTGAAATTTGCCTCATTTTCTCAAATTCTTACTAGAAAATGACAAAAAAACCTTGTTATTACTGTCGAAATTCTTATGTGAGATTTGTGTTTTCTTTTTTTTTTTCTGATTACTTCATAGGTGTTAGTTTACAATTTTGTGGAGAAAATGAAGAGAGAATCTGTATTAATTAAATGTGTTTTATAATGTACTTTACTTAACTATTAAATTATATTTCCTGTCTTTCAAATCTCATTGGTTTTATATATTTTATTATAGGGCCAAGGGAAAAGGTAGTTGTACTGTAAGACACAGGAAAATTGGACAATCAAGAGTTAGAATTACAGGCCAACAAACTAGGGGGTAAAGGAATCTGTGGTAACTAGGCAACCTAGCATGTGTAAATGACCTACAAAGGGTCCACCATGCTACGGATATAGCATTTATTTGTAATGCCATTGTTAAAATTGCCTGTAGCCCCTAATCTGTGTAACCTCTATGCTATTTTTTCAGTTTTTTTTTTTCTGAAATTGTCCTAAGAACTGTCACATAGGCTCCTTTCTCATCAGACCTCCATTGCTAACATGTCTGCTGGTAGTGGCCTCATTAGATCCTTCTGTGGGGATCACACAGTCTTTTTCAAGAACCCTGGCTCTCCAGCAGATCATCCGCTGGTGATATTGCTTCACGGCCTGCTAGCCTCTAGGGTGGGGCACTTCACTTGGCCACTTTGTTCTAAGAAGGGACAAGATTTTCCTTCTACCCTCTATGGCCCAAATAATCTCAGGACCAGAGGAGAAAACACTCCCCACTCATCTGTAAATTGAGGTGTCTTCTTACCATCTCTATTGCTTATCCCAGGATCTGCTTCTTTCTAGAGCTCTTTTAATGGACTGTCTATTTTCTTTTAAAGAAAAATGTAGTTTTATTAGATCAAGGGCAAACACAGCAAGGGGATTGGACTTTTATCACATGATAAAGCGAGAGCAGACAAGGGAGGTATAAGGATAGGTAAGACACCCAAAAAACTAGATAGCATTTGTTGCCCTCAACGCAGAGAAACTAATGCAGATACTTTAAAGTGACTAAGGCTAATAGGAGAAGGGGACCAGGAACTAGAGAAAAGGTGAGATCAAAAAGAATTAACTTAGAAGGTAACACACATGCACAGGAAATTAATGTGAGTCAACTACCTGTATAGCTATCCTTATCTCAACTAGCAAAAACCCTTGGTCTTTCCTGTTATTGCTTATACTCACTCTTCAACAAAAATCAGAGATAAGGGCAAAATAGTTCCTGCCTGATAGCGAGGGGGTAGGAGGGAGAGAGAGGGGGTGGGGATGGGTAAGGAAGGGGGCGGGGGAAGGGGGGAGAAATGACCCAAACATTGTATGCACATATGAATAAAATAAAATTAAAAAAAATTATTGCACATCACCAACACACTACGGGAAGAGGAAGGGTAACCTGTCAGCCTATTTCCCCTACATAGACATTTGCTTTAGGTTTAAATAGGAGGAGGAATGGGGCAAGAGGAGAGGTGTGCATAATTCTTAAGCTGTTCCAGTCATAGGTGTGTTCTGGTGGTCAGAAGTGGTGGAGGGAGTCTGGCAATTTATTGTCTCAGGATTGGTCAGGAGGGGCCTTGTTTCTGTAAGAATCATCACTCCTTGGCAAGTGGTCCTTCCTGGATTCCAGGATGCCTTCCAGGGACTGCAGGGGGAAATGGTTCAGAGCAAAGGACACAGTTACAAAATAGAGGTTGGGATATCTAGCTTTTATTCTGCTTTCAGTTAATTTATGGGCCCAAGTAATGAGTCAGTGCTTTTTCAGCAAAAGCAACTTTTAGGTATCTGTTACAGTTTGTCATGGAATAATTGTATTTTCCCACAGATCATTAAGATTGTTACTGGACTGAAATCAGTGTGCTTGCTGCACAACAGGCTAATTAAGTTGAAAGACAAGGTGAGGAAAATGACTTTATTCGAAAAGCCAGGGGATTGAGAAGTTGGAGGACTGTTGTCCAAATTTTTTGGAGCTAGTGAGGGATTTTCAACAGGGAGTTTTAAGGAAGTGGGAACAAAAGGATGCAAATAAAAATCAAGAAGTTTTTTTTGTTTTGTTGGTTTGGGTGGCTCTGGAGTTTGAACTCAGGGCTTCACCCTTGCAAAGCAGGCACTCTGTCACTTGAGCCACACCTCCAACAAATTATTTTTTAATAGAAAGTCATAGGCATCTTGAGGACTGCCTGTCTCCTGTTGATGATATTTAGACTTACCAAGGTTTCTTTTTTTTTTTTTTTCATTTTTCTTTTATTATTCATATGTGCATACAAGGCTTGGTTCATTTCTCCCCCCTGCCCCCACCCCCTCCCTTACCACCCACTCTGCCCCCTCCCGCTACCCCCCTCAATACCCAGCAGAAACTATTTTGCCCTTATCTCTAATTTTGTTGTAGAGAGAGTATAAGCAATAATAGGAAGGAACAAGGGGTTTTGCTGGTTGAGATAAGGATAGCTATACAGGGCATTGACTCACATTGATTTCCTGTGCGTGGGTGTTACCTTCTAGGTTAATTCTTTTTGATCTAACCTTTTCTCTAGTTCCTGGTCCCCTTTTCCTATTGGCCTCAGTTGCTTTAAGGTGTCTGCTTTAGTTTCTCTGCGTTAAGGGCAACAAATGCTAGCTAGTTTTTTAAGTGTCTTACCTATCCTCACCCCTCCCTTGTGTGCTCTCGCTATTATCATGTGCTCATAGTCCAATCCCCTTGTTGTGTTTGCCCTTGATCTAATGTCCACATATGAGGGAGAACATACGATTTTTGGTCTTTTGGGCCAGGCTAACCTCACTCAGAATGATGTTCTCCAATTCCATCCATTTACCAGCGAATGATAACATTTTGTTCTTCTTCATGGCTGCATAAAATTCCATTGTGTATAGATACCACATTTTCTTAATCCATTCGTCAGTGGTGGGGCATCTTGGCTGTTTCCATAACTTGGCTATTGTGAATAGTGCCGCAATAAACATGGATGTGCAGGTGCCTCTGGAGTAACAGTCTTTTGGGTATATCCCCAAGAGTGGTATTGCTGGATCAAATGGTAGATCGATGTCTAGCTTTTTAAGTAGCCTCCAAATTTTTTTCCAGAGTGGTTGTACTAGTCTACATTCCCACCAACAGTGTAAGAGGGTTCCTTTTTCCCCGCATCCTCGCCAACATCTGTTGTTGGTGGTGTTGCTGATGATGGCTATTCTAACAGGGGTGAGGTGGAATCTTAGTGTGGTTTTAATTTGCATTTCCTTTATTGCTAGAGATGGTGAGCATTTTTTCATGTGTTTTCTGGCCATTTGAATTTCTTCTTTTGAGAAAGTTCTGTTTAGTTCACATGCCCATTTCTTTATTGGTTCATTAGTTTTGGGAGAATTTAGTTTTTTAAGTTCCCTGTATATTCTGGTTATCAGTCCTTTGTCTGATGTATAATTGGCAAATATTTTCTCCCACTCTGTGAGTGTTCTCTTCAGTTTAGAGACCATTTCTTTTGATGAACAGAAGCTTTTTAGTTTTATGAGGTCCCATTTATCTATGCTATCTCTTAGTTGCTGTGCTGCTGGGGTTTCATTGAGAAAGTTCTTACCTATACCTACTAACTCCAGAGTATTTCCTACTCTTTCTTGTATCAACTTAAGAGTTTGGGATCTGATATTAAGATCCTTGATCCATTTTGAGTTAATCTTTTACCAAGGTTTCTATACCTCGGTTTCTTGTTAGTCCAGATGGACGTCTTGAACTATATATTAACAGACCAGATGCTTCCTTCCTTGCAGGCAATATTTGTGTCCATTCTGTGTTCCCTGACATTGTGGTGAGTGATTAAGTTTTGACAAGCCTGCATCTTCTAGGGCTAGCAAACTTTTTCAACATGGAGTTGATGCTACTACAAAATCCCTTTGCACAGTTTGTTTGCACACTCATTTTAAAGACCTGAACTTTTACAAAAGCAGAGATTGCCTGTAGCTGAAAGAAAATACCTTATGGCATATTTTCTTGTTGGGTAGTTTAAGTGAAACATTTCATATCTACACTGACTGTGAAATCTGGCGGGTATCAGGTTGGTAAGGAATGTTGTCTGTTTATGTGACTGCTACAATTAGCTTTATGTTTTAAGATTGGGGGGAGTTGGTGTGATTTTGTATAAGACTGATATTGAAATTATAATTGGATAGTTTATTAATTATTGGTAATTATCTAAAATATACTCCAAACTAAAACTCTAAGAAAAATTTGGTAACCATGTCCCTCCTCCAAAAAGATTCACAAAGTATATGAATCAGTTATGCAAGAGAAACACTATGTTTTGGGGCACTTATAAACAAAAAGTATTCAAATCCACTGTAAGATTATTTTGTTTCACTTCCTTTTTCATTTATGTCTGGGTTTTCTTAAAATTAAAGTGTCAAGTTCTTTTAAAATCCTTTTGAGGATTAAAAAAATGAATATTACATTAAGATCACATGAGGAACTATTAGTGAAAGTGCCTACAGTGATTATAGAGAGATAGACTTCTTGAAGGAATTAGCACAGCAAGATGGATCCCATGTGTGTGTGGGGGGAATCTGATGGAAACAAGGAGTGGTAATTACATACTTATTACCTAATTGTTGAGCCTGTACTGAAATTAGAAGCTTAAAATACCCCAGGAAAGATTCTTTTCAGCATGCGATCACATGCTGTATAATGGGCAGCCTGCTGGTTGCTTCCAGGGCAAGCTTTGAGTACCCATGTCCCTGAAAGCAATGTGTCTGCCATGGCCTATATGTTTTTATCTTAAGGGAGAAGATTTGTTTAACCATTAAAATTGTAGACTGCTTATGAATAGATGTTCTAAAAGAAGCAGTTGAGCTAAGACTGCAACCTAGTGGTGAATTTGTAACTGAAAAAAAAGTGGCTGTGTTCTTTCTAGGCCATGGATAAACATGGCACTTGTATTCAAGGTGAGGAAGAACATTTGTGATCTTTTTGTGAAGATTGATCTTCAAATCATGATGGAGGCTACCATGGGGAGAGGCTGGCTATAACCCAGTCCCTAAAGCTACTGATTTTATGTCATTTGTCCCACTTTATCTGAAGCTTCTGTTCACTGCCTCTCCGTTTGTCTCCTTAAAGGTAAAGACCTTGACAAGACCACTGCCACCTGTCACACTAGTTAGACTAACTTGTTCAAACAATTCTACTTTATGACAGATTTTTATTTGCTTTTATTTTTGTGATTGAAGTAACTCAAGGTGTACTCTTCTCCATGTGCCATAATTATAAATGCCATCCTCCTGTTCTGTTCAGATTTTTGAAGTCTGATCAGCACTTATTCCTTCCAAATGCTTCCAACTAGTTACATTGATTTCTATTTCACATTGCATTTAATTAATATGAAATGATTTATTGAAATTTATTGGCACCAGTGGGAAGGGGGAGGTGGCAGGGAAAGGGGATAAGAGGATGAATACAGTACAAATAATGTGTACATTATATGTATGTATATAAATGCAAAAATGACACCTGTTGAAACTATTCCAGGAATCGGGGAAGGGGTGAATTCAAGTATGATACATTTGATACATTGTAAAAACCTTTGTAAATGCCACAGTGTACCTCCACCCAGCACAACCATAAAGAAAAAAAGAAATTAAAAGCTTCTGAACAACAAAAGAAATGTCTCTAAATTGAAGAGGCCACCCACAGAATGGGAGAAAATCTTTGCTAGCTGTACACCAGACAAGGGATTAATAATCAGAATACGCAGGGAGCTTAAACAACTAAACTCCCCCAAAATTAATGACCCAATGAAAAAAATGGGCAAGTGAACTGAACAGAGCTTTTTCAAAGGAAGAAGTCCAAATGGCCAAAAAACACATGAAAAAATGCTCACCGTCCCTGGGCATAAAACAAATGCAAATCAAAACCATGTTTTAAATTCCACCTCATTCCTATTAGAATTGCTACCTCAAGAACACAAACAACAAACACTGGCAAGGATGTGGGGGAAAAGGAGCCCTCATGCACTGCTGGTGGCAATGTAAATTAGTACAATCTCTGTGGAAAACAGTATGGAGGCTCCTCAAAAAAATAAAAGTAGATCTGCCATATGATCCAGCAATCCCACTCCTAGGGATATACCCAAAGGTATGTGAGTCAGGTTACCACAAAGTCACCTACACGCCCATGTTTATTGCAGCACTATTCACAATAGCTAAGCTATGGAAACAGCAAGATGCCCCACTACTAGGTTACAAAAATGTAGCATTTATATACAATGTAATTTTATTCAGCCACAAAGAATGAAATTTTGTCATTTGCAGGTAAATGATGGAACTGGAGAACATCATCTTAACTGAAGTTATGCAAGTGCAGAAGGCCAAAAGCCACATGTTCTCTCTCATATGTGGAATATAGACCTAATACAAATACAGTAATGTTATGAAAAATAGATCATGCTAAGGGGAAGTCACATACGAGAGGGGATGGGTAAAAGAAGGAAGGTAAGAAGGTGAATATGGTTGATGTACTTTCTATGCAAGAATGAATATAGAATTTTTAAACCTGTTGAAACCACCATAAGAAGGGGACTAAGGTAGAAAGAAGAAAAATAGAGATGATATATATATATGTGTGTGTGTGTGTGTGTGTGTGTGTATATATATATATATCTGGAAGATATATATATATATCTGGAAGTGCCACAAGGAAACTCCCTGTATAGCTATCTTAAACAAAAATGTCTTTTTTTGTCTTTTACAAAATCAGAGAACTGGGGAGGTTGGTACCAGTGGGAGGGGGAAAGTGGGGGAAAGGGTGTGAGAGGGTCAATACAGTGCAAATACTGTGTACATGTGTTGTAAAAAGAAAAATGAGAACTGTTGAAACTATTCCAGGAATGAGGGGAGATGAGGATAAAGGAGAATGGGGGTGAACTCAAGTATGATATATTTTAAGACCTTTTGTAAATGCCACAATGTACCCCCACCCAGCCCAACAATAAAAAAGTTAGTTTAAGCAGTATTCCTTGATTTTGGTTATCAAATCAACCTTCTTCTCTAGCACTCCAATTCTTACTTAGTTTATATTAACTTTCCTTTTATATAATTTTGTTTTGTTTTTTGGTGGTTTAAACTCAGGGTCTCACGCTTGCTAGGCAGACGTTCTACCACTTGAGCCACTCCACCAGCCCTCCTTTTATATAGTTTCATCTTACTTGCAAAACTACCTGTGATTTTTGTTTGCTTCTTCCAGATTTTTTCCCCTGGCAGAAGCCTGATGTTTGGGAGTGAAGTATGGCTCTTCTGTATGAATAACATAAGTCCTCTGCTTTTATAAAGATTATCGAAAGATAATGCCATTAGCTTTAAAAATCTTCACCTCAGGTCTTTCACAGTTGATTTGAGTGTGTTTTCAGAAAGTGTTTTAGTTCTTATTTATGTACTTCTAAGCTTTAGAGTGTGTGAATAGTTCTTATTTATGTACTTCTAAGCTTTAGAGTGTGTGAATCCTTTGCATTATAAAACACAGATAGCTCACTACTGCCAGACTCAATGCAGCAAATTCATGGCAGTGAGCCCATCCATGGCTGGGAAATGGTGCGCTCTACACAATTCAGAGGATTGTCTCCAATGTCACCCTCATAAAACTTCTGGGTTCTCTTGTGCGGGAATCAAGAAATGAGCCACTGTGTAATCAATGCAGAAATCAATAATTGGAATCACAAACTATCTGAAGAGCTTTCTCTTTTCCTAACACTCCATGTATGAAAAACAGTTTGGGTTATTTCTTAGGAACTGTGTCACACAAAGATGACAGTACACACAAAGAAGACACTCTAATGTGGTAGTTAATGGAGCAAAATGCCTTTCTATATGTGCCGTAGTGTAATCCTGCAGGAAACAAAATTAATGGAGACAAATCAATGAGACAGCATGGCAAGTCTCAGATTTAGAGATCTTTAACAGATTATGTACATAAAGGTATGAAATTTATATGATGGAAGAAGCTATTTTAATGACTCAATCTTTTTTGAAATAATATCCTCAATAAGCAGATGGATTAATTACAATAGAAATAATGTATTGAAAAATGAAGATATACTAGAAAGTATCACTATATAGTTAAAATTTTATTAACAGAAAATCATGTTGTATAAATACATACAAAATACTTTAGTGATCTGAAAGCATCTTTTACAATGTTCTTAAAAAAAAAACTTAATCCTTCAATAATGCCTTGATTCTCACAGAGAGAGAGAAACCCAGAGGTTTTATTTTATTTTTCAGATCTCGAAGACCCATTTTACGTGGACTTGTAAATGTTTATGAAACAAATGCAGAGAACACTGTTTTCTATCCTTTAGTAGTACAAAAAAAACTTCAATTGGTGCTTAATTTACTTATCTGTTTTTTGTTTTTGTGGTACTGCGGGTTTGTAGTACGGATGGTTTGTGGTACTCAGGACCTCACATTGGCTAGGCAGACACGCTACCACTTGAGCCACTCCATCAGCTCTTTTTGCACTGATTATCTTCCCCCCACCCTCTTTTTTTGCAGCACTGGAGTTTGAACTCAGGGCCTATTTGAGCCACTCCACCAGTCCTTTTTTGTGATGCGTTTTGTTTTTTTTTTCAAAATAGGGTCTCATGAGCAATTTGCCCAGGCTGGCTTCTCACTGTGATCCTCCTGATCTGCCTCCTGAGTAGCTAGGATTATAAGCATGAGCCACCTGCTCCTGGCTGCACTGGTTACTTTTGAGATAGGGTTTCACTTAATGCCCAGGCAGACATGGACCATGATCCTCCTATTTGTGCTTCCCTGCATAGTTGGGATGACAGGCATGTACCCCCACACCCAGCCAATGGTTGAGATGGTATTTCTTGAACTTTTTGCCAAGACTGGCCTCGAATCTACAATACTCACAATCTCTGCCTCCCAGGTAGGTAGGATTACCAGCTTGAGCTACCGTAGCTTCCTTTGGTTTGATTTTCATGTTGTGCTGGGAGTATAAGCCAGGGCTCTGTGAATAGTAGGCAAGCATTCTACCTCTGAGCCACGTCACCAGCTCCTCTATGTTCTTTAATAAAAACATCTTCAGTCGGTGGCCAATTTACTTGTTAGCCATAGTCTTAAAAACTACATACACAATTGTTTAAGGACACATTAGTTTGAGTAACAGAATAAGACTTTAGGTTGGAAAGAAAAAGCAGGTAGATTTTGGCCCACAACATTCACAGATTTGAGGAGATGAGTAATGGGAAAAGGTTTTAAAGATGTAGGTAGTTTTTAAAGGATAAACATAAATAAGACATCAAAAGAGTTGTCTTGATTTCTTTTTTTTTTTTTTAGTCTTTCTTTTTCTTTATAGTCCCAAATAGACTATAAATGGCTGGAATGAAAATATATACACACTCACTTTCCTCAAATTTCTTATGTATTTGACCAAGGATATACAGGCTTGGTGGAAGCCAGCTAACTACAGGGTCAGCATTTCTCAGTGCAGCCTTTCCAGACCTAGGAAGTTTAATTTCATACTTTTCAGAAGAGGGATCTACATCACTATTTACAAAGAACTTAAGCAGTATGTGTCCTTATTGGGAAAAAGTTAAGCTAGCTGGGATCCTCTGGTTTTCAAGTAGAATTTGGCAGCAAGCTCATTCAGAGGAAAAAGCAAAATGAATGCTGTGATGTCCATGAGTGATTTTTTTGATGCTATCTTTTTTTTTTAAATCTTGGAAATCCCATTTCCATCCACATTCTCTGCTCCTCCAAGCCCATGTCCCTAAATTACTACTCAAAGCAATAAGGAAAAGAGCTGTAGAGAAGTGAATATGGTATCTATGGATGATTGTTATAGTGATGGGAAGCTGACTAATTCCTATCTGTTTTCCCCCAGTGAAGCTAACACCTCTAAGAGGAGAAGTTGAAAATCAATTTGCATGAGGGCTTTAGAGAACATTATGTAGTTTCCACCATTCTTATCAAGTCAAATTGGCTTTAAAAATCCACTAAAAGGTTAAAAAAAAAAAGAAACAGATTAATCTAAGGAGCCTTAAAATGCTTGGAGTGTACCAGGTATTTTTACAGAGAAATCCAGAAGGATTTGGTTGGTTAAAGATGAATTAATCAGAAACCTATTCTGAAATCACAGAAGGTATCCAATTTCCGCTCAGCTGATCTGCTGATCTTATCCAAGCAGAGCCCAAGGGCCTGAAATGATGGAGGGTGAGTGCAATGACACTGGTGCTTCAGGTGTGGCTCTGCCAAGGATCAGTCAAGTGACCTAGCAATGAGTGTAAGTTAGGATATTTAAAATATATAAATAATACATATTTATGGTTTACTTTATAAATTTATTGCTTTTCCTTCCACACAGATTTGTCATGTATTTCTGGTTGGCTTGTATGTGTATCATAAAGTTCAGGCAATGTATGCTGTACAAAACAAAACCAGCCAAACAAAACCCCTCAGTGTAGAAATGTGTAATGAAGAGAAGTATATGTTCCTAAAAATATGACCATCTAAAGGTAACATGCCAAACTTAAGAGCATATGTGTCTGTATGAGATTTCTGTTGCTCACCTCCACTCAGTAGATGCTCATTGTAGATTAGGAATGGTGTTTCCTTGAGTTGTGCAGAAAACAGCTTACCATCTATGCAGCTGTTTCTGAACTTGGACTATTTTTTACCTGTGACATAAGTATAAAGTATATACATATACCTTCATCACAATTGGAATCGAGTTACACTTAATATTCTACAATTACCATATATTTTGTTTTTTCTCCCACACAGACTTGTCATCATGGACTCTTAGTTTGTTCACATTTGCTTGCATATGTATGTATTCATAAAGTGTGCATAATGTAATGTATGCTTTATAATTCAAAACTAGCCAAACAACAAAAACTCTCAGCATAGAAATGTATAATGAAGAAAAGTATGTTTTTAATAGTATAGAAGTTTGTAGATGTAAAATACAGATATATCTCACCAGCTATATATTTGGCCTCTGTATAAATCAGTACCCCTACTTCATCATTTAAGAGATATAAAACATTCCTTTTTATGATGTTTTAGGACAATTTAATTATTTTCTTACTTATGACTTGTGGATGATATCTAAATTTTTGCTATAGTAAATGGTTGTAACAGCAAAAAGCCATATGTTGCAATGTTTCCTTCTTTTATGCTCAAAGATTTCCACTAGAAAGTGGAGCTCATAAATTATTTGTACAAGTAAAATGTGCAAATAGAATACAAACAGAATAGAAATGATATTCTGAATATCTTTGTAAAACATTTGACAGTCACAATCACTGCCAACCTTCACCATACATATGTTTAAGACAAGTAAATTCTTGTTATGTGTTATGATTTTGTTATGTTGTTTAAATATATCACTCATTTTAATTTGTTGTTTGTTTCTTCTAAACTCAGTCTAAACTTATTTTCAGCACTGGAAAATGAAAGGTTTTCTAAGGTGACAAGGGGGAAAGTAATTCATGTATGCATCCTAATTTTAGTTCTTCTCAGTGGGATGCAACATCTGTTATAGAAGAAAACAAAGGCAATAATGTCAAACAAGTAAGTCACCATATTCAAAAGAGCCTGCAGAGGACCCACACAAATTAGTCTCATGAAGACTAAAGGAGAGCTGGCTGAGTATGATTGTGGAGCTGGTGAAACAGACCATCTCTGTGCTTCCTCTTCCTCAGTAGTGCCCCTGCTCCTTCATGTGGTATCACTTCCTATTCAGCCTAGGATATGCTTTCTCTCTGGGTGTTGTTACCCTGGGGTCCTCTTCTACTTTTCTACCCATATTTGTTCTTATAGTCAGGCTGGGTTTGAGCACTGAGATAAGAGTTAATAAAAATGGGAATCGACTTCTAAACCAATCTTTAATCTTACAGATGAATAAACTGAAATCAAGGGAGGAGAAGCAATTTATTCCATGTCACACAGATTTTAAAAACTATTTTGTAATTAATATTCAATCATCCACTCCAGGTAGTCTTTTCTTATCCTTCTGTTGAAATCTCTTCATAATGTTTCAAAGAGGTAGTAAGAATGATTGATGACTAGGTTTAATGGCTGGTTATTTACAGTGAGCGATTTCATACTTTGTGTATCTTTAAAGCTTTGAACTTTACCTGGGGAAAATACTTGAAAATCTTTTAGTATTGGATTTTAGAGGTTGCTAACAAATAAGAAGACACATTGAGAGTAGAGATCATTGAATCATGTCTTTTTATTTGTTGGGACAACCATACTTTAACAAATTTTGGTTGGATCCAAGTTTCTAATTTGTTTTTAATAGTTTACATGTAACTATAGTAGTCATGTTGAGAGACAGAGATAGAAACACAGACACAGAGAGAGAAAAAGAGAGACAGAGAGAAACACAGAGGGGGAGAGAGAGAGAGACTTTTCTCCTATCTCTGTTTAATATCTTGTTTGGATTATGATGAAACCCTAGGTTTGGGGAGGGGGTATGAACACATGGCCTTCACCTGGTCCTCTGGGTGACAAGACATTAAATAACATATTTGCCTTGGTGGCTTTATCAGAGTATGTAAAGGGTGAATGTGAGAATTTTCATCTTTTTTTTAGTTGACCTGATCCAACTTATTTCTAGACCTTCTGGAGAACCCTAACATGGACCACAGCCCTTAGAGCAGGTTGCTTCAAATTTGATTCCTCTACCCTACCTGACAAAGAAAAGAAAAGACCCATTATACATACCTTGATGCAAGCTCACCATTTTCCCTGAAGGTTTTAGGGCATAACAATACTGAAACTTGGAAGAGAAGTGCCAAGTCACCTATAAAGGCAAACACATCAGAACAAGACTTTTCAATAGAAACTTCAAAAGCAAGGAGGGCATAGAATGATATCAAACCCTGAAAGAAAATAACTACCAACCTATATCTCTGTACTGAGCAAAGATATCCCTTATAATGGAAGGAGAAATAAAATCCTTTCATGATTAAAAAAAAAAAGGAATTCATGACCACTAAACCAGCACTACAGAAGATACTTAATGGAATCCTACAAAGGGGAAAATAAACACAACTTTTAATATACAAGAAAGGATAAATCTCAATAGCTGGGCAGAGAAACAAATGAGGAGTAAGGAAAAAATAAAATACTACAAAACCAATAAACTGTCAAGAATTACAATATTTCAATAATAACTCTGAATGTTAATGGTCTCAATTCTGCAATCAAAAGACATAGACTGGCAGATTGGATTAAAAAACAACATCCAACCATTTATTGCCTATGAGAAATGTGCCATACTGGTAAAGACAAACATAAAATTAGAGTGAAAGAACAGAAAAAAATTTTTCCAAGCAAATAGAGCCTGAAAACAAACAGGAGTAACTATGCTCATATCTGACAAAGCCAATTTCAAAGAAAAATTATAAGAGACAGAAAATGATAAAGGGAACAATTCATCAAGAGGATATAACAATTATAGCCATATATGCACATGACCTTGGCATGCCAGTTTCATAAAGCAAACACTACTGGACATGAAAAAACAGCAATAATGCAATAGTATCAGATGACTTTAATACCCCACTCTCACCAATAGATAGGTCATTCAGACAAAATATCAACAAGGAAACTTCATAATTAAATGATCCTGTAGATCAAATGAACTTAGCAGATACTACACAATATTCTACCCAACAGTCTCAGAATACACATTTTTTATAGCAGTCCACAGAAATTTCTCCAAAACACATCTCAGGAAATAAAGTCTTAACAAATACAAGAAAATTGAAATGATTCACAGTATTTTATCAGGCCACAATGGAATAAAACTAGAAATCAATGACAAGAGAAACTTCAGAAAATAGTTGGAATTTTTTATTTTTATTTTTTATTTATTTATTTATTTTTTTTTTTTTCAGAAAACTCTAAATTTGTATTTCAGAGAGACAGGAAAGGTGGGAACTTATATTGAGCAAACAGTATTGATTCATTACAAGGCACCCATAGTTCTTTTGTGGAGCAACTTAGGTTGTAGCTGAGAACAGGTGCAATGAGACAGGGTGTATGCAACTGATAAAGAATGTATATATGGTTATTAAAAATGTCCATAAATCAAGAATCTGAAAATCTCTTGATATACATCTTCCCTCTCTGTGCATTAGTCCTTCTTAATCATGGTCACTAACCTTAGTTTGAAAAGCTGCTTCAATGGTGTCTTCATCGTGATTCTTCCTTTTTTTTTTCCGGTGGTACTGGGGTTTGAACTCAGGGCCTCATACTTGCTAGGGAGTTGCTGTACTGCTTAAGCCACTTCACCAGCCCTTTTTAGTGTTGGGTATTCTCAAGCTGTGGTCTTGTGAACTATTTGTCTGGGCTGGCCTTGAGTTGCAATTCTGATCTCTGGCTTCTAAGTAGGTAGGTTTACCTCTTGAATATTTATTTTTATGATCTACTGTCTAAATAGTTGGAATTTTTTAATCATGAAAGGATTTTATTTCTCCTTCCATAAACACATGGAAGCTGAAAACTCACTGTTTAATGATCATTGAAGAAATAAGGAAGGAATAAGAAAATTCCTAGAATCAAACAAAAATGAAAACACAATGCACCAGCATCTTTGGGACATAGCAAAGGCAGTGCTAAGAGGAAAGTTTATGAAAACCCACATTAAAAAACCCAGAGAAACCCCAAATAAATGACCTAACAATGCACCTTAGGCTCTGAGAAAAACAAAAACGAGCAAAACCCAAATCAGTAAATGGAAAGGAATAGTAAAGATCAGGGCAGAATTAATGGAATAGAGACTAAAAGAACAATACAAAGAATCTGAAACAAAAAGTTAGCTCTTTGAAAAAGTAAGCAAAATTGGCAAGCCCTTAGCCAAACACACACATAAAAATTTTTTTTAAAAAAAGAGAAAATACCCAATTTGATAAAATTAGAGATGAGAAAGGGATATCATAACAAATACCAACGAAATTCAGAAGATCATTAGGGTATATTTCAAAAACTTATATCCTAGTAAATGTTAAATCTAGAAGAAATGGATATATTTCTAGATTCATATGACCTACCTCAATTAGCCAAGACAATATAAACTACCTAAACAGATTTATTACAAGCAAAGAAAGTAATAATCTCTCAATAAAGAAAACAGCAGCACTGGACGAACTGACTGCTGATTTATACCACACCTTTAAATAAGAACTTACACCAGTACTCCTTAAGACTATTGCATAAAATAAAAAGGTAAAGAACTCTACCAAATTCATTATATGAAGCCCATATTACCCTGATACCAAAACTGGAGAATGACATGACAAAAAAAAAGAAAATTATAGACCAATTTCTTGATGAAGACAGACACAAAAATTCTCAATAAAAAACTTGTAAACCAAATTCAACAATACATTAAAGAAATCATACACCATTATGAAGTTGGTTTTATTCCAGACTGTAAGGATGGTTCAGCATAAACAAAATCAATAAACATAATATGCCACATAAACAGAATAAAAGACAGAAGTCACATGATCATCTCAATAGATGCAAGAAATGCCTTTGACAAAATTCAACATGTCTCCATGATTAAAAACCCTGAAGAAACTAGAAACAGGAGGGATGCACCTTAACATCATAAAGGCTATACCTAACATCATACTAAATGGGGAAAAACAAAGTATTTCCTCTAACATCAGGAATGAAGCAAGTTGTCCATTCTCCACACTCTTATTCAATATAGTACCAGCCAGAGAAATAAGTCATGAGGAAGAAAAAAAGGGATTCAAATAGAGAAGGAAGAAGTTACATTATCCCTATTTGCAGACAATGCATTCCTATACTTAAAAGATCCTGAAGACACCACCAAGAAACCTACATCTTACAAATACTTTCAGTAAAGAAGTAGGAAACAGCATGCAAAAATTAGTAGATTTTCTATATAGTAACAGACTGGGAAAGAAATCAGGAAAAGAATCCCATTTGGAATAGCCTCAAAAAAATTAAGTACCTGGGAATAAACCTAACAAAGGGAGTGAAGGACCTCTACAATAAAAACTATAAAACCTTGAAAAAAGAAATTGAGAAGACACTCAAAGATGGAAAGACCACTCATGTTCATGAACCAGCAGAATGGATATTGTGAAAATGGCTATACTACAAAAAGTGACCTACAGATTCAATGCAATTGTCATAAAATTTAATGTCATTTTCCACAGAAATAGAAAAATAAATTTTAAAATTCATATGGAATTTTAAAAAGAACCCAAATATAGAAATCAATCCTGAGCAAAAAGCAATACTGGAGGTATCACAATACTTGACTTCAAATTATACTGCAGAGCCACAGTAACAAAAACAGCAAGATAAGAGCACAGAAACAAACATGTAGATCAATGGCACTGAATACAAGGCCCAGAAATAAACCCACACAGTACAGCAATCTGAGTTTTTTCCAAAGGAGCCAAAAATTCACATTGTAGTAGAGCTACCTCTTTGACAAATGGTGTTGGGAAGACCAGATATCCACATGTAGGAGACTGACTAGATCCCTATCTCTTACTCTTTATAAAAATTAATTCAAAATGGATTTAAGATCCAAATGTGACACCTAAAACTTTGAAAGTACTTGGGAAAAAATTTGAAGACAGCTGTTGTTAACCCCATTCTGAATAGGATTCCTACTTCTCAGGAAATAAGAGCAAGAATTGACAAATGGGACTGACCAAATTAAGCTTCTGAACAGAAAAGGAAACCATTATCAGAATTAAGAGACAACCTACAGAATAGGAGGAAATCATTGCCAGCTACACATTAGATAAAGGATTAATATAAAGAAAATATAGGGAGCTCCAAAAATTGTACATCAAAAGAACAAGCAATCCAATTATTAAATGGGCACGTGAATTGAACAGACAAATCTAAAAAGAAGTACAAATGGCCAATAAGTAGATGAAAAAGGTCCAATATCCTTAGCCATACAGGAAATGCACTGAAATTCCATCCTATCCCAGTCAGAATGGTAAACATCAAGGAAACAAGCAAATCATCAAGAAAACAAATGCTGCCAAGGATCTGCTGGAGTTAGGGGAACCCTTATGCCTTGTTGGTGGAATATAAATTGGTGCATCCATTGTGGAAAACTAAAAATAGAACTAACATATCCTGCTATTTTACTCCTGAGCATATATTCAAAGGAATGTAAGTCAGCATACAATAGAGACACCTGCACATTCATGTTTATACCTGCACTATTCACAATACCCAAGCTATGGAATCAACATAGGTATCTGTCAACTGATGAATGGATAAAGAAAACATGGTATATAGTCATAATGGAGTATTATTCAACTGAAAAGAAAAATGAACTTATGTCATTTTTAGGGAAATGACTGCAAATCATTAAGCAAAATAGTCAAGCTGAGAAAGACAAGTATCATGTTTTCTTCTCACATTCAGAATCTAGACCTAAGGAAAAAGAATAACATGAGTATGAACTGGGGGGATAACTATTGAAGTGAGAACCAGCAGGAGGAGGAAGCGTGAGAGGAGAGAGTGAAGGGGAGGTTGAATATGATCAAAGTACTTCATTCGTATGAAAATAGAGTAAAGAATCTCATTAAAATTGCTTTACTTAGAAGGCAGAGATCTGGAGGATTGCAATTTGAGGTTAGCCTGGGCAAAAAGTTCACAAGACTCTATATTGCAGCATTATTCACAATAGCTAAGCTATGGAAACAACCAAGATGCCCCACTACTGATGAATGGATCAAGAAAATGTGGTATTTATACACAATAGAATTTTACTCAGCCACAAAGAAGAATGATATCTTATCATTGTAAGTAAATGAATGGAACTGGAGAACATCACCTTAAGTGAAGTTAGCCAAGTTCAGAAAGCCAAAAGCCACATGTTTTCTGTCATATGTGGAAAATAGACCTAATGCAAACAAAGCAAGATTATGAAAAACAGGTCATGCTAAGGGGAGGTCATATATGAGAGGAGGAGGGAAAAAGAAGGAAGTTGAGAAGGTGAATATGGTTGATGTACTTTCTATACAAGAATGAATATAGAATTTTTAAACTGTTGAAACCATAAGAATCGGACTAAGGTAGACAGAAGAAAAATAGAGGAGATGAACCAATTTGGGTTATAATACATATATACATGGAAGCATCACAAGGAAACTCCCTGTGTAGCTATCTTAAACAAGCAAAAATATCCTTTTTTTTTTTTTTTACAAAATCAGAGAATAGGAGGGTGGACCAGGTCCTGTCTGGTGGGATTGGGGTCACTGGGAGTGGGGAGGAGGTGGGGAATATGTGTGGAAGGGTGAATATGGTACAAATACTGTGTACACATGTATGTAAATGGAAAATGATATCATTTGAAACAATTCCAGGAATAGAGGGAGGGGAGATAAAGGAGAACTGGGGTGAATTCAAGTGTGATATATTGTAAGAACTGTTGTAATTGCCACAACGTTCCCCAATCCAGCACAAGTTCACAAGACCCCATTTCAACCAATGGCTGAATGCAGTGCCACATACCTGTTATCTCAGCTATTCAAGAAATCACAAATAGGATCACCATCCAGATTGGCCTAGGCATAAAACAAGACCCTATTTCAAAAATAACCAACACAAAAAGGGCTGGTGGAGTAGCTCAAGTGATAGAACACCTATTGGGTATGATGCCCCTGAATTCAGCTCTCAGTAGTAAAAAAAAAAAAAAAAAGTTTAAAAACAAAGGAGGAGGATAAGAAAGAATAACACAGGGGTTGAATTTGATCAAAATACATTATATGCATTTATAGAAATATCACAATGAAGCTACTTTGTATAATTACTATACACTAATAAAAAACAAAAACAAAAGCAACAAGCTTATTTCTTATTTTCAACTTACCAATAGCTAACTAATTCTCTGCAGGGAAGCTAACCTTAAGTGAAATGAATGTTTAATTTTTCCTTGTTACTATGAAAAACTATTTTCTTAATCTACCATTTGCACAAGGACACATTTGTTTATTTCTGCATTAAGTAGTCTATACTATGAAATATAGAAGTTACTTACAGTTGTTTATAAATGAATATGATAAGCATAAGTATACATAAATATTTTTCTTTGTTCAGAGTATTACTTAGGATATATTATCAGAAGTAGAATTACTCATTAATAACTCTTCAGAGATATAGGATAGTTTATTTATTTATTTTATTCATATGTGCATACAATGTTTGGGTCATTTCTTCCCCCTTCTCCCTGCCCCTTCCCTTACCCCCCATCCCCTCCCCCCCATCTCTCCTTCCCCCCCCATCCCCTCGCTACCAGGCAGAAACTATTTTGCCCTTATCTCTAGTTTTGTTGAAGAGAGAGTATAAGCAATAATAGGAAGGAACAAGGGTTTTTGTTAGTTGAGATAAGGATAGCTATACAGGGAGTTGACTCCCATTGCTTTCCTGTACATGTGTGTTACCTTATAAGCTAATTCTTCTTGAACTAACCTTTTCTCTAGTTCCTGGTTCCCTTCTCCTATTGGCCTCAGATGCTTTAAAGTATCTGCATTAGTTTCTCTGCGTTGAGGGCAACAAATGCTATCTAGTTTTTTGGGTGTCTTACCTATCCTCACCCTCCCTTGTGTGCTCTCGCTTTATCATGTGATCAAAGTCCAATAGGATAGTTTAAATTGCATGAACTTTTAGGATTTAAAACTTTAACAAGAGTCTACATAGAAAACAGCTTACTTGCTATTCACTATTTTGATAATCAAAACACTTTGAACAACTTTTTTGCATTTAATATTTGAATTAAAAAAAGATGGTTGAAAAACTATTCCAGTATGGATAAATTTAGGTTAATAAAAAGTGAGGTACATCTTTTTTCCTTGTAACTTCTCTGTCACATTTTCTTCCTCCTGCCTCCTACTCTGTATATTCTCGATGCAATTCAAGAGCTGAGCTGCACTCAGCTGGCATTTCTCTTCATTATGGTACACGGACCACTAAACTCAGTATCATGTGGACACTTGTTAGAAATATACTCACAGCCCTCACCCAATACCTACTGAATCAGAATCAGCATTCTAAAAGATCCCCAGGTGATTTACATGCATATCAAATTTTGAGAAGCACTGCTTTGTGACTTTAAGTAGGTCACCAGTCTCTCCCTTCCATGTTTTCTAAAGAACTTCGGTCAAATGATGAGGCTGGTCTACAGAAGACTTAGGGATTTTAAAACTGGAAGGAATCCATGATGAGGAGTGTTGATTTAGAGCATGGATTCTGGAACTAGTATGCTTGAGTTTGAGCCCAGCTCTGCCACTTATTGTGTGACCTTGGGAAGATCATATGGCCCTGCTGTGCCTGAGTGTCCTCATTTGAAAAATAGAGGTTACAATAATATCAATTTCATGATGTTCTTATGATAATTAAATTTAATACACACACACACACACACACATATATATATATATATATTTATGTTAGCACCTATACAGAATAAGCACTATTCAAGTATCAACTCTTATTATGATTTAAGATTCTTCCTTGACTATCATTCTAGAACACTAAGAGATGCCAACTGGCTGACTTAGAAGATAGTAGTGAGAGCATTCTATTAATTAGCATGGGCTTCAACTTTGAGAGAAGTTCCATGGACGAAGTGGAAGTTTACAGCAGTTTTACAAGACAATTAAATTTGAGGATGATGAGAGACAAAAGCATTGAGGGCATTCCAGGTGACGCAGACTTAGAGGCAGAAATAATTACATGGGTGTGTGCTGTGTGCCAAGATTCTTAGAGAACCCATAGGGTGACCAGAACCAGAGCTTGTTAGGTTTTTGAAGAGTCAGTGTGACTCCTCAATTGCAGACTTAAAAAAAAAAAAAGTTTTAACTATGAGAAATTGGGAACAAGTGTTTTTTATTCAGTTCTGGTTTTGGCTTTTTATAAGCAAATACAGTAGGTACAGGAAACTATTAGTAGACTCAGGGCTCAGTAGAAAAGAGAGCAAGAGGAATAAGAAGCAAGATTTGGGTGTCAGATATCAGAGAATAGGTTGTAGAGGAAGCAACTCTGGCTCCAAGAGTTTAAGTCTGAAGGACTGGCAGTGTGCTTTTGGTAAAAATGGGACCGTGGGAGCATAGCTGCTTTGAGGACAGCTGTGCTTGCTCTGGGTAGTACTGAGTGCAGTTCACCTGATAAATGATTCAGTGGATACAGCAGGAAGTGCCCCATTCATAACAGCACCCATCATTCCTTTACCTTTTATTCTGTGTTATTGAGCACATTTCCAGCATGGAACTTTTTAATTGATTAGCACATGTATGTTATTCAAATTATCTATAGGCTAGGTGATCCAACTTTTCTTTATCCTAATGTCAAGTTAGTGCAGGAAATGGTTGAGTCTATAAAAATTTGAGCCTCAGATTTATGAAAAGCAGTAAGAAACTACAAAACAAAGGAAAAACCTAAAAATTCTGGAATGATATCTTTGTTTTTTTTATGTTTAAAATGTTCAGAATCTATCCCTGAAAGTGAATTTAAGTGAAAAGAATTGCAATATTGGTTTTTCCTGTGAATCAACAGAGGAAGTTGAAAGAGAATGAGTCTCACTTTCATTATTCCATAATTCTGGTCTCTGGAAAACATTTACATTCAGCCTGAAAGAAAGCAGGAATAAATGAAGTGTGTGGCTTTCAGACTTTGATAAAGTACTCCTGGACTAAATGGCAAAAATCTTCACCTTTTTTTCCAGAAAATAATGCAGCGTAACCCACTGTCTGTGAGACTATTGGTTGTCATGAAAAGCATTTTATCAGCATCCCTTGCCTTTGAATGAAACAGGAGCAGAAAGAGTGTCTGGGAGGTGGCCTGTGTGTTATCATAATACTGATCATTGGGTTTTCTGCATTTGTGAGCAAATCTGGCACTGCCTAGCAACCGTCTCTAGGCAAAGGGTGCTGGGAGTCAGCTGCTAATGCCTTTCAGGGCCATCAGCCTGTTTCTACACACTTAGAAGATAACTATTTTGGATTACTTGGATTCCAGTTTTAAGGTACAGTTCTTTTCAGCAACTCTGAAGTCTAAACATTTTGTTTGTTAGTAAGTGACATAATAAACTCATTACTACTAGTTTTTAATCCATCTCTGAATATAGCAGCAATATATAGATGTTTTAAATCTAATGGAATATAACGTCTGAAGTCAGGAGCTCCAATGTTTTAAAAACCGTTCCTATCTATTCCTTTTAGACTTAAACCTACCACATTCTGGGCATATAAGATGTGATATTCAATATACCCCAGAAACTTTTCACTCATCTGAGAAAATCCACCCTTGGCTTCCTGTGTGGCCACCACTTATACTTCCACTACTGATCATAATATTTGCTTTCCTCTGGCCCTTGCACAGGCCATATCTATGTCGATAGCAGTAGACAGAAGTTTCTAGAATAACTAGGTGAACTTAATGAGGAGCAGATAGCCACAACAGTGCAGTAGAAATCTCTCCAGGGAGGACAGTGCTCAGAAAAATTAGAGAAGTGCAGTCAATACCACAGCTTTATACTGTTAGAGTACTTCCTGATGCTTCTGAGGAGTTCTATTCCCAGACTCCCACAAGCTTTCCAACCATCCATTATCCTCCCATCCCTGCCCTCTTACCTAGCTCATTTTCTTACTGTAGTCTAGTTTATGTCACCCGAGTCCACTGAAAGTACCATTCCTTTGTAAACCCACTTACTCAATACTCTCAACCTTTTTACAAAATATCTTACCATATAAATATAGAGGTTTTCTTAGTTGAAACCTCAAAGGCCTTCCTTCATTTTCAGTCCCCTCAGACAGAGCCTGCTCTTTATCCATTCCTCATAAACCAGACAGATTGTCATCCTCCAAGTCTTCAGCTCCCTATGCCATTTGTGGACTTTTTTCCCCTATGGGAAGCCTGTCTTCATTTGGGAGACAGCATAGTATTTAAAAGCCCAGGGTGTGGATCTGTACACTTGTTTTTGGATGCTGGAAAGACTGCTAAGTATGTCTGAGCCTCATTTTCCATACTTGAAAAGAGGGAACAAAAATATCATTTTGCAAAATAGTTATGAGGATTAAATTTATTTTTTTTCATAAATTTTTCCTGATTTCTACATGCCAGGCATTTTTGAAAGTACTCAACAAAATGATTCCTACCTTCATGAAGCTTGTAGTCTCATGGGGAAATAAATCCTTCAAAAGAGTAAACATTAAAACATAATGATAAAAATTGATATGAAAGAGAAAGGAACAAAGATTTAATTGAGGTATAATGTAAATGGTAGGCAAGCAGGTAGTTGGGAGGGAAGGCCTGGAGGTGATGTTTACAGCGAGGATGAAAGTCTAAGACTAAGTAGGAATTAGGCAAATGAACACCAGGAAAGGTAGGAAGGGTTCTGCAGCCAGAGGGGAAGTCAGCACATTTCAGGGTCTGTGAGAGTGGGTGTCACAGGGTGACATTAATGTAGGCTAGGAGGAAAATTCGTGGGACCTGAGGCTATATTAAGAGTTCTACTCTTATTTTATATGCGACGAGAAGCAGTGATTTTGAGGGAGGATTTAATTTCATTTATGCATTTAAATATCTCTCTGAGTAAGGACAGGCTTGGTACATATAACTTGCTTGGTAAGTGAAGTTGAATTCATGTAAGCTTTGCTCTCCATTAGTTATTGAGCACAGGGTGCCTGGGTCAGTTTGGCTCTCTCTAGGGTACCTGAGTTGGTTTTGCTTTCTACCACAAACTTTTGCTACTCACCCTTTGATTATGTCAGTCAACAGTCCTTCTTCCTACCTCCTTGACATCCATAACTTCAGGGGCCACTCTTCTGAGCTTCTTTGGACCAGGGGCCACTTAACTGGTGAAATCTTAGATGTCTATAAACTACTATGAGTGCAATTTCTCTCCTAGTTCCTATTCCACCTACATATGTCTAGGCTCCCAGAGCAGTTAGAAAAGAAAATAGAAAGACAAGAACCACACTAATACTTGAACAATTTGCCATTGTTGTTTTGATTTGCACTAGGACGCGAAAGAAAATAATCCCTGTGCTTTCTGTCTGTCTTTGTGGCAGCCTAGATTGAATTGGTGGAATACATCAATAGAAAAAAAAAAAAAAAAAAGAAAGCACGAACCACATTGAGTAGGATTGCTGTGAGACTAAGGAACTTGAACTAGAAAAAGGAAAGCAGCATTGAACTTTATAGTGTTGCTTAGCATTAAACACAAAAAAGGTTTACCTTTAAAAAAGTCTTACAAACTGCTTTTGGATTTGAATTCTATATTCACTGACACCAAAATCTGTTCATATTTGCTCATATTTTTATTTTATCATTATTAAATTTCATTGTCTTAGGAATGAGTCTTGTTTACAGCATAAGACTGGGTTTTGTTTTATGATAGAAGTTTAACTTACATTGTGCACACAAACCCTAAAAGTCACATCTTACTATTTTCTGCTGGCCAAAGGAAATTTTATGGCTGAGTCCAGATTCAAGGAGTAGACATACACTCCACTCTTAGGGAGAAATCTCAGAATACTGTAGCTATTTGTGTAGGATATGGGATCTACTCCAGGCTATTTGGTGGGCTGCCTGTGATATGAAGAGCTATCATACAGACAGATCTCTCACTTAAGGAAAATATGGAGGAAGGAATTATTCCCACCACTTTTCTGAGGCTTACTTCCATGAGCTAGAAGAGAAGCCAACATTTGCATATGTTCTTCTCAGAGTACATTGATGGCCATTCAATGTTAATCACAGCAGGGACAGCCAATATAGAGGATGGTAGCTTTCCCTGGTCAAGGAAGGAGACACTTTCTTCTCTTTTGTCCATGTCTTTTGTCCCAAATGCAGAAGAACCAGAGAGAGAGCAAGGGGGTTTCTGGGAGTCAGTTCTTTGACCTTCTTTCTCACTGTAAACTGATAGAGCCAAGTTGAGGCAAGGAAGGAGAAGAACTAACAATCAGAATGACATATTTCTGAAAGTCGAAAGTGACTGGATGGCTTAGACTCTGTCCATGTTGTTAAAGATGCCTCTCCACAACAACGAGGAATTTAACAGAGCACAGAGTACAGACTGAGGAAAATAAATAAAGAAGGTGGAAAATGTAGGAGGGAAGGGGGCATGATTTAATTAGCAGATTGGAACAGAAGGGCACAGTCCTGGAGGATGTCAAAAGGGCGGGGGGTCAGCAGAGACCAGATTTGAACAGAAGGAAACAAATTTCATCTTCTAAGATTAGAAGGGGAAGGCATTAAGAATGGGCATGAAAAAAGTGATTATACAGACTGGAGTCTAGAGAGCTAATAACCTAAATTTTCCTTTTTTGGTAACTCTTAAAAATAAAAATAAATTTAATTTTCACAGTTATTTTCCTTTATAATGAAGTAGGAAACAAGGGTGTCTGCTAGGAATGAGGTTTAGAATGGTTGGAACACTAAAGTTGAGATTGACCAAAGGTGAGCAGATAAAAAAAAAAATTACTTTCTTCTGTACTAGCAACAAACTGCAAACGAAAAATAAATTTAAAGGATTATCTGGAAAAAAATAAAATGTTATATACATTAAAAAATGAGATGTTATATAAGACATTAAATCATGTTTTTAGATAAATTTAATATTATAAGAACATGAATTCTCCCCAAAATAAGTAACTATAATACAATTCTAATTTAAATTTGAACAGAGCCTGAGAAGAACTGGATGAAGTTACTTTAAAAGACATGTAGAATAATGTAAAAAAGAAAACTGGTGAGGAGTGATTTGTTTCACCACCTTGAAGCATAGCATGACCTCTTTCTTGACTTTGGTTTTGGCTTAGAAAAAAGTCAGAGGAACAGAATAGAGATCTCAGAAATAGATCTCAGTACATTTGGGTGTTTGATATATAACTAAATGGCATTTCAGTTAAAAGAGAAAAGATGGGTTATTTTTAAAATGGTGCTGATCCAACAACCTATTAATCTGGAACAAAAAGTATAACAAAATAAGTTCCAGGTTAACTAAAGAAGAGAAAAAAAGAAACACTAGGTTTATTTATACACAAACATCCCTCAACTTGATTAACCAAAATATAACTTGGAAACTATAAAGAAAAAAATTCAAATAATTAAAAAATTTGTATGGAAAAGAATTAAATGTAAGTAAAAAGGAAATGTTATGTTTCAATAAAAATTTTATAAAAGGAAATGGTCAGTTATGGGAATAAGAATAAGAGAAAAAAAAAGATTGTTGTGTGGATAAATGGGGGACGAGCTCAAAGGAAGGGATTAATAAGATCCAAACTGGTTTCCTTTAATGGTTGCTGGTAGCATATGATATGGGTATGCCATAATATATTGACCCATTTGCCTACTGAAGGGCTCTGTCTTCGTCTCTGTGCATATGAGTGCAAACAAGGCTGCAATAAAGATAATCATGTGTGTATTTTACCTACCAGATTCTGTTCTAATTTCCCTTACTGAGAACATCCTAATGTCTTTATTTTATTTTATTTTATTCATATGTGCATACAATGTTTGGGTCATTTCTCCCCCCTTCCTCCCACTTCCCCCCTTCCCCCCCCATCCCCCTCAGTACCAGGCAGAAACTATTTTGCCCTTATCTCTAATTTTGTTGAAGAGAGAGTATAAGCAATAATAGGAAGGAACAAGGGTTTTTGCTAGTTGAGATAAGGATAGCTATACAGGGAGTTGACTCACATTGATTTCCTGTACATGTGTGTTACCTTCTAAATTAATTCTTCTCGAACTAACCTTTTCTCTAGTTCCTGGTCCCCTTCTCCTATTGGCCTTAGTTGCTTTAAAGTATCTGCTTTAGTTTCTCTGCATTGAGGACAACAAATGCTATCTAGTTTTTTGGGTGTCTCACCTATCCTCATACCACCCTTGTGTGCTCTCACTTTATTGTGTGATCAGAGTCCTGTCCCCTTGTTGTGTTTACCCTCGATCTAATGTCCGCATATGAGGGAGAACATATGATTTTTGGTCTTTTGGGCCAGGCTAATCTTGCTCAGAATGATGTTCTCCAGTTCCATCCACTTACCTGTGAATGATAGGATTTCATTCTTCTTCATGGCTGTATAAAATTCCATTGTCCACACAACAATCTTATGAGACATAGGTAGTAGTGAGTTTGCAGGGAAGGAATCTGAAGCACAAAGTGTTTAAAAATTCCACACAGAGCTGTATTCAAACTCACTATATTTCCTCACAATCTACTGGAACTTCTACTAGGGCTGCACAATCTACTGCACAGGACGAAAATGTAAATGTAGAGAAGTATATAAAGTAAGATGATGTTATCATGAAGCACATGGCTCCCTACCTTTACACACACACACACACACACACACACACACACACACACACCCCTTGGCATGTATATATCTAGACTATGTTTGTATTTCAGAAAAGTATGGAAGGTTATACATGAGGTTGTTAACTTTATTACTTATGGGGAGCTAAATTTACTATTTGTGGTTTTAAAAAGTTATGCGGGATATCATTTAATATAAACACGTATGAAGGAATAATCACCTTCTATGATTATCTGGGGGACAATTAGGTTCTATGTGATTTTTAGCTTTACTTGGTTTTTAAATTTTTAAGTTGTATTATCTTCTAAATGAGCATGCATGATTGAAAGAAGGGAAACTATATCCATTATAGAAAATTAATCCCCACTATTGGGGGGGATCATAATGATAGTAATTCTATAAATTGATCCCAAGACTGTGTCTCCTATGTTAAGGACTTAAAAAAAATAAGACTTACATGAAATGATTACCTGATTATACATAAGACTTAAAATGTAAGACTCTAAACATCAAGTCATGAGAGCAGGAGTTTTTTAAGTGGGAGTAAATTTTAATCTACATTTTAGTGCATATGCATACTCTTCAAGCAGTTTCATTAAAAAATTTGGTGACATACTATATCTCACATTAATTAAATTTAAGTAAATTAAACAGTGTGCCTCACCTATTGAATGGGAAACAGTAAAACTTTGTCTTTATAATCCTATCTAAACTTTTATATATATATTTTTTTTTCATTTTTCTTTTATTATTCATATGTGCATACAAGGCCTGCCCCCACCCCCTCCCTTACCACCCACTCCACCCCCTCCCGCTCCCCCCCTCAATACCCAGCAGAAACTATTTTGCCCTTATCTCTAATTTTGTTGTAGAGAGAGTATAAGCAATAATAGGAAGGAACAAGGGGTTTTGCTGGTTGAGATAAGGATAGCTATACAGGGCATTGACTCACATTGATTTCCTGTGTGTGGGTGTTACCTTCTAGGTTAATTCTTTTTGATCTAACCTTTTCTCTAGTTCCTGGTCCCCTTTTCCTATTGGCCTCAGTTGCTTTAAGGTATCTGCTTTAGTTTCTCTGCGTTAAGGGCAACAAATGCTAGCTAGTTTTTTAGGTGTCTTACCTATCCTCACCCCTCCCTTGTGTGCTCTCGCTTTTATCATGTGCTCATAGTCCAATCCCCTTGTTGTGTTTGCCCTTGATCTAATGTCCACATATGAGGGAGAACATACGATTTTTGGTCTTTTGAGCCAGGCTAACCTCACTCAGAATGATGTTCTCCAATTCCATCCATTTACCAGCGAATGATAACATTTCGTTCTTCTTCATGGCTGCATAAAATTCCATTGTGTATAGATACCACATTTTCTTAATCCATTCGTCAGTGCTGGGACATCTTGGCTGTTTCCATAACTTGGCTATTGTGAATAGTGCCGCAATAAACATGGATGTGCAGGTGCCTCTGGAGTAACAGTCTTTTGGGTATATCCCCAAGAGTGGTATTGCTGGATCAAATGGTAGATCGATGTCCATCTTTTTAAGTAGCCTCCAAATTTTTTTCCAGAGTGGTTGTACTAGTCTACATTCCCACCAACAGTGTAAAAGGGTTCCTTTTTCCCCGCATCCTCGCCAACACCTGTTGTTGGTGGTGTTGCTGATGATGGCTATTCTAACAGGGGTGAGGTGGAATCTTAGTGTGGTTTTAATTTGCATTTCCTTTATTGCTAGAGATGGTGAGCATTTTTTCATGTGTTTTCTGGCCATTTGAATTTCTTCTTTTGAGAAAGTTCTGTTTAGTTCACGTGCCCATTTCTTTATTGGTTCATTAGTTTTGGGAGAATTTAGTTTTTTAAGTTCCCTGTATATTCTGGTTATCAGTCCTTTGTCTGATGTATAATTGGCAAATATTTTCTCCCACTCTGTGGTTGTTCTCTTCAGTTTAGAGACCATTTCTTTTGATGAACAGAAGCTTTTTATAAACTTTTATATATTTTAAACTAAATTAATTTATTATACACAAACTATAATCACATTATTTTAATATTACTGATTTAAATGATACATTCCTGATGGGGATTCACAGTGTGACTTTGTTTTGTTTTGTTTGAGATGGGGTCTTGCTATGTAGTTCGAGTTAGCCTGGGACTTGCTGTGTAGCCAGGCTGGCCTCAAACTCCCCATTTCATGCCTCCACCTCCTAACTGCTGGGATTACTGACATGTGCCAGTATGATGGTATCATTAAAGACATTTGTCACCTTTTGATTCCATCTTTGTCCTCCATGGATAACCTTGTTCTAGGCATTATGCCCCAGGGGAGAGGAAGAGCAAACCCAGGACCCAAAGCTCTCAGTGAACTAGGGAGAGTGTATTGAAGGTGGATTTACAAGAATGAAGAGTGAAAGAAGCTATGATCCCAGTGCAGAAGCCTCACAAGACGGGGGCAGGGCTGCATTTGGACACAGGAGGAAGAGGCCTCCCTTAGGTCCTGGAGGGGCGAAGACTTCCAGGCAAGTTGAGGATGAAGGAGTTGATTAGAATGGGATTAGGATTCCAACGGCTGCAGTGCAAGCAGCCAATGTGCAGAATAATAGTGGAACTCACCACAGCTGAGAAAACCAACAAGGAAGGCAGAGATCTGGTTAGGATTAAGTGTTTGCTTTTCTTCCTGTACACACAAGTTGTGAGAGCAGTCATTGTCTTCCACCAATTTGACAGAAAGCATGCATGCTGAGGGTCCCGGGCATGTGTTTGTGGTTATGGGCCTGGTGCCTGAGGTGGAGCTGAAGGACAAGAACTCCTAGGAAGTTTGTGGGAGTCCCAGGTTGATAGGTATTAAGCTGCTGTTATCTCACTTTCTTTATAAATCACTATTAACAATGGCACTTTTGTGAGTATAAAATATCCTCTCTCTGGTTATGAACTAAACTGTTCAGACTCAATTTCTGGGGATCTTTTCTTCACTGAACTCAGGACATGCCCTATTTGACTTGTGAAGTAGGATGGCTAGAGTGCTGTGGTTCCGTCATACTTGCCTGCGAGTGTGACTCATCTCTTTGAGCTCCCTTTGTTTGGTGAAACTCAGTGTTCCAAGTTCTCTTGTCCCTAAGGTCCTTGGCTGAATACTATTTTGCAACCACAATTTTCTAGCCAACATGATGTAAAGTAACAGAGCTTGCCAGTAACATTCAGTATCTCAGCCCGAGAGATCACTTGATGAATAAAGGCTGAACTCAGTGACTCACAAAACCAAACTTTTGGCATACATGGGAGGGAAAAGTAGCAAAGAATGTGAAAACTACCCATTCTTAAGAACAATTGTCACCCACTTTAAATTTCTGCTCTTTAACTTTTGAAACTGGTGCCTTTCTATGTGAACACATTAAACTATAATGAACTAGAATTTGCCAACACCAAACTGGGAGTACTTGTATGAGTTTAGAATTTCATTGTAAATAAAATTATTGAACACTTACTTTTAGTGTTTCAGTTTAGAGTTGAGATATTTCTTTAGATTCGGGCAATTACACTTGCAGTACAGGTTGAGTTTTGAAGATACAATTATGAAATTTTTAAGAGGGACAATCAGGAACCAGTTGATCTAGTCATGGGTCAAGTCTTGATTTGGCTTTTCAGTCTTGAGCTATTTGATCATTTTGTTTTCTGTTTCCTAAAGTCAACTTGCTCTGCAAACAGCTACATATTCAAAGGCCTCAGAAGTGGCTGATAATACGGTCATTTTGTGAACTGCTATTAGACATTATTCTAGAATCTCCAAGCTCTATTCCTATCTAGTTTTTCCTACTGCTTGGATGGTACTAATTCTAGAAAAAAAATTTTTTTCTTGTTTTAGAAAAAACTGTGATCTTAGGTGTATCAATCCAGGTTCCTCTTTGGTGAGTCCTAAATCAAAATGCCAAATAAACTATTACTCTCATAGACTTTTATTTGTTGTGCTTGTGAAAATCAGGTGACATGTTTTATATTGAGAAGGTATACTTTGAAAATTGTTTTTTTTCCTATGATATTTATAAAATATGATTAAATTAAGTGTGTTTTTGACTCATGGAATGGAAAACTATAAGATATATTTCTTTCTCATTCAATGCAAGTACTAGTAGACTTTTGTATTTGACCTGCAGTGACTCAGTAAAATGACATTAAGTCAAAACATTTTATTCAATCAGCTCTCTTTGTTTTTATAAAAGGAATAAGATTTGAAAAATTAAAGGTAGATATTAACTATTAATATTAAAATAATTCAGCATGAGGGTCAAATGTTTCCAAGATTCCAGGACAGATACAGTGTAATAATTGCATGGATAAGTAACTTTTAATTCTTAATTTAACATTATTATTTCTTTTAATTCTTAGTGATGCCATGTATCCATTTACAGTTACATTAAAATCTAGCCATGCTTGCTTTGAATAAAAAAGAAGTATGGTTCCTGCCATGGCTCAAGCAGTAGAGCTCCTGCCTAGCAAGCATGAAGCTTTGAGTTCAAACCCAGGACTGCCAAAACTTCCCAATTATTTAGGAACAAAACAGGGACTTCAATTCTGCTCTATGGATTGATTATTAAACTTATAATTAAATTTTTTCTAAAAAAATGCACATGGTGGGAAAGGGAAGGGGAAAATGGGGGAAAAACAAATTAATGGTTAATCGTTTTCTGAGCTCTCAAATCAACTTCTGTTTATAGTAAGGGTAATTTTCTGATGCTGCTTCTTAGAGTTGAGGCTAATTCTAAAATAGGACACATATCCTTCTTTTCTTGTCCTTGCTAAAGTTGGTGAGGTAATTGCTAGGTAGTCAAAGTTGTCCACCAATACGGGCAGCTGCTGTAACACGGGGGTGGTGGGGGTGGGGGGGTGTAACTGTAGAGGAAACACTAAGCTGTAGCTGCTCTTGCAAAGCAGCTACCACTAATCTCAGTGGTCTTTGTGCTGAGCTTGAAGGAAACTCTTCCCTGAAATCCTTACCTCTAGAAATGATCAATAACACTTCCTATTATGACATAATAACTATTACTTCGTTTGCCTTTTTCAGTCCCATCTGGATGGCTCACTGGGATTGAAATCGGATGTAGTTCTCTACCCAATCAAATTAGCATTCCTATTATTTTAGTAGCCATTCTACCTAAAATCATACCGTGAACACCACAGTCCAGGCTCTTCAGGCCTGCATTCTATGGTATAACTGCTCCATGTTTACTGCTGCCTGGTTATCTCATAGAGGGATCTGTCAGATTCAGTGGGAATCATTATTTTTTGCTTTTGTTGACCTTTCATCAGCTTTTAACTCCAGTTATTAAATAAAATGCACCAGCTCAGTGTAGATTCCTCTGCTACAGATGCTTATGCAGAAGCAGGGACTGAGTGGTAGAAGGTATTCCCCTGTTGGATAAGAAAATATTTGCCAGCTCACTAAAACAGGAATGTGTTCTGGACTTATTTTGGATAAACGCTTGGATGTTTTTTCTCATCTCAGTCCCAGAAATAAAAGACCCATATTCAGATGATATAAATTCATAATCTGGAATCAGGAGTGCCCTTAGAAGACTGTTGGTCCTATTGTGTGATCACTCCCAGAAAAAAGAACATGGCTTCGGGTCAACTATTCCAAAACCAAGGTCTTTTTTTTGTTGACTTCTTGCCTGGCTTATGTTGACCATGCAGTTGATCAAGTTTCCTCAAACTGATGGTGACCTAGGATGCTGCTTTGTCATGCAGAGAACAGATATTTAAATCCAGAGAATTCCTGGATCAAGATGGTCAAGTGAGCGAGTAGGTTTACTTCCCAAGACCCCTACCCTCACCTTCTCTATGGTTTTTAGTTAGTGGAATGGAGGGTTCAAAAGCAAGATTAACAGGATAGATTATAGAAAACAGAATTCATTTTCTTTGTCAATATGAATAATAATAAGTAATTTTTATTCTAATTCGATAACTTTTTAAAAAGATTGATCATGCAATATTTGTTTTATGACAACTCATATTTAAGTAGAATAATTGTCTCCCCAACCACTCTAGGTAAAAGAAGTAGTTGGGAAAAAAATGGAGTGAAAATCTTTTGAAGGAAAACAAGACCTAAATGTGGAATATATACAGGACAGAAACTTAAAACCCAGGGAAAAGAAGCTTGGAAAAGAAACTAGAATTGTTAACAGAGACACACAAGTGATAGCGGAGGCGAGTTCCACAGTAATCTACTACTATACTTATGACTACTGAGGTAAGACAACAAGGCTTTATAATGTTTGCTTTCTCCATAAGTAAAATTGGAATGATAATATTCCATGTTTACTTAACGAAATGCCAGGAACATAACTAAGCTGCCTATTTAAGAGCTGTGCTTAAGAGATCAATCTATTCAGCAGACATAATTCAGTTCCTACTGAATACCAGGCACTTAGCTAGGAATTAAGATACTAAAATGGAAATATATCATGTCTACCATGGACAGTATTTCATACTGGAATAATACTTTTTTTTGTCTCCCTGCAAGAAATCTATTTGAAAAGCTTAGTTCTGTAACTCAATATGAGGAAGAGGCTTTATCCCAGTGTAATAAGAGTATGCATATTAAAAATAGTCAAATCTAATTTATGCCTAATTTTAAAATATTGGTACTTAAAATAAGTGTTCAGTGATTAAATCTTCTGTAAATGTTTTAACAATAGTTGAGATAAGAATTATTTAATTTAGGCATTTCAATTATATTTAATCAGATATTTCCAAGAAGATGTTACTGGTTCTCAGCTGGGCAGATGTTTGAAGTCTATTAAATACGGAAAGAGCCAGGCGCCAGTGGCTCATGCCTGTAATCCTAGCTACTTGGGAGGCAGAGATTTGAAAGACAGCAGTTCAAAACCAGCCTGGGCAAATAGTTCCAGAGACCATATCTTGAAAATATGCATCTCACACACACAAAAAAGGACTGGCAGAGTGGCTCAAGTAGGAAAATGCCTGCTTAGCAAGCATGAAGCCATGAAGTTTAAGGCCCAATGCACAAAAAAAGGGGAGGGGGAAAGAGTTCCATAGGGTGCAAAAAGAAAAAAAAATAATAAAACTTACATCCACTGAGAGTACCAATCTGCCAGATGTGTTTCTAATACTCGTGAGCACTTCTAGGTTTGGAACAATTATAAATACTGATGCTAGCAGTATTCTTGTCTCTTGCCACACAGGTGCATGGATTTTTATTGGGCATACAGGTTGAGCATTTCTAGCCAAACATCTGAAATCCAAAATGATCCCAAGTCCAAAACTTTTTGTGCATTGACATGATGCCACATATCGAAAATTCCACATTTGACCTCATGTACAGTTTGCTGTCAAAACATGGGTGCATTAAAAATATTGTATGAAATTACCTGCAGGCTATGTTTAAGAGGTGTATGAAACATAAATGAATTGCTTGCCTAGACTTAAGTCCTTTTCATTATATATATGTAAATATGCCAGAAACTTTTTTAAAATCTGAATTATTTTTGGTGGGAACTCAGGGTTTTGGGCTTGCAAAGCAGGAGCTCTACCGCTTGAGCCACACCTCCAAGTCCATTTTGCTGCAGTTATTTTGGAGATGGAATTCTCTAAACTATTTGCTTAGGCTGGCTTCAAACTATGATCCTCCCAATAGTCAGCTTCCCAAGTAGATTAGAATTACAGGTATGAGCCACTGGCACCCACTCTGAATTTTCACTCTTAATGGTATTATTAATGAAAATAAATTCTTTAATTTAATACTATATATCAATCTTTTATTTATAGATAGGCTTTTTATGTTATGCTTAAGAAATGTTTACCTAGTCAGGGTTTGAAAAACTACTGACATATTGGCAGGGTTTTGTTCAGTACTTTGATGTTGTCGTTTTTGTTGTCTTTTTAGTTTTCACCTCTTATGTTGAAAACAGCTGACAAATCTATTATTGTTCCACCTGGGATGATGTGTCTTTTCCTCTGAGATTTTCTGTTTCTCTTTGGTTTCTACCAGTTTTACCATGATCTGCTTAGGCATGATTTTACTTGAATTTTGCCTGTTTGGGTTCCACGATGGCTCTTGACTCTGTGGCTTGATGTCTTTCATCAGTTTGGGATAATTCTTGGCCATAAGTCACTTAAATAATCACATATGACCTATATTCTCTCTTTCTTTCAGGCAGTCTAATTTCACCTTTGATAAACATTTTCATCTTGTTCCAGTCTCTTACATTTTAAGTTTATTTTCCATCTTTTTAAAGTTTCATAATTTAGTTTGGATATTTTCTGATGTTTAATCTTTTTCTTCACTATCCCTCCCATTAGTTGTATCCAGCCTCTATTCAACCTGCTTTAGTTATTACTTTTAGTTATTGCATTTTTCAGTTTTCAAAATTCCATTCAATTTAAAAACGAGTCTCTATGTGCTCCCCTGTATCTGAGCATACTAATCACAGTTATTTTATAGCTTGTCTGGAAACTCTAGTGTCTGGATCTCCTGTGGACCTATTTGCTCTTTCCATTTTTTCATCTTTGATTTGTTTTTTTTGTCTTCTGAGTGTATGTGATGATTTTTCATTGAATGTAAGACATTGTGAGTTGAAAATCAGAACAAAGAACTCCAGACTTTTGCAGCCTTTTAAGTCAGGGAAAGGTCACCATAATGAGATTAAGCTAATTAGACACTGGGTTTCAGTCTTTGTGAAGGTTGATATATTTCCAGCATACCCCCGGCTTGTCTGTTTATGCCTGGACTATCTATTCAGCACTTCCAGCTGAAAGCCAGTGGAATTTGCTTGTGCTTTTCCACTTTAATGAGTCTTGAACTTTTTCTTTCTCTCAAACTCCATGAGACGGCTGAAAGCCCTACTGAGATTCTCAGCCTTTTGGCTGTTGCTTGTAGACTGGCGAATGCCTCAAGTGGACACACTGCGGGGAAACAGCTGACTGTTCCCAGCATGTCTGCTCTAGGTAGGAGCCTGGCTCCCTGAGGCTTGGCTGCACTCATAGATTTTACCTTCAATCCGATTTGTTTTTACATTCTATCCAAATTTCAGAGTTTTTCCCACTAGGAGAGTTGGTATAATACAAACTAGACTTCTATAATTGAAGATGGAAGTACCTTGTTATTTATTTATTCAAGAAGCAAAGCATAATATACCAACAACTTAAAAAGGAGGGGAGTAAGAAGGGTGGCTAAGAAAGAGAGGCATAGATGGGATGCATTTGGTCAAAATACATTATATGTAAGTTGTAAATATCACAATGAAACCCCTTTACACAATTAATTTATGGTAAGAAAAATTTAAATAAATAATTTAATAACTTTTAAAATGAAGTATTTTCAAGGAGGCCAGATGTGGTGGCTCACAACTGTAATCCCAGCAACATGGTAGCAGGATTGTGGTCTGAGGCTGGTCCCCAGGCAAAAATGCAAGACCATTTTGCAAAATAACTAAAGCAAAAAGAGCTGGTGATTGTGGCTCAAGTGGTAGAGCACCTGCCTAGCAAGTGAGAAGTCCAGATTTCAAACTTTATTACCACCAAAAAAAAAAACCCAAAAACAAAAAAACACAGAAATATTTTTAGGGCCTACGTAGTGCCTAAAGATACTATTACTCTATGCTCTGGTGTTTAAGTATGGACAAGGCATTCTTTTCCTGGAGCTTACATCCTACAAATGACAGGTAAAATAGAAACACATTAGGTAATAAGTGGTGATAAAGGCTTGAAGGAAAGAAACAGTGTGAAGTGTAAAGGAGGAGCTGTATGGGGAGAAAGCTACTTTGGGTAGCCTTCTAATCAGGAAAATCTTCTCTGAGGAGATGACATTTGAGCTGAGACATGAAAGATGGGAAGGAGACAGCCAAGTGAAAAGGAGAGGAACAAAAAGTATAAAGGCCTTAAGGGAGAGCAGGCCAGTGTGGCTGGGACTTAGTGGGAGAAGGACTTAAGTGTATAAGATGAGGTTGGAGAGGCCATCCAAGTAGGAATTAGTGAGCTATGTGTAATGCATAGAGCCAATCTGTAAATGGGAGAAACCAAAAATGATTCCTAAGTTTCTGATCTGAGCCATTAGTTACCATTTTGACTTGGAGAAAATCAAAAGAAGAGCATATTTGGAACATGAGTATCAAGAAATCGATTTTTAGCTGGGCAGGGTGGCATATTACTGGAGTCCCAGCTAACCATTTAAAACCAGCATGGGAGCTGGGCATGGTGGTACATGTCTGCAATACCAGTACTTGGGAGACAAAGGCAGGAGAACAGTGAGTTTGAAGCTGGCCTGGGTTCACAGCAAGTTCCGAGTCTCCAGTAGTCAGACCCTGTCTCAAATACACAAACAAAAACAAAGGAGGAGGCATACATTTGAGAGTTACTGGCAGAAAGGTGATACTAAAGCAATCCAAAAGGACAAGCTACCTGAAGAAATATTGCAGAAAAAGAAGAAAACCTCTATCAGGCCTCGGGGGAAGATGATCTTTACAAATTAAACACAGCAGTAGGAGTAGTTAACGGCATAGAAGGAATCCCAGAAGAATGCACTGTCATATAAGCTAAAAGTGGAAAGTATGTCAGTAAGAAGGACAAAGAGTAGAACACGGACTAAGAAATCCTCATTGAGTTTGACAATGCAGAACACATTGGTGACTTTGTCTTTTCAGAGACATCAAATAGCTGTTCCTTTTATAGTGTCCAGGTTTAATGGCTACAATTCAGTGTCAAGAGATAGGGTGACAGCACCTACCTTATTCTACAAGAACCAGAATACTGATCATATTATGGTAAATAAAAATGTAAAACCTAATAGAATTTCAAGAAGTAAAAAAAATATAGCACTAAAAATTCACTCAAAAATTGGTGACTAGACACAGCTGAAGACAGAGCGCTAATCCACAGAAATCACTGAGTATGAGCAAAGACAGATATAAATGGAAGTGAGAGTAAGAGATGAAGGTACGATGAGTTCCAACATACGTCTGAGAGCAATTCCAGAATGACAGAATGTGGTCAGGCAATAGCCAAAGGGATAACAATTGATCACTTTTCATGTTCTATGGCACACGTTAATCCTCAATTCCAAACAGAATACTTAAGGCTATACCTCTCTGCAAAACTTTAGAGTTTTGAGGGAACAAGACAGAGAGGAGTATGTACAAAGGAACTGAAGGAGCAGAACAGCTTCTCCAAAGGGTTGAGGGAAAAACCTGTCAGGTTAGATGTACAAGCCCAGATAAAATACTTAAGAACAAAGGTCAAATAAAATCATATTTAGACGAACACTGAGTGAACCACTTAAGATTGCCAAAGAAAAGCTAACTCAGGGATGTACTAACATCAGAAGGAATTTAAGTCAAGCATAAAGGAATATAATGTGAAAAGCACTGGTGAAAAATTAATATGAGGAATTGCAAAGAGAAACACATATAGCAGCTGTTTAAAATACAGGAGAATAAAAAAATTACTGCTGATAAATTATAAAACTTAGGGGAAATGGACAATATTCTAGAAATATACAAACTTCCATAATTATCTCAAGAAGTATGAAACTTAAATGTGAGAAGCCTATGAGAACAGGACATAAGCAAGGAGATGCAGCTCAGCTGCTTTTTTTTTTTTTTTTTTTTTTTTTATGAGTCAAGTAACTTTTATTTTTTTTTTTTTCTTTTATTATTCATATGTGCATACAAGGCTTGGTTCATTTCTCCCCCCTGCCCCCACCCCCTCCCTTACCACCCACTCCACCCCCTCCCGCTCCCCCCCCCTCAATACCCAGCAGAAACTATTTTCCCCTTATCTCTAATTTTGTTGTAGAGACAGTATAAGCATTAATAGGAAGGAACAAGGAGTTTTGCTGGTTGAGATAAGGATAGCTATACAGGGCATTGACTCACATTGATTTCCTGTGCGTGGGTGTTACCTTCTAGGTTAATTCTTTTTGATCTAACCTTTTCTCTAGTACCTGTTCCCCTTTTCCTATTGGCCTCAGTTGCTTTTAAGGTATCTGCTTTAGTTTCTCTGCATTAAGGGCAACAAATGCTAGCTAGTTTTTTAGGTGTCTTACCTATCCTCACCCCTCCCTTGTGTGCTCTCGCTTTTATCATGTGCTCATAGTCCAATCCCATTGTTGTGTTTGCCCTTGATCTAATGTCCACATATGAGGGAGAACATACGATTTTTGGTCTTTTGGGCCAGGCTAACCTCACTCAGAATGATGTTCTCCAGTTCCATCCATTTACCAGCGAATGCTGCTTTTCCTAAGATGTTTATCTGTAGGCTGAGATAGGCACAGCCCCAGCCACAGAAGAGGAAAATGCAGAACGGCTGCTTCTCCTATGTTGTTTGTGTTCAGAGGAGCAGGAAGGCAGGTTCCTCTTGTTACAATGTCACCCCCCTCCCAAGAACTGCTGCTCTACTGGATATAAAAGACTTGCTGAAGGAGGAGGCAAGGCTTTTGGCTTTTTGAGGGGGAAGGCTTTTTGGCTTTTGGTTTTTGAGATGAAGGGAGGCCTTTGGAAGGGAAAAGGATTGCTGAAGGGAAAAGGATTGTTTAAGGGAAAATTAATTGCTGAAGGGAAAGTGCTGGAGGAAGATTGCTGAAGGGAAAAGGTTTGCTAAAGGAGAATTGCTAAAGGGGAATTGCAAGTCTGAGGGCCGAGACTTTAAGAAAGCTAAAGAGAGAACATGGGACAGTGCAAGTCTTGGGGCAAAGACTCTAAGAGAGATTATGCTAAAGAAAAGCTAAAGAGAAAACATGGGACACTGTGAGTCTAAGGAAAGAGGTTTTAAAGAATAGTAAAGCAAGGTTTTAAAGAACTGTAAAGGAGTAAGGCCTTAAAGAATAAAGACAGAGATAAGAAGCAGAGTAAATGAAGAAAATAATAGAGAAGAGAAGCATTGAGGCTGCTGGACGTCTCCATCTGAGCACCCAACACACTTTCTATCTGTCTGTCTATCCTGTGTCCTTTCTGCATCTCCTGTTGCCAGCCAGTTAGCCCCACTTAGGTTCGGTAATAACCAGGAGTGAGAGAAAAAGTTCGTTCTGTTTAAATATGTGAAGGAATTTTCTTTTCAATCCACCAGACCCACTTTTTTTTCTTTTTTGGTGAGGTCTACTAAACTTTTGGGAAACAGATTGTTCCTATCTTCTTCAACCTATTCCAGCGTCTAAAATAAACAGCGACTTTCCAATTCAGTTTTTGCACTGGAACAATACCAGTACAGAACTGTTTAAAAATTATAGCTGATGCCACTAAATACCAAGAAAATTACATAGACACCAAATACTATAATTTATTAGAAACAATTACAACCAAGTTTCGTTTATTCTAAAGATGAAAAAACAATTTAGCATTTACAGTCTGTTTACAAAAGTTACCATCACATTAAAAGATCAGAGTAATCACTTGAGCACCTTAACCGACAGAAAAAAGCATTTAAAATACGAATCGCCCATCATGAAAAAAAAATCTCAGAATACTGACTGGAGGGGCTTCCCTAATCTGATGTTTGTATCTGTATATGTAGTTTTTATATGGGCAACTCTATACATTCAAAGCAACAAAGTTAAAATGTCATGATAATTTTTTGATATAATAATAGCAAATTGTAGCATTAAATATATGATTTAAGTCAACGCTTAATCTGATGCTTTAAAAGAAAACTGCCAGATCCTATATCAAACATTGCACCAAACAGCAAAACCTGATTTCTTTAAAATCAGGAGCAAAAAGAAATATTCCTATAGCTGCTTCTACTCAGTTAGACAGCAAGGAAAGACAATAAAAATAATGCTATAAGATTTACCAAAGAAGAAACAGTTACTCAGATTGGGCATGACTGCTGTCTACATAGAAAGTCTTTAAAAATTAGACAAAGTGTTTGGATTGTTTAAAGTTCATCAAGTTGGGATACCACCCTACATCACGTCCCTGTGTAGTCTCTTGTTTCCGGTGGTGAGGCTGGTGAGGTGGCTTGAACGTGGGGCACTGTGGCACTAGGAGTGTGAGGCCCTCTAGCAGTGACAGGGAAGATGAGGGCCTGAGAGCAGTGACTGACGCTTGCTGTGATTTACAAGGTGGAGAACCCGTATGAGGCTCAAACACTGGAGAAGGGGGTAGTCAGGACTTTTGTAAGCAGACGATAGGGAAGACAGGTTGAATAGTTGCATTTAATGTCCCACCACAACTCAGGAGAGAGTGTGTAGGTATCATGAAACGTGGCTGATGACTGCCTCTGTGAGCCTATGCCAATTGCTTTTGCTCCACCTGGTGTCACTGGTGAGGCCTAAATTCAGTGTGTGAGCTAGAGCCTGCAGAGTAGGACAATGGTTTTCAAGTGGTAGGACTCACACAAGGCTCTATGGGAGAAATATTAATAGCCTCAAATTATGCAGTTTATTTTGAAATAAAGCAAGGCTGCTAAGTACCTTCTTGTTTGTCCTTGAAGATGAGAACACAAGAAGATAGGAACATTGTTAAAGGTAGCTACAAAACAGGCCAGGCTCAGAAGCTTACTCCTGTAATCCTATCTACTTAGGAAGCAGGGATGAGAAGACTGAGGCTCAAGGCCACACTGGGGAAAAAAGTCAGTGAGACTCCATCTCAAGCAACAAACTGGGCATGGTGGTATGTATCTGTAATCCCAGCTACAAGGGAGGCATAGATAAGTAGATCACAGTCCAAGGCCAGCCCCCCAAAAACACAAAACCCATCTGAAAAACAACTACAGAGAAAAAGAGCTGAAGGTATGGCACATGTAGAGTACCTACCTAGTAAGTTTTGAGACCCTGAATTCAAACACCAGTACCACCACCAGGAAAAAAAAAAAAAGTAGTCACAAGAGCTAGTCTTTGACTTAGTTCAGACTACTGTAACAAATATAGCATAAACTGGGTGAGTTAAATTGCAGAGATTTATTTCTCATTGTTCAATATGAGGATGACAGCATGGTTGGGCTCTGGGAGGACCGCTACCTGATTTGCAGATGGCTGTCTTTTTTCTTTGTCCTCCCACGATGGAGAGGAAGAGGGGAACAGAGCGCCCTGACGTCTCTTCTTACAAAAGCATTTATCTCATCATGCTCTAATTACCTCCCAAATGCCATAAGCTTGGGGACTAGAGATGTAGCATGTGACTTAGCAGGGACACATTCCGGCCATAACAGCCCTACAGGCTGAATCCAGGTGTGGTGTCGATTCTTCGCGCCAGTGGTGTAATGTCAAAAGCACTGGGGCCTGGGCAGAGACATCTGTAAGTTCTAATCTCTCTCTCTTTCCACCCAAGCATTCATTATTACTTGTTTCCCCATTTTCCAGGCTTTTTTCTGTAGTGACTTAATACAAGCAATGTTAGCCTCCCCATCTCTGTTTCCTCCTCTACCCTCAGTCAGGACCCATGGATGAGCTATGGAATATTGGTGGGTTTAAATTTTGCTCTTAGAAGGAGAACATAACTGATATTTGCCACATCGTAACCTCTGCTGAGCTTTTGATGGACAAGGGTGAAGCTTTTCTTTTGATACCTAGTTCATATCTAAGGCAGAGGTGGGATGGCGCGAATTGTAGTTAAGATGTCCTGTTGTAGCTTACCCTGTTAGATTCACTATTTTCTCATTGCTTTACTTGAATTAGACGTTTTAGAGTCAGTTTCAAATCCTAGGTCAGGCTGGCTGGGAGCATGGGAGGTTGACAAAAGACTATACACATTGAATTCCTTCTGCATAAAATCTGAGTGATCCTACAGCTGATAAAGTAGCAACTTCCCAGGAACTGCGTATCCTTCAGAACTGAGTTAGCCACTGTCTTCAGAAAGAATTTTAATTTAAATATCTGACAGATCCCAGTAACTGTCTTTAGTTGGAGGCTAGTCCTAAAATTGAGATGCTCATTGAGTTCAAAAAGGAAAGTATATTTGGGTTCTTGGAAGGACCTCTGGGAAGCTAGTAAAAGGACAGAAAACACTTCTGTCCTTTTGTTTACTGCACAGACTATCCTCTTATACCACCATTCCAGTTCTCCATTGAAGATGTAAATAAAATAGAAAAAAGATAAAAACAGCACAATGTTTATACTGTCTAAAATATTTAGGTCAAGGAAGACCTAAAAATGTGGCCAAAAGATGTGGTAAAACTGCACTAGAGGTTAATTCCCATCCAAACACACCTGCAAATGATCATAATTTCTTGGAGGTAATCCAAAACTTCTCCATTCAACTTTTTCAAAATGAAATCATTTTATTGAATTTTTTCTGATTATAAATATAATCAGTGTTCACTATAAAAAACCGAAAAGCTCTAAAAGTACAAGCTATTTTCTTAAATTCGTAGTTCCTTCTCACTCAACTAATAACCTTGTCTGACTTTGCTGAGCAAAGTGACGTGATTCATTTTTCTCAACTGCACTCTAGAAATAAGTAATTGCTAGATAATTTTTGGGGAGCAGAAAAAATTCATATTGCTTACAATGGAGAATGGTTCACATTCCTATTGCTCAAAGGACAGCACTTGCATTAAGTTTTAAGGGCTTCTGAGCTTGGCTGATGGTGACAAGAATAACCGCAGGGAAATTCAATTTATGGAGGGAAAATAAGTTGCTTAGAAAAACAAAATATCATTTATGAATTCTTTTTCCTGGGCATCGCGGTAAGCCAGGTCATTGCATTTCTTCACTGGGATTTCTGCAGCATGATTGGTTTGTGCCGCTAATCTTTCACGCTCAGTGTTGCCCTATTAATCATAAATGCAACTTTATTACATCATTTTTATCACTTAACATCTTTCAGTGAGTATTATTTATTTTAATAACTCATCTACATGGCCCCCATGAGCCCTCTGCTTTGCTAGCTTAGATTATTTTCTTCCCATTCAGATGTGTGCCATGCTCATGGCCCCAGTCCTGTCGCATCGGCCACAGTTATTCCCCTCTTTCAACAGTTTAAACGCTGTGTTTGTCTCATGCGTGGCCGGATCAGAACTCATCCCCTGCTCATGGACCTCTTAGGACTTGGGTCTTATAGTATATTCTGCCTTTTTCCACTGTTTTGCATTTGCTGGTTAATTTGCTTATATAGCTATGCTTTAGTCATCTCATAACTGTCTTATTTCTGGGACTGGCCCTACGTAAGTAATGCCTATGTGATTTGAAATATAAGGACCATGGGGTTAATCTTTGCTCAAAAATACAGGAGAAACAGAAAATATTGTCCAGAACACTTTCTCTATTATCCTGTTCAAGCCAGGCATTGTACTGCTACAGGCTTGAGTTCAAATTCCAGTTCTACCACATGTGAACGGTTATGATGGTTTTTCCATTTTCTCATATTTAACAGAAATCACATACACCTCACAGTACTATTGTGAGGATTAAATGAGATATCTTGTGAAGGGTTATTATCTTTTCCAGGACATACTAATGTTCATAAATTGCAATTATGAATTATTATCTCTGTTAGAGTCACTCCCCCTTCCATCAAAGGTTATCAGTAAATGAAATACAAGTCACAAAATATTCCTATATGGATAAACAGTTTCTTATGTTGAATTAGCTGGAATTCTTCTAGTACTAATTTATTCAATATTTGACAGTTTGTGTGCTTTCTCAGAAAAAAAAATCTTTAAAATGATTGAAAACTGCCTCCTCAGTGAAAGACCATATCAAGACCTGCTCTGTCTTTGCAGAGCAAGAACATCAAGAGGCTGCCTGTAGTGCTGGGATGGATGCAGTCCAAGGCCAAGGGCACAGCAGTTTATGCTGCAAAACAGCTCCAAAGACTATAGGTTTTTTGGCGTTGGAGGAATTTTACTATTGTTTTTAGAAGCCTCCATTATAACGTCTCAGCTAGGTCATCTTACTTATAGTTGAAGAAGCTCCCTATTTCACAAACCAGACCATCCTATGTAAGCTATAACCAATGGACAGTCAGTCTTGCCTTACTTCTACCCAAATCTTCCTGCAGCAACTTCTTTCCACTGGGTCTAGTACTGCCCATCAGAGCAGTGTAGAGTGAAGATATTCCCTCATTTGTTGGACTACCCCTCAGATTCTGTTCTAATTTCCCTTACTGAGAACATCCTAATGTCTTTATTTTATTTTATTTTATTTTATTCATATGTGCATACAATGTTTGGGTCATTTCTCCCCCCTTTCCCCTGCCTCTTCCCTTACCCCTCCCCTGCCCCCCTCCCTATCCTCCCCACCCCCTCACTACCAGGCAGGAACTATTTTGCCCTTATCTCTAATTTTGTTGAAGAGAGAGTATAAGCAATAATAGGAAGGAACAAGGGTTTTTGCTAGTTGAGATAAGGATAGTTATACAGGGAGTTGACTCGCATTGATTTCCTGTGCATGTGTATTACCTTCTAGGTTAATTCTTTTTGATCTCACCTTTTCTCTAGTTCCTGGTCCCCTTCTCCTATTGGCCTCAGTTGCTTTAAAGTGTCTGCTTTAGTTTCTCTGTGTTGAGGGCAACAAATGCTATCTAGTTTTTTGAGTGTCTTACCTATCCTCACCCCTCCCTTGTGTGCTCTCGCTTTTATCATGTGATCAAAGTCCAATCCCCTTGTTGTGTTTGCCTTTGATCTAATGTCTGCATATGAGGGAGAACATACTATTTTTGGTCTTTTGGGCCAGGCTAACCTCACCCAGAATGATGTTCTCCAGTTCCATCCATTTACCTGCGAATGATAACATTTCATTCTTCTTCATGGCTGCATAAAATTCCATTGTGTATAAACACCACATTTTCTTAATCCATTCATCAGTGATGGGGCATCTTGGCTGTTTCCATAACTTGGCTATTGTGAATAGTGTTGCAATAAATATGGGTGTGCAGGTGCCTCTGGAGTAACCTGTGTCACAGTCTTTTGGTTATATCCCCAAGAGTGGTATTGCTGGATCATATGGTATATCAATGTTTAGATTTTTAAGTAGCCTCCAAATTTTTTTCCAGAGTGGTTGTACTAGTTTACATTCTTACCAGCAGTATAAGGGGGTTCCTTTTTCCCCACATCCTCACCAACACCTGTTGTTGATGGTGTTACTAATGATGGCTATTCTAACAGGGGTGAGGTGGAATCTTAGTGTGGTTTTAATTTGCATTTCCTTTATTGCTAGAGATGGTGAGCATTTTTTCATGTGTTTTTTGGCCATTTAAATTTCTTCTTTTGAGAAAGTTCTGTTTAGTTCACTTGCCCATTTCTTTATTGGTTCATTAGTTTTGTGAGAATTTAGTTTTTTAAGTTCCCTATATATTCTGGTTATCAGTCCTTTGTCTGATGTATAGCTGGCAAATATTTTCTCCCACTCTGTGGGTGGTCTCTTCAGTTTAGAGACCATTTCTTTTGTTGAGCAGAAGCTTTTTTATTTATCTATGCTATCTCTTAGTTGCTGAGCTGCTGGGGTTCCATTGAGAAAGTTCTTGCCTATACCTATTAGTTCCAAAGTATTTCCTACTCTTTCCTATACCAACTTTAGAGTTTGGGGTCTGATATTAAGATCCTTGATCCATTTTGAGTTAATATTGGTATAGGGTGATATACATGGATCTAGTTTCAGTTTTTTGCAGACTGCTAACCAGTTTTCCCAGCAGTTTTTGTTGAAGAGGCTGTCTTTTCTCCATCATTTACTTTTAGCACCTTCGTCAAAGACAAGTTGGTTATAGTTGTGTGGCTTTATATCTGGGTCCTCTATTCTGTCCCACTGGTCTTCATGTCTGTTTTTGTGCCAGTACCATGCTGTTTTTATTGTTATTGCTTTGTAATATAGTTTGAAGTCAGGTATTGTGATACCTCCAGCATTGTTCTTTTGACTGAGTATTGCCTTGGCTATTTGTGACCTCTTGTGTTTCCGTATAATTTTAACGGTAGATTTTTTCAATCTCTTTGATGAATGTCATTAGAATTTTGATGGGAATTGCATTAAACATGTAGATTACTTTTGGGAGTATAGACATTTTTACTATGTTGATTCTACCAATCCATGAGCACGGGAGATCTCTCCACTTTCTATAGTCTTCCTCAATCTCTTTCTTCAGAAGTTTATAGCTTTCCTTGGAGAGGTCGTTCACATCTTTTGTGAGGTTTACACCTAGGTATTTGATTTTTTTTGAGGCTATTGTAAATGGAGTTGTTTTCATATATTCTTTCTCAGTTTGTTCATTATTAGTGTATAGAAATGCTAATGATTTTTCTATGTTGATTTTATTTATTTTTTTATTTTTTTATAGTGTTTAAATTAGGAAGTTTAATCAAGTAGCCCAAACATTTCCAGTAGGGTGTTAAATGTATTAAAATCCCTGAAAAAGAGATATTTAAATGAATTTATTTGGTTAGGACTAACCTTTTTAAATAGTCAAAAGCCCGATAAAGTTAGCAGAACACAAGCAATTACCTCAATAAAAACAAAAATCTCTTCTATAAGCCAGTTTTTAGCAATTACTAAGAATAGAATTTTTTTAAGACAGAGAATTTGCTGATAGCTTTATAAAAATTTATTAAACTTTGACTTTAGGAAATCCTATAGATTACAGTTAACTTAATCACATGCACAAGGTTTTATAAATTCTATCTACTATACACTTTTTTTTTTAACTTGTGATTTTAATATTGTGGGCATTCTTTTTTTTTTCTTTTTTATTCATATGTGCATACAAGGCTTGGGTCATTTCTCCCCCCTGCCCCCACCCCCTCCCTTATTTGATTTTTTTTGAGGCTATTGTAAATGGAGTTGTTTTCATATATTCTTTCTCAGTTTGTTCATTATTAGTGTATAGAAATGCTAATGATTTTTCTATGTTGATTTTATATCCTGCTACCTTGCTATAGCTATTGATGGTGTCTTGGAGCTTTTGAGTAGAGTTTTTTGGGTCTTTAAGGTATAGGATCATATCATCTGCACATAGGGATATTTTGACAGTTTCTTTACCTATTTGTATTCCTTTTATTCCTTCTTCTTGCCTAATTGCTCTGGTTAGGAATTCCAGTACTATGTTGAATAGGAGTGGAGATAGTGGGCATCCTTGTCTAGTTCCTGATTTTAGAAGGAATAGTTTCAGTTTTTCACCATTAAGTATAACGCTGGCTGTAGGTTTGTCATATATAGCTTTTATAATGTTGAGGTACTTTCCTTCTATTCCTAGTTTTCTTAGAGTTTTTATCATGAAGTGGTGTTGGATCTTATCAAAGGCTTTTTCTGCATCTATTGGGATGATCAAGTGGTTTTTGTCTTTGCTTCTGTTAATGTGGTTTATTATGTTTATTGATTTTCGTATGTTGAACCACCCCTGCATTCCTGGGATGAAGCCTACTTGGTTGTGGTGAATGATCTTTTTGATGTGTTGTTGAATTCCATTTGCCCCTAATGTCTTTAATTAGATAGCTATGCCCCATTTCAAGATATGTTTGTCAAATATTAGTCTTAATTTAAAAATTATTAGCTAATAAACAGGTATGTGAAAAATCCAGAATTCCAAGGGGAAAGCGAACTGTTTTGATGAGATCAGGACAGATTGTTTTTAACAACTGGAGCAGTGAGAAATGGAAAGTGAGTCACAATGAAAGATACATATGTCCTAAATAAAAAACAAAACATGCAATACAACATGATGTTTGGATTAAATTTTAGGGAAATGATTATTGCAATATTTGTTTCTTTCTTAACAATGTTAAGTATATCCATACTGTTTAGAAAAATAACTGTCCCCATCTTAATGTCAGATAATCTGATGATTTGGTCTTTGATTTAGGGAACATGTTAAGAAGAAGAGGTCTTTCACAACAGTGTGATTAAAGTTTACAGCAAGGATTTGAAGCCTGCTTGAGCACAGGAACAAATGGGAGTAGTATGAGCATTGCAGAAAAAGTTTCTAGGAAGAAAGGATGAAAGGCACTTCCACACCCACCGCTAGCTCTTCATCAAGAAAATCCTGAGGTGTCCTGGGCTACAGAGAGTGTTAAAGAATCAATATGCCATTTCTGCTTCTGAATTTTTAAAGCTTTTTAATCCTAAAAACTCTAGCCTAGAGTCTGACATGAAAATGTGTCTGATGCCTACTCAAAAAAGATATATGAGTCTCTCAGCCAAATCTAAGTAAAATCTCAGCACATGCAAGTTCACTATTTTAAAGAGACCATTTTAGCCTGAATATATAAAAGACAGCACATGAAACCTGGAGCAGTGAAAAATATATGTAGGAGTAGCCATGTTTTTCAATAACCGCTAAAGTGTTTTTTCCTAGACAAGTTCACTATTACATGAGAAATGAGCAGTAAGAATCTCAAAATTAGTTTTCAGGTACCATAATAGTATTTTTCACCTCCTCAGTAAGATTTTTTTTGTTAGCATTTAAATTTTCCTCTCTTTTCCCAGTTGGCTTTGTCATCTTTTCCAGAACCTGATAAATTTTCTGAGTGGGAGTGAGGAGGGTAGGTGATTCAAGCCATTGTCTCTTCTTTATAAAGCTTTCCTGTGGTCTTCATACCTCTCTTGAACAAATGGATGTGCTTTAGCCTCCATATGAAGGAACATTCACAGATGAATCCGTCTACCTATCCTGTCCTGCCACCTTTGGCTCTCCAATACACTAGGAAGAGCCCCATGGCAGAGAGGTGAGCCCCAGGACACAGATCCCTCAGACAGGCTCTCCTTATTTCACTACTCAGAGTTCTTGAGAGCTGTTCCTTCTGCCTAGCTGGCAAAGCCTCCCTTGATTCCTGCAGAGGTGCAAGTTCTGACTGGACTGCTGTGTATTTAGGGAAACTGGTGTTGCCTCCCTCCCTCTCTGTGATCTCTCTGAAGCTGGAAATAGGAGTGGAAGTGGGAATTCTTCACGAGTGAAATGATTTGATTCTGTTCACTGCAGGTTAACTTGGCATGTGGCTCTCAAGCTTGCTCTTGTCAAAAGCATGGTCTCTGGGGTCTGATTGCTTATATTCAATTTTTAGTATTTTGTAATTACTATTTTATCATTTTTACTTTCCATGGCCTTCAGGCAAAGAGAAAGCCCATTAAAAGCTGGTTATATTGCAGGTACCTTCACCCTAACCACACTCCCATTAGGCCATCTCTGGTGTCCTTCCTCCTTTCTCTCTTCATTCGGTTTTTTTTTTTTTCTGTTGTTGTTGAGGTTTTTTGGTACTGACTTGCTAGGCTAGGCAGGTGTTCCACCACTTCAGCTATGCCTCAGTCTTTTTGCTCTGGTTATTCTGGAGATAGGCTCTTGCTTTTTGCCCAATTGGACCTGGAGTGTGATACTCCCTATCTCAGCCTCCCATGGAGCTAGGATTATAGGCTTGAGGCACCTGTGTCTGGCTCTTCCTTGCTTTTTAAAATTTGCATTCATTCAGATTCCTACATTTAGTTTCTGCCACCACCAGTTTGAGGAGTTCTAGGTTCCCACTTTCTCTATCCTTACTGAAGCCAGGGTGAGAGGATGACAGGAGGACAGAAATGGTAAGCCCTGACACCCTGTTCCAGGCTGGGATCGCTGTGAGGCGAGCCACCCTTTCCAAACACCAGTAGCACTGCGTTCCCTCCAGGCATCTCCCCTCGGGGTCTTACCATGGTACCATTTTGACTGCACAGCTTGCAATCTTGAGGAGAGAGGCCAAGTCTCTTCCCAGAGTCTAGACAATAGGGCTCAGCTCAGAATTGGGACTCTGGGTGGGAAGAAGGTCCTGCAGAGTGGAGAGACGGTTGTGTCCTGAAGAGTGGCTGTGTGAGTCCCTGTGAGTCTGGGCTCTATCTCTATGCTCAGCTCCCTCCAGTATTCAACAATCAGGGCAGCCAGGCAGTGGCAGAGGCCCCTCCTTACCAGACTCAACCAGGGGCTCTTCTGGCCAGCTTGACCAGACCTGGAATGCCAGAGAAAGGGTCAGACCTGGGCCCAGTGGAGCAGCTCAGCATGGTAAGGACCTTGCTCCACTATCACCTGCTTTGTTCTTAGACTAAAGGCTAGCTGGGGCTAAAACTTGGTAATGATCCAGTGTGTTCTGGAACTGAGTGGAAGAAAGTAATGTACATGTACCTGCAGTTCTTTTTTGGTGGAGGATAGAGACTGATTCCAGCACCCCTCCCCCACCACCACCACATACACACCTCCCCCAGGTTTTCCTTCTGCCCTGGTAACTGGGCACATTTCTGTTTCTTTCTCACCTAGAGCACATCAAGGACTGACAGTCATCTCTCAGCATGGAGCCAGAAGTCTCTTAGAATGATTCCAGCACTAGGCTGACAAAGCCTTAAAACTGGGGAAGCAAACAGCATAAGTGAAGAATTTGGCCTAAAGATGCCACCTTGCCTTTGATCATTGTTATTTAGCATAGTGTCCTGAAATATGCAGAACTAACTTGTTTCATCCAAGTACAATCAATTTGCATACATTAAAATGTATACTTATCAGACAAATCAGTATAAGTATAATCACTTTCTATGATTGTCAGAATGTACTTATTCCAATTCGACTAATCATAAATAGCATGGCAAAAATTTACATTTCTGGGCTACTGTATTTGTATATAAAAGTTACCTTAGCATAGTAACAAATAATAATGCTTGAATAAAGCCTCAAAGATTCTGAGCCAGACGTTGTGTAACTTCTGTTTCTCAATTCCTCTGTCATCTAGGTTTATTCTTCACTGTTGCACCTTCAGAGAGTCTGAAGTCTCATGTTAGTCTACAGGTTGTGGGGTTTTGAGCTCCAGTCGTTTTCCTGTTTAGTTGTCCTCATCTGTAATGTGAAGGAACCAAGCAAAGTTATCACTAAGGTCCCTTCAGGCTTGCATTTTGCATTGACTCATCCATTGTAGAACACGATGAAAATAATGGTTCTTTTGTAGTTCTCTTGGGGCCGTTACTACTGCTGGGAGTCACGCTGGGCAGATGCAGGCACCACACGGAATGTGTGGGGAAGTGTGACAGAATAAAGGCTATGTTTGTGGTAGTGGCTCTCGATTCTTTAAAGAGTAAGAAAATGGCCTTTCAAGATGTCTTCAGGAGAAACGAGCTTGGAAAATGTTGAGTATTTGGGGATGAAGCCTTTAAATACTCCAACCACCTTTGCTCTGCATACTCACGGTGCAAACTAGTTAGGAAGAGCAGAGTCTCCGGTGTAGCACTGCAAGGTGTGGGGTTTGAGGCGAACCTGACCCCCTCCTGAGCGCCAGAATTAGCGGGAAGGCGGTGGCCAGGATGCTAAGCTCACCTGCCTTGTGGTCAGTGCCCGGCCATGGCACCGGGGTGTGGCCTTGGAGAGCAGCGCCTCCTCCAGCCCGGACAGAGGTCAGGGGAGCTGGCCCAGTGGCCCCGATGCGGGGGTGGGGGGGGGTGGCAGGGGCGTGAAGTGACTTGCCAGCTGAGCTCTCATAACTTTCGGGTTGTGGATTGTGCTGGGCGCTGGCGGCAGTGCCGATAGCTTACTGAGGGTGGACGCGTGTGCGTGCAGTGGCCGGGACCCGCGGGTCTACCCAGTTCAGTCCTGCCCCGGCGCCGCGGACGTCACCGCCGCCCCGCAGAGGGCGTGTCCCGGAGCTGCGCGTCCCCCGGCCGCCACCTGCGGGGCTCCGCCGGCCGGGTGCGGGGCGCGAACCCGCGAGGGGCGCGCGGCGGGCGCGGCGGCGGCAGAAGGAGGGGCCGGGAGCGCGGCCGAAGGACGGGGCGTCCTCCAAACGCGGCCACCTGACGAACGGGGCGGTGGCGCGGAGGCGGCGCCACTGCCCTGGCAGCCCGGCTGCACTTTGCCCCCGCGCGGCCCGACCTCCCGTGCGCCCCGACGCCGGCGAGACCCTCCGAGGAGCCCCGCGCTCCGGATCCGCGGGGACCGCGGGGACATATGGCCCGCCGCGCGCCGGACACCCCGGGCCCCATAGCGTCCACACCCGCGATGGCCACGCAGCTGCCCCAGCGATTAGGTGTAAGTGGACATCTGGGAGGCGGGCTACCGGGCAGGTGTCTGTCCGTCTTGGCTCATCAGTTGTGCCCTTCTGATTTTCTAGTGGGAGAGACCCGCGAGTTACAGCAGGCTTTCATTAAAGCTCTCGCTCTCGCCAGCTGTCAGGATCGAGCCTGACAGCTAAGCCCCCTAACTGAGGCGAGTAAGCTTCGCCCCTTCCATTTGTTCTGAGCTCTCAAAAGGAAGATAGATACTTCATGATCAGCCGCAGGTTCACCCTCCTCCCCACCTGAAGAGTGAATGAAGATCTTCAGGTAATAGGTTTGCCTGTGTACATTTTATGCGTATGCCAAGCTGTCAGGCTTGTGCTCTGAGTGGCATATGATGAGATGAGCAAAGTATTAGCTCTTGTACTCTTTGGAGCCGTGGGCGGCTGAATCTTGAGAGAAAATAATGCAAATGAATCCTTCAGCCACTAGAGGAGGAGTGAGGGGCAAAGACGAACAGTTTCTCTTATGTCTCTGACCCCCCATCCTGTATGTTAAACTTTAGGTTAACATCGCATTATAAACTAGTAAATATTCACATCAGAAACTGTATCTTTTAGGTATCTGACGTATATGATATTTATCACAGGGAAATTTTAAAATAAGAAGTGTGGGGAATAAAGATAAAGAATCTTTTATTATGACGAAGTATTAATCAAGCCAAGATCAACAATTGGATATTCCCTTTTTCCTTTGGATGGGTTGTTTTCTAGTACCTGGTCGCTATCATATACAGATAGGAAATAACATTATTTAGATGTAGCAGAACAGTCTGGGTAAATACTAACCGTTTTTTTAAACTTGTGTTTTGCCATCAAGAAAAAGTCCTCATTTAGCTCCACAGTCGTATAGCAAAGGGGTCAACCATCCACTGTCCTCCAGCCCATTTTAGTATCTCAACAGCACTCCTGACAGACCAGCCACATTTCAACTGGCCACTTCAGTGACAGGAAAGAGTATCCCTCCTGTTACTACTAGCAAGGCCTTGTTTACACTAAGGTGACAACTGCTTTCTTGAGCCTGTTTCTAATGAGTCCTCCTTTTGCTAATCACCCTCCAACTTTTGAAATTATATGCAGGATTTTTCTGCAAAGAAGATCTAAAACTTCTGAGCCTGAAAAAGTCCATGACCAAAAACAGCAATACAAAATAAGGTTTTTGGGTTTTTTTGTCTATATGACAGCCTTTCAGATCCCAGAGCCTCGGTTTCCTTATCTGTAAAATGGGAATGGTAATATAATCTATCTGTCCAGAAAGTTGTGAGGATGAAATTAATAATCTTTGTAAAGTACATATAGGTGCCCTAAAGTCAGTAAGTGTTAGTTATTTTTAGTAAGTATTTTATGTTTCCTTCTTCACCTAAGAACCTTCTTTGTGCTAAAGATTCTTGGTCTAACACTGAAGTTAACAAGTCTGTTAATAACTCTGTTAATTCAAACAGAGTACAATGAGTTCCCACCTTCAAATAAACTCTGCAAAACTGACTGAACACATCACACCTCTCTCCCCCCACTTTGCTGACAAGGTAGGCTTTATTTTTAAATTGTGCAGTTGAGCATTTCTTCAATCAGAACTTCATTTTCCCTTTGTAACATGTACTACTTTAAGTCTCTCTCCAATTTCCAATTTGTTAGCTATGTTTTCATCTTTTTTTGTGGGGGAATTGGGGGTTTGAACTCAGGGCCTCGTGCTTGCTAGGCAGATGCTCTACTACTTATGCTACTCTGTCAGTTCTTTTTGTGTTGGTTGTTTGGGAGACAGAGTCTTTCTTTGTGCCCAAGCCAGCCTTGACAGTGACCTTCCTTATTTGTACCTCCTTGTATAGCTGGGATGACAGTGCATGCCAGTGCACCCAGCCATTGGTTGAGATGGGGGTTTCACTAATTTTTTCCCTTCCTCAAACTGTGATCCACCCAATCTCCACCTCCCAAGTAGTTAGGATTATAGGCTTGAGCCACCGCACCTGGCCTAGACATGCTTTAATCTTGATTCTTATATTCATCATGTTAATTCTGCACATTTGATGTATTTATTCACCAGGAATTCAAGTCACTGATAATATGCAAGACAAGTCCTTTTACTATGAAGGTTGCCCATCTAGTAGAAATGCCCTAATTTCTGAATCATAGTTTTGGAGTCTAGTCCTGACACTTACAAGCTTTGCTTCAAAAACTCTTTCACTTATCAATAAAATGAGATTGGTAACCTGTATCCTAAATTCAGAATACTGAAAATGCAAAGTACAATATTGGCTGGAAATGTAGTTGGTCCTCAGTAGATGCTGCTTGAATTAAGGAATCGGCTGAACTCAGCACTGTCTTAACTTCAGACTCTGTCAGTCCACACAGAGGTCTTCTCCCTAAGGACATAATGAGAGAATTTTAATTAAACACCTTGCTAAAAATAAAGACCTTGAGCATTCCCTGATCTAGCACAAAAGTGACTACAGTTGAAGAATGAATGATTCTTATTGAACAGCTAATTCCTACAAATCTCCAATCTTTTCCCTCACCAAATCTTGCCTGTTTTAAGTCTTGACTTTTGGTGTCAAACTAACTGGCCTGTAATACTTAGGAATTCTAATTCTTTTCTTCAGTTTTAGGTATTAAAAATTTATAAACATTGGGGTGAAAGTTGTATATGAGATTCTGTAACACGTTGAGCTCTCCCTCTGCCAGATTTTCTGGAGGTTATCAGATTCTTCCTGTGTTCACACCTGCTAGTTCTCTTGGGACCCTGGAGTCTGAGTCATCCAATATGAGGCACTAACCTTTTTAAGTGGCCTCTTCTGTTAACACCTTAGCTCTCTCTTGATGGAGTTTCTATCCTTTCCAGCTTAAAAGCTCATTTGCTTTTAAGGCAGCAAAACAGCTGCTGAGCACTCGTTTTTTTTTTTTTCTCCAGTTAATTAATTAATATACCATCTGTCTTTGAATTTAGGAATTTTTAAACTGGAGCCTGTTTTCCATAGCAAGTGTACAATGAACAACGTGCACCAAATTGGGTGCATATAGAGAAATAAAACCATTCATGGAATCATAATGTTGAGTTCTGACAGTAGTAAATAAAAATAACTCTAGTTAGTATGTGATGAGAAGAACCTTATATTTTAAGAATTAATTTATTTCATAAAAGTTAAGAGTGATGAAATTAAGAGTGTTTCACAAGGAGCTGAAGGAAACACATTATTGAAGCTGGTTGGAAACAGAGATGAGGGCTCTAAGAGAGACCTGTGAACTAGACAGAAAATGCCCTATTTAGCAGTATCCTAATCCACAGCGCTTTATAAACACTGCACTGGCTAAACAGTACTGCAAGCTTTCAGCCTCCATACACGAGCCCGAACAAGGCAGGACCATGTAAACTTCACTGTTTTATTACAAGTATCTGACACACTGGAAGCACATGGGAATTAGATAAGTGACCAAACTTTAAAAAAGATTCATTAAGTGCCTTGATAGTAGAAAACTATTCTGTGTAGAATGACAACGGACAAAAAATGACTCCTGCTTGTAAGGAATATTGAATGTCATCAGAGACAGACAACATTTATAAATTAAGTGGTGTAGACACCAGTTAAAGACGACGTTGAGGAAGGGTTAGAAGAATAGTGGGAAGGATACAGGAAGTAGAGGGCTTTCCCCTATCCTTGAAGATAGTGCTTTGGTTGAAGTAGGAACGGGAAAGGGTGCTGGGTGGAGATAAGGGGGAGGTTGAATGTTTCAACTTAAGGACTAGGAGGAGGAAATGGGCATGGAGGTGGCAAGGAGACTACTTGTTGGGAGAAAAAATTTCCTTGCATTAGCAGGAAATGCAGTGGGTAAAGCCAGAGCTTTTAACATGTTTAAATTAAGTGTACTTTCCCTTCCTCTTAAATACTGTACGATCAGTCACAAACAATAGAAACTATAATAACTCCTCAGGGAAAGAAGTGTAGTGTATGTAACATGAAAGAATTAAGTTTTAAATAGCAAAATTTTCTGAATTCTTGGTCTTTGACCTAGAGTCCAAGTGCATTGAACACGTATTCTGTCTCCCTATCAGAGTAATGCTTCTTTTCAGTGTTCAAAATTAAATATACTGCTGCCTGGAATTTAATTCAGTGCATAGCACTTAATACACTTTTATTATTTATGCCTCCTACTTGTGCTAAAGTATTTGAACTGGTTTCACTATATAACATAAACTAAAGTTGAATTTATAGGGAGAAAAGCTCTTCTTGCACCTTTCTATGTCAATGATTAAGGCATGTGAACAAAACTAACAAAAGACAACACGATTAGAAAACAGATTTAATTATGTATGGATGCCCAGCAGTTCACAAAAGAAATGTGGCCCATGGAGGCTTATCTATACCATCTCAAATGACAAAAAAAGTACAAAGATTCTAGATTGTATTTCTTAATTAGTTGGTCAGAAGCTACTTTTCATTTTCCTTCAAGGACCCATTTTACAATGCTGGAGGAACTGCTGTAGGTTCAGGTTCAATATTTGTCCTCATAAACAGGATTGGCCTGGTGAAGCCACATGGTAAAGCTCAGAAGGATGGAAGGAAATGCCTGTATGGTTCTCTTCTTCACCTGGAAGATCTCACACCTGTCTTACGAAGAAATTCCTAAATGACCGTTGACATTCATAGGTTACATTTCTTAACTACAATCTTAGGATGTAAATAAAGCACTTAAAATAATTAATAATGATGTTCATAGGTTTAGGGCACAATCTGGAGAGAAAAGGAAAGGAAATAACATAGGACACCTCTGTTCCAAGGTAGCTATAGATCCTTCACACATAGGATCTCACTTAATTTTTACAATAGTTGTCTAAGAGGGCATCCAATTTACATATAAAATTATACCACCCAGCTCTATTCAGACTTATCAGAATCTTAGACATCGTCCTTTCTCTTAATGTTATTTTCTCTACCCCTCCACGGAGAAATTTTGCCCCAAGTGTGACCACCTGAAGAATTATCTCAGCAAGTCTGCCCTGTTGGTGAGCTGCTGCACACAGCATGTGTTCTGTGTACCTGAGATGAGACCAGCTTCTCAGTGTCTAAGGCCTTTATTGTGATAGTCTTTTGGAGACCTTCAGAGAGAAAAAAAATCAACTAGATTTTACTTTTTGTGAAAGAGAAAGAACATTAAGTCCATTTCTGTCTGCTTGTTTAACTGGTCATTGATGCCGTTATGAATTTACAATCAGTGATTCTAAATATTCCCACAACAAAGACCCATCTCTGTCCAATTTTTATGGATCCCTGTAAGAAAATACACTCTTTGTACCTATTAACAAATGACAACAAACATGCCAATAACAACTCAAGTTATATATAATTTTTAAATAAACTAAGGTGTACTTTTAATGAATTAACATTTTTATTGTATATTTAGATTAAAATTGATTCTATATATAGAGATTTGCGTTAGTTCAAGGTGGAATCCATTTTAAGTCCTGAGATAGAAGCCTCATGGAAACCTGCTAAAAATTTAGCATATGTCATAAAATGGGACACTAGTAAAACCATCTTTATTCATCTAGTGTTTAAGATGGACTCTAGGGGACTTAGCAGTTTGCTTATTACCCAGCAGATTTTAGCCTTTTATTCCCTAGTGTTTGGGCCCAGCTTATACCCAAGTTGTGGCTTTTTTTTTTTTAAATCCTACCTTCCCTGGCATATTCCCAAGGAGTTGATGACATCACACCCAGAATGTCGAATCACAGCCCCAGAATGAGCTATAAAGAATGGCTGCAGTAAATCACATTTTCTCTTTGTAGGACCCAACAGAAGGCTCAGTAATTGCTAGACTTCCTGAGATGCACCAAGGAGGGCTGTGGCCTGACACTTATGTAGGCAACACTTTAAGGCTTCAAAATGACACTGAGGAAACATGTAATAGGGGCTGTCTTTTCCTCATGCATGGCTGAATGATGTGTAAGAATGTGTTTGTGCACTGGGATTTAGAGAAAAGAGGGAGGAAAGGCACCATTAAATTTTACTTTTGGCTGACAGTACCAAGAACAATTAGTCTATTTCACCTACTAGGGCAACATAAAACAAATTAAGGATGCTCTCTGGGTATGTACCTTACTTATGATCTCAGTAATTTCTCATCTCATTTTCTCTCCCCCCCACCTTTTCTGATTTTGTTAGGTAAGTTTTGAAAGCACACTCAGATGAACATTGGTCCTGAACACATAGTTCAACACTCCATATAGTCTGGTTGAATGGTTAAAGGATGTTCTCTTAGATAAAAATAGCTCTTTTATCTATCCCGAGGTTATATACTAATGTATAAAAGATGTGGATGTAAATATTTTTGAAAAATTATGGATTTGAACGTTTCATATTTCTGTAATCAGCCAGTTAAAAATGACAAAAAAAGCCAAAATAATTTTCCTGGTGGCATATCATGCCTTCAACTGATGGTCATGGTAACTTCCCAACTTGATATATGTTTAATACAGCCTAAAAATTAACTTAGGACAGCCAATCCTGTGTGTTCTGTTCCAAGGTGAATCATATAATCTGCTAAAGTACTGACATACATTAATTGTTAACATTATGGAAACTCATGAATCAACTATTTTATTACAGGAGACTAAAATTATACAAAGCTTACTTGTTCTTCGATAGTGCACAGGCTTGGATTACAATTGCCTTAAATGTCTATCAAGTATTTGAATAGCTGCAATTATGAACAGTAGATGCTGTGGATAAAAATTTCTCCCTTTAGCACTGACTTTAAGGTATGTGGTGTGTGGTTCTGGGGGTCAAACCCTGGGCCTCACACATCCTAGGCAATCAATCTGCCACTGAGCTACATCTGGAGTCCAGATCATGCCTTCTAATTCATGGTAAATCTTAAGAGGCTTCTGTGGGATGGAAACTACAGAGCTAAGATCCGATTATGTTAATAAGTACATGGGTAACCACATGTTCTCAACATATGATGAGCAACCCCATTAGATAACTAGTTATCTGAGCAATTGATTGTCTAATGACGTAAACATGTCAGTGACATTTTACCCAAGGCAGGATCGAAGACCAGAGATGACAGCTGGTCCTGGGGTAGTGACTACAGACACTGTTTAGGAGCCTGGGAAGCTCTGAGTCATAGTGTTCCTACTGACGGTCTAGACACCAGGTCAAGGATAGAGAGAGTAAGAAGAGAGTAGTGAGACCCGAGAAGGAGCTTCTTTTGTCTAGCAAAAATTAACTTCAAAGCTGGGAGTGAAAGTCCTGTGCATTCAAGAAGTGGAAGAAGTTGACTACTTAAATGACTGGAAAGTTTTGTTATTCCAAGAAAAGTATGGAATTGAGTGGGAGCTCCATCTCTGCAAGTGAAAGCAGTTAGACATGTTTGCCTATTTCATCTATTAGTTGCAAAGAGATGGTAGACATAATATAAATCAATAATCTGAAGTGAATAATTGAAGAACAGTAGTCTATCCTTCATAGAAGAACAGTGGCTAAATTAGCAGAAGGCTGACACAAATTTCTTGCTAGCTAGGTACTGGATCTCATAATATGACCAGACTAAAGAGGATGGAGGAGGGGAGGGAATATTACCAATCTTACTAAGCTTGTTCTTGGATAAGCTCTTTCCACTTCACCCACCCCACCCCACTACAGGTTCAGAAACCACACTGTTAACAATAAAGGACATCATATCCAATTTCCAAATTGGTTTCTGTTTTGTTGCCATGATTCTAAATCAAAGCTTTTACCACATGTTCCCAAAGGAAGTGAGAAAGCCCTTGAACTGGCAACTGGAGGAAGGAGCAGGCTTCTTGCTCTTCTGTAGCTCCAGAATAATTATGACCACTGGATTTGGGGTGGTTTTAGTCTAGTATACAAAGGAGACAAGGAAACAAGAGGCCTAGCACTGGAGGCACACAGCACCAGGAGCTGGTCAATAAAGCGCTCAATGCTGCTCAATCACTTTAGGAACAGGAAATTCAAACTGGTTTCAAAACTTGGTGTTACTGTTTCAAGCAGTCTTTATCAGGTACAAACCTATCAGTCCCCTGGATTTAGGTACCCCAAAATGTTCTCAAAATCGGCTGTACATTTTATTAAAATGAAAATAGGGCTGGGGACATGGCTTAAGTTGTAGAGAGCCTGCCTAGGAAATACAAAGCCCTGAGTTCAAACACCAGTACTACCGGTAAATGAATAAAGTGAAAATTAGAGTGAAATATGCAGGTGTTAAGGGTACAATTTGATAAGTTTTAGCAAATGTATATGGTCATGTAATCAACACCCCAATGAAGATAACAGAACAACTCCATCACCCAGAAAGTTCTCTCATCCCTTTCAAGTAGTCCTTATTACCTTTCATTCAAAGGGAACCACTGCTATGGTTTCTAATCATGGGGTTAGTGTTGTCCAACCTTGAAATTCATTTAAATATGATCAGACTTTTATGTCTGGCCCAATATGTTGTCATGTATCAATAGCCCAATCTTTTTTAATTGTCAAATAGTATTCCCTTTGGAGGATATTCCTACTTTGTTTATCCATCTGCATATTGACAGATATTTGGGTTGTTTCCAGATTTGGCAACTGTGTTTGACGCTGCTGTCAACATTGATATACAAGGTTTTTACAGGCATGTTTCCATTTGTCTTAGACAAATACCTAGAAAAGGAATAGCCGGTTCACAGAGAAAGTTCAGTTTTGGTAAGAAACATTCAAATAGTTCTTTAAAGTGATTTTATCATTTTATACTCACCAGCAATATACTTATTCCATGTTCTCACAGATTTTCAATTTTAGTAATCCTAGTGGGCAATGACATTGTAGTTTTGAAAAATACCTTCTTTAATCTATCAGCAAACTAACTATACCTACAGTTTTAATGTATAGATCTTTATCTTTGCCCCTTTGTAATCACAACATACCCTTCCCCTGCAACCCCATCAGCCACAGATTTCCTGTCCCTACAGCTATACCTTTCCCAAGATGTCAATAAATAGAATCATATAGTAAGCAACCTTTTAAGATCAGCCTCTTCAGTAATTTAAGAGTCGAGGATACATGAAGAAGTCATTTATGTATGTATCCTGGTATGTATTAACCAGAATAAATGTTTGTTGTTTTTGATGACTAGCAATTATGAATAAAGCTGACAGACATTTGTACAAAAGTTTTTACGTAAACACAAATATTCACTGCTCTAGGATAAATATCTAGAAGTGAGATTACTGACCCATATGGTAAATAGTTTGAGTTTTATAAGAAATTTTCAAAGTGTTTTCAAGAGCGGCTATGTCTTTTGCATTCCCAATAGCAATGTATAAGAGTTCCAGTTGCTATTTTATTTTACACACATCGCTGTGTGTGCATATACACATATTACATATATGTTAGGGTACCCTTATATATATATATAACCAATACTAATAGATATATAGTAGCATCTCATCATGGTTTTAGTTTGCATTTTCCTAATGGCTAACGACTGGCACCTTGATACTGAGCACCTTTCATGTATTTCTCTGCCATTCATAGGTGGTCTTGGGTAAAATGTTTGCCTTCATCTTTTATCCATCTTAAAAACTGAGTGCATTTCTCACTGTTCAGTTTTGATATTTATATATTCTAGATATAAGTCATTTGTTGGACAGATGATTTGCAATTTTTTAAAAATTTGCTGATCTTTTCATTCCTTTAGCTGTATTTTTCTTCAGAGCAAAGTTTTCAATTTTGATTTCATCCAGTTTAAATCATTGTTTTCTTTAATGGTTCATACTTTTGTGTCATGTTGAGGAATTGTGTAACCCAAGATTATAAATATTTTCTGTGTTTTCTCTTAAGTGTTAATAGTTTTACATTTCGTATTTAGATTCATGATCCCTACAAAGTGATTTTTTAATACTGGGATTTGAATTTAGGGTCTTGCACTTGCTAGGCAGGAGATACACCACTTGAGCCACACTGTTGACTCTATTAGGCATTGATTTGCTCTTCCAATTATTTCCTGTCTAAGCACATAGACATACAGTTGACTTTTGTATTTAGACTTGTGTTTTAAGACATTTATGAAATTATTCTAGTAATTTGGGGATATAATCTTTAGGATTTTCTATATGTATAGTTATGTCATGTACAAATAAAGGCAATTTTCTTTTTCTCTCAATTTTCATGCTTTTCATTTCTTCCCTCTTTTCTTCCTTCTTAAGACTTCTAGTAAAGTATTAAATAGAAATCATGATAACAAATATCATTGCCTTGTTCTTATCATAGGGAAAATGTATTATCTTCCACCACTAAGTTTAACATTAGTTTGAAAAGCTCCTCCTAATTGCTAATTTGATAAGAATTTTTATCAGGAATTGGTGTTTCATCAGATGCTTTTCCTGCTTCTATTGAGATGTTCATTTGGTTTTTACATTAAATCTGGTGAATTATGTCTTGCTTTCGAATATTATACTGCATTTCTTGAATCCTTGATTTAAATCCTCAGATTTAATTTGCAAGATTTGTCATTTAAAGTAAAATACCAAGGCCTACATGTGTGAGGGATCTTAGCCTGTATATTTTTTCTTATAACTGTCTTTAGTCTTGGTAACAGAGCAATTGTGGCCTCATATAGAAGGAATTTGGGTAAGACTAGTATTGCTTTTTCCTAGTGTTTGCCATAAATCTCTAGATAGCTATTTGGACCTGAAAGGGTTTTCTGGAAAGATTAAAGTTACAAATCCACATCAATTTTTTTAATTGATATTATGCCATATTTTCTGTTTTTTTCTTGTAGTTTTGGCAATTTGGTAGTGGCATGAAGTTTTTCATTATTATTCCTTTGTTACCCTTTTAACGTACATAGGATCTACAGAAACATCTTTTTCTTTTTTGTACTGCACATCTTAGATAATTTGTGACTCTTGTTATTTTGCTGACTAGTCTGAATAGGGATTTGCCTATTTTATAACATTTTTGGTTTTTTGAGACAGGATCTCATTATGTAGCCCAGGCTGGCCTTGAACTGTCAATCCTCCTGCCTCAACTTCCCAAGTGCTAGAATTACAGGTATGTAGCACCACACTCAGCTTATTAGATCTTTTTAAAGAAATCATATTGCTTTCATTGATTTCTGCACTATCTGTAAGATTTCCTTCCTTCTGCTTACTTTGCATTTGCTCTTTCTTCTTTAGCTTAAGGTGAAAGCTTAGATAACTGATTTAAGCCCTTTTATTATAAGCATTTGAAAGCTTTAAAGATGATATGAAAACTTCGATATACTGTGGCTTTTATTTAGTTGAAAATATGTTTTAACAATCTTTGTGATTTCTCACAGGTTAAAGATGTGATGTTTATTTTCCAAATATATGTGACTTGTCTGGATATTCTATTATCGTTTATTGCTAATTTAATTCTAGAGTGGTTGGGAAATATACTTTGTAAGATTTTAAACTGCTAAAATCTATTGAGACTATCATGTGCACAGTCTGTCTTGGTGTATATTCCATAAGCACTTGCTGGGAATACGTATTAGTTGTTGAGTATATTGTTCTATAAATGTCAATTAACTCAAATTGGATCATAATGCTTACAAAAGTATATTCTTTATTTTGTCTTGGGATATTTTGTGAGTTACTGACAGGGCAACATTTAAATCTGTAGCTATGCTTGTGGTTTATTTCTCCCAGTTCTGTCAGTTTTTAGTTCTTCATGTATTCTGAAGCTATTGGTGACATACACATTTATGTTTAGTGTGCAACTCTTATAGATAGCATATAATGACTATTTGTAAGTATACTCTTAGAAATCAGCTTTAGTTTCACACAAAAACTGAGTAGGAAGTACAGATTCTTCATATACCCTTGACTGTATACACCCACGCAGGCTCCCACACTATCAGTATCCCACACTATCAGTATCCCACACCAGAGTGGTACATTTATTATAATCAATGAAACTTCATTAACATATCACAGCCACCTAAAGCCCACTGTTTATATTATGGCTCACTCCTGGGTTTTGTCAAATGTGTAATGATGTGTACCAATCACTATGGTATCACGGAGAATAGTTTCACTGCCTCTAAAATCATCTGTGCTGAACCTACCCATCCCACATTCCTCCATAAACCCTGAAACCACAATCTTTTCATAGTCTCCATACTTTTGCCTATTTTAGAATATCATATAGTTGGATTCAAACACTACATAGTCCTTTCAGCCTGGCTTTCATAACTTAGTAACATGCACTTAAGGTTCTTCTTTTTCTTTTCATGGCTTGACAAGTCATTTCTTTTTAATGCTACATGTTATTCCATTATCTAGATGTACTGGTTTATCCATTCATCAACTGAAAGACATCTTGGTTGCTTCTAAGTTTGGGCAGTTATGAATAAATATATCTGAGTGCAGGTTTTTATGTGGCACATAAGTTTTGAACTCATTTGAATAAATACTGAAGCAGTGTAATTGCTGGATCATATAGGAAGAGTGTATCTACTTGTATGAGAAGCTGCCAAACCATCTTCCAAAGTGACAGTACCATTTGGAATTCTTACCAGCAATGAAGATTCTGTTGTTCCATGTCCTCATTAGCATTTGGTATTGTGTTTTGGATTTTTGCCATTCTAAGTGGTCGTGGTGGTATCTCACTGTTGCTGTAATTCATAACTCCCTAATGACATATGATGAATATTTTTTCTTATGCTGAGGTGTCTATTCAGATCTTTTGCCCATTTTTAATCAGGTGTTCATATTCTTATTGAGTTTTAAGAGTTCTTTGTATATTTTGGTAACAACTCTATCAAATATGCTTTTAAAACATTTTCTCCCAGTCTGTGGTTTGTCTTCTCAAGAGAATATGGCTTTTTAGTGATGTCAAAATGTTAATTATTTCTTTCATGGATCATGTCTTTCATGTTATATCTAAAAAGGTCATCACCAAATCCCAGGATACATATGTATTCTTATACATTATGTTTTAGGAGTGATATAGTTTTATGTGTTATATTTAGGTCTATGAACTACTTTGAGTTAATTTTTGTGAAGACTAGGTTTGTTTTTTGTGTCTAGGTTTGTTTTGTATGTGGATAGTCAGTTATCATAATACTTGTTGAAAAGACTGTTTTCTGCATTGTTTTGCCTTTGCTAAAGGTCAGTTGACTATATTTGTGTGATCTGGATTACATCTGCATCTCATATAAAAAAAATCCTGTTTTGTGGTACTGGGATTTGAACTCAGGACCTCATGCTTGTTAAGCAAATACTCTACCACTTGAGCCACACCCCTAGCCTCATCTCTTCTTAACAGGAAATTTTGTCCATTTCCTTTCAAATAGTTTTTTTTAAATATGGAAGTTGGTCATGCTGTTTTCTAATTGTCCCTTTTTCTTTTTCCAGCCTTTCCCGTCTTTTCTGGGCTTAAAGTATCTTAATTTCCCCCTTTTGAAGTCACTCTTGCATTATCTTCTTACTGGTACTATGTTTAGTATTTAAAAACTTACCCTCTCCCTTTTTTCAGATTGGTAAATCTATAGATCTATTTATTTATAGATTGTCTGTGACTGCCTCTGTGCTACAATAGCAGAGATGAGTAGTTCATATAATATATGTGTCTCAGTCCATTGAACCAAACACAGGTGATTACAACAACAGAAACTTATTTCTCACAATTCTGCAGACTAGGAAGTCCACTCAGTCAAGGCATCACAGATTCATTGTCTGTTGAGAGCCAAGGAAGTTCTCGGGAGTCTCTTTCATAAGGGCAATGATACTATAACAACTGCTTTCTAGAGATTCCACTTCCAAATACTGTCACATTAGGGATTAGGTTTAAACATAAGAATTTGGGGTGTGGGGCATAAGGACTTAGTCTTCAGTAATATGGCTTGGAAGCCTAGACATATATTATCGAGTTCCTTAAGAACTTTGCCAACCCTTGTTCTAGGGTATGCTTCCACTCCTCAGGTGTTACATTTCTTAACAATTAAGCCTCAATTATTCATGAGGCTTCTCCATTCTGGCTGGTCTGTAACTCTACGGATTCCTGGTACTACATAATGTGTGGTATCACTGTTCAACACTAAGTCTCAGAGCAGATAAGCTTCTGCTACATATACACATTCCATATCTTTAATAAGTCCTCATTCAAATCTCCACCTCTATCCTATAGCTCTCTTTTCTCTTAAAATCTGTGTGTATACACACACACACACACAGTCCAGTTGCTTCAGTATTCCAAACCTCTGCTTCTTCAGCTCAGAAGTACCACCCTGCTTGTACTCAACTCCTCTGTGATAATGCTAAAAGATACCTTCAAGCAAAACCCCAGGATGTTCAACTTTTGTCTCCCTCCTCTAAGAGAACATAGAACTGTGTTGCTTACTGTTCAATGCCTGGAGGAAACACCTGCTTACATGTGTCCAAGTTGAAAGCTGTTTTTGTTGTGAGGGCAAATTTTGCACTAGTTACTTTGCATTGGTAAGAAAAAACTGCTTATGTAAATAAAACCAGAGATCCCAGAAATCAGGATATTTTGATGATTCTACCTTTGTTATATATGACACCCATTGAGCTTTCTAAGTAGTCTTTTTCATGGAAACTATGTTCAGTTTCTTAACTATCCTTAACAGTACAGAACAGATACTGTGGTAAGTCATTACATGCTGGAGATGCACTACAAAGACAGTCAGATTTTAGTAAACAAGACAGACACCACCCACATTCCTTGTTCTCTTTTGAAATACATCTCTGAAATTTGTAGCATGAAGCAGAGTCTGCAGAACCAAAGGTAGTTAAAGCAGAGGCTGGATTTCCTTTTCACCCTCTGTATCACTAGGGAGAATTTGTAGAAAACTGAAAAACATTAGCAGTAAACCTGCCAAAGATTACTTTTCTAGACCTCTTTAACATGAACCACTAAAAATGAATTAGGCTTAGACTAGCTTTCAGACACAATCAAGTTTTATGAATTTTTAGAGTTATGTCTGTGGTCTAAGAACTAAGGTTATCATCGCTCATTCACACTTTGCCTTTGCTCCTATATGATGAGTTTTCTCTACAGTGAAATTGTTTTGGGTGGCCTTAAGTTATTCTGATGTCCCATCTTAAGACAAGTTCACTCAGTGACAACACCTACTTGGGAAGCATCGAAGGCACATCACAAGCATGAAGCCTACTTGGCTGTCCAAACATCAAATAAGAATAGGAATGAGGATACTTGGGAGGAGAAAGATTTAATCTTATTTTAAACTAATCTGAGCTTTTTATAGGGAGTATTTAAGAAGAAAAAAAGGTGGCTTTGCTATGTGTAACCTGTGTTGTTTGGAGTTGGCACTAATATAGAGACCAGCATTCTCTGTGACTCCCTGAGTCGAAATTATCTGACCAGGGGATAAAGCCTGTTTCTAACAGTAGGCCAAGAGGCGCTGCTCCTGAAGTTTGTGGCAGGTTCATATTTTGCTGTTTGTTTCATTTGACAGTAAAGATCATAGGTAGGCAAACATCTTTAATAAAGGGCCAGAGGGTATGTATCTTTGGCTTTGTGGAACACAGTCTGTCACACCTATTTAATTCTGCCATTGCTAGCATGTTTATCAACAATCCATAAACAAATGAACATGGCTGTGTTCCAAAATACTTTAGCAAAGGTTTAACTCTTTTTAGTTTTAGGTTTTTTTCCCTTCAGTTAATAATAGAAAGCTGTTTGCTATTACCTAATTTTTCCTACAAGTGACCATAGTGAAGGGGGAAAACAAAAGCAAAAACTTGTTACAATGTTTCTACTATATGTCAATGAGTCATATCTTATTTTGCACTTTAAAATGCACTTGAAAATGAAAACTCCCTTCTCTTGACAGACAAACAACACATGTGAAGAGTGGTGAAAGGGGACATTGATTACAGAAGTGGCCTGGAGAGGGAAAGCCCTGGTCAACATCACGTGGTCAACCTTCATTGTTTTCCAAAGATGCTGAAGTAGTCTTTGCTAGTACTGCTTTCCTTCACTCAGCCAAAGTGCTAACATGGGCTGCATGAAATCAAAGCAAACCTTCCCATTTCCTACCACATTTGGGACTGAGAAACAACATGACAGTGAAGAAACCTTTTTGCCAGAAGACAGCTTTCTACCTAGGATACCTGCTCCAGGCACCGTCCGAGAGGAAGTGAAGGAACCCCCAATGCCCAGTGCTGAGGTCACTGAATATGCAGAGCGCCTGTCCCAGGAAATCCTTCGTGACGCCTTGCAGCAGTGGGCACGCAATAACATCAAGTACTATGACATTCCCTACATTGAGACTGAGGGCCCTGACACTGTAGGTTAATGACACTTCCTTGAACTTTCCATGTAGTTGGTGCTAGTTCAAATACATAAGACGAAAGCAAAACCTGGTGTGAGTAAGTGCAAATAACTCCATCTGGATGTAAAAACACATCTATGCTAATGTCACTAGTGTAGGAATACCTAAGATGAAATGTGCTTTAAGCAGTTATAAGTTAGCAGCAATTTGTATTTGCTCAGTTTGAATTCTGGCCATGGAAGGGCTGGATGAAGGTCCTTTGGCACTCTATCGGTAGTATGTCATACATGGCATCACCAAAGAAAAAAAAGTGCCCCAAGTTCCACATGGTTAAAGGATTGCCTTTAAAATAACTATTTCTGTTAATTTATACCAAAAAAACCCAGACATGCAAAGGGTTTTTTCAAAATGCCTTGGTAAAGAAATGGCTCTCAAGCCACGGTGATCCCCCATGGGCCTTGTTTGTCAAAACCATTTGTGTCAAAGATCCCCACTTCTTGACATCAATGACCTAGGATTAGAAAACCACCTGTGTAGAAGAGGTCCATCCTGAACCCTATTCTGAATGAAGGATTTATTTTTGTAGATGAAAAACATAACTACCACATTGAGCCTCAGGCCCTAACAACAGCTATTATTAGATGACTTAGATTTCGCATTTAAAGCCATCTTAAAAAGATACAACTTACAGAAGTTATGACATTGTTTATTATATTGAATTAAGCCCTCAAGTACCTTTAAAAAAATAACAAAAGCCTGGTCTGGGTCTGGAGGAATGGCTCAAGTGGTACAGCACCTGCCTTGAAAGTGTGAGGCCCTGAGTTCAAGCCCCATTACTGCCAAAAAAAACCAAGCCTGGTCTGCAAGATATAAAGCAGAGCCTGCCAGGGTTAACTGTGAAGCTTTACTGTTCAGAGATGCTGGTACAGGGGGTACTTGTTCCCAGCAATTTTGTGGTGAATCATCATTCAGATTACTGTGGGATCAGACAATACATGAAGATTTGCAGTTGTGTTACAAAACAAAATACAACACTCCTGCAAGGGTAATATTCATGTGTTGATTTTTGTCATGTATTACACTATTTTCATAAGTTAGGTGTGTTTTTTTTTTTTTTAATACTGTCATACCACCCACACTTTTTTTTTTCTTTGTGAGGTACTGGGGTTTAAACTCAGGGCCTACACCCTTAGCCACTGTACCAGGCCTCTTTTGTGATGGGTTTTTCCAAGACGGACGGGGCTCTCACAAACTATTTGCCCAGGCTGGCTTTGAACCACGATCCTCCTAATCTCTGCCTCCTGAGTAGCTAGGATTACAGGCCACAGACTTTTTAATTGAAGAATTAAGTACTGGTAAAGATCAATAGTAACATAATATTTGGGAGAGAGAGAGAAAAATACTGAAAAGACAGAACTTGTAGGAAAAAAATGGAACTGAGATTCTAGAATGATCTTTTTACCAAGATTTGCTACAAAATGAGTTTATTCAAAAGGAAATTTAGCCCATTTATGCTAGATCCTTTTATTATGATAATACACCAGTGTCATTGAGATCTAAAGGCAGGCAGAAAAAGGCTTGCATATCTCTTTAATGAGATAAATATGCATTTGGTTTTGCATGCAGGCAGAAAAGCTACATCCAATTTTAAAAATATTACTTTGAAGCCCTCAATCAAATAGTGAATTCTCCAAGTTCCATGAGCAAAGAAAAAGATAATTAAAATAAGTGCTTTCAGTTGCTTTTTGACACGTGATCACTCCATTTTAATTTCACTGAGCCCTAGGCTTTGAACTGTTCCACCATACTTGCAATCTAGCAACCTACATAATAGAGATGACCACTCCTGTTCATACTAGGATCTGAGTCATAAGGCTAAGCACAGAATAGAAGGCACAAGCTTTTCATATGTACACAACATATTTCTCGCTCATGAAGTTTAGGGTTTTGAATGTTCTGACTAATAACTAAGATAAAAGAGTAGACTCTTGTTTTCATTCATTGTATTTCAGCTCACTTTTGCTTCCAAGATCATTTGCTACTCAAAAGATGTAACTGTGTATATAAAATAATATGTACTTGGGGAGAACACAAAGCCATATAAAGCAGCAGGTCACACTAAATTTTTCAACATACATAGGGACAGAGACTAGTGTTGGGTTCTATCTAAATGTTTTAAGCTCATGTTCCTTCTTTGTTCTGCTCTGATTTCCCAGGAGTGTAAAAGGGATGAGGGCCAGTTTCACATTCTAGCAAGAGGTCAGCAACTACAGTGAGACAAGTTATCACTGAGCACCACCCCCTTGCCCCGAGTCATATTTTGTTAGGGTATGACATATATAATATCTTCCAAGAGACTTTGCAATATATGTTGTATATTGTATTAGCCCATAAACAAGGCTCACATACTCAGCAGTTAAAACCAGGTGGGAAAAGGAAAGAGCTGAGTAAACAAAATTTATACTACATTTCACAGTTTCAGGATACGGTTTGGCCTTGAAAACAATGAGAACATCTTTGATAATTAGCTTTCCTGATTTTATGTTCAGACATTGGCTTTTCTTCACACTGAAGTTCTTTCATGAAAAAGAAGTAGACTGGGAAGAAAGGAGACCTATAAAATAGAATACTGAAAGAAGTACTAGCTAGTTGAAAGGGAAACATTTGGAACATTAGTGGCAGGGCAGAGGGACCTCCACCAGCACAAGCAGCTCCAGGTGGCAGACCAGAGGAAGTGTTATTTACAAAGACACATTGACTGCTTCCTTCCTCAGTTCTCTTTTGTACTGTTATCTTTAAATTACAAGCCTTTGATCCTAGAATTCTCCTTGTTTAGTTGCCTTATCGGTTCTTTGCAAACTGCCAATGGTTATTAGCACTTAAAGCACAATTTTGAAGGTGACAAATTACTATCTTAGTTCTTAAAGGAATAATTTGTGTCAAACTGCCTTACAAGTAGTAAAAATAAACACACAGGAATAGAATGACGCTTCTATCCTAGTCAATGTCATTGGCATTTTATGAGATGAGGCAGAAGTATATACTTTTGTATTACATGATTTTAGAAATCAAAGCACATTACAAATAATGTCAAGAAATGGTAATTTAAAAACAAAGTTCTAATAAATATATTGTTAATCAAAATGCCCTCATCCAGTCTTCAAATGACAAATAAATGACTTCTTTGGAGCCCAGAGCACTGATACTGAAGAAGTACCTGCATTTTGATTCAAAATCTCAAGTTTTGTTAGCAAATTTTCTTTGCTGTAAGAATTAGCTATGAAGTGGTGTGTTTTTTCCAAGTATTTTTTGTGACTTTTTAGTAACTATTATTAATAAAAGGCCAGTTACAATTAGCTAGCTGTGATTTCTCACTTAATTGAAGCAAACCGTTTTCAGTATGTATACGTTGACCTTTTTAAAAATAAATGACTGAGGGTTGGGGAAGTGGCTTAAGTGATAGAGCAACTGTCTAGCAAGAGTGAGGCCCTGAGTTCAAACCCTAGTACTGCCAAAAAAAAAAAAAAAAAAAAAAACCCACAGGACTTAACATTCTGTATTGCTAACGTGTAAAGTAAGAAGAAATCCATTTATACAAACAATTTCTTAAATCATTAAGATCTAATTTAGGATCTTGAGGAATATCAGATTTGTTCCTGAATTTTTTGGAAGTTTCTTCATGTAAATAGATTAAGAATTGAGAACATTTAAAGCAGTATCTTCTGCGTAGGACATAATCTCTGACGTCCTTTTCAATTCTGTTGTCTTTTTGTTCTTACACTCCTCAAGTAGTTTCTGAGTGGTCTGAGATGAAGGAGAAACTATAACAAGATGCAAAATAAATAAAATAACCTTTAATGTAAGAATTATTCTTACCTAGCATTGTAAGGTCCTTCATCTGAAATACCTTGTACTTTCTTGCATAGCTTCAAATACTCTTATTGAAGATATTTATGTTTTTAACCATTATCATTCAAAAGTTTAATATAAATTGCAAAAAAACAGTATCTCTTAAGAGACTGGAGTTTCATAATTCCTCATTCTGTCAAATTAACAAAGATTAAAAGTAACAAGAAATAATGAGTTCATTTTTATTAGAGGAAGGTATTTTGATTACTTTGGAGAATGCCAACACTGAGTTAACATACTGGATAACTTCATAAAACCTTTTTTCTCTTTATTGGAGATTTTTAATCTTTTTTTCTGGAGTGGGGGTAGGTATTGGAGTTTGAACTCAGGGCCACATGCTTGCAATCAGACATTTCACCAATTGAGCCACTCTGGCAGCCCTGAGATTTTTAATCTTTATAAAAGGGAACACTTCTGCTATAGTGACTCAATTATTTTAAAATACACTCATATAAAGAAGAAAATTCTGAGACATTAACATAATATCCCCCCCAGATTTTATTTTTGGTAACATATGTTTAAGTTTGTTTAATAAGCATATAAACCACTGAAAACCAAATATAAAGTTCCCATGTCAATTAGATATAATAACTCAAGGATCTGTAGAGACCTTGAATTTTCCCATCTTCTAAAACAGAGATTGGCAAACGTTTCCCAACAAGAATCAGAAAGTAAACATTTCAAGCTTTGCAGGCTGTACAATCTGTGTTTTTGCTACTCAACTCAAAGCAGCCACAGATAACAGGTAAACAGATGAGTGCATCTACGTTATAATAAAGCTTTAATTCTGCACACTGATATATGAATTTCATGTAATTTTCACATGTCATGAAATACTGGTCTTTGATTTCTTTTCTCAATAATTTAAAAATGGAAGGACCGCTCCTATCATGTAGGCTGCATAAAAACCAGATGGGGGTCACATGCTGTAGTTTGCCAATCCCTGCTCCAAAATATACCTTAAAGGGCTGGCCACCTCAGAATTCCAGGTCATTGCTTCCCAGAGGCTTGAAATAATTATTCACATCTTCTTTAGTAACTTCTTGTAGATCAGCTGGTTTCCACTTTGGACTTTGGTCTTTATCTATTAAAACTGTTTAAAAAAAAAAGATGTTAGTACATTTCTTTCTGGTATCAGATTTTAATCAATGTATTAAAAGAAATTATCTTATACTAGGCAGATTTTGCTATAGCACATTTTTTTCCTGCAATATTTTTCTTTGTGTTCTACTTTTCTTCTAACTTGAACCCTCAAAGAATGTGGCTGGACAGCTAGGGTGAGCTTCACATCTCTAGCTTTAATAATGCTTTCTTCAAACAAAATAATAAATGAAATCTCCATGTTATAAAAGTTAACTCTAGCACTAGTACAGTTTAAGGGAAAAGTAAAGGAGGGTGGAGGGCCCAGATCTGCCTTTTAAGTTCCAGCACATTTGGTTTGGTTCGGGGAGGAAAAATCAATCACTTAAGGTAGAGGGAAGGGGACTTTATGCCTAATTAAATGTGGATACTGTTGTTCAGGCAAATCCTCTAGCTCAGACAGCTGTGAATTAAAATATCAGACCACTGTAAGGTTTATCATGAAACCTTTTACTTCTCCTTTTTCAGTGCAGTCATCACTTGTTGTAGCTACATAATATTCCCATAGGATTTAGTGTGAGGTAATCTGTAACCTCTTAAAAATAGAAAAGAGTAATGCCCATTTTCTGGTTGTAATACCATAGTTCTGGTTTATACTATATTTATACAAATGTTATTTGGAAAGTGGGTGGAGGGTATGCAGGATCTCTATATTATTTCTTACAAATATATATGACTCTACAATTATCTAAAAAAGTTTTAAAAGTATAGTTGTGGGTAGCAAATTTCTTTAATTGATTTTTTATTGTGCTAGGTGGGAGTACATTGTGGCATTTACAAAATTCTTACAATATATCAAATATATCATACTTGAATTCACCCCCTCCATCATTCTCCTTTATCCTCCTCTGCCCCATTCCTGGAACAGTTTTAACAGGTATCTTTTTTTCCATTTATATATATGTATATATAGTATTTGCACTATATTCACCCTCCCATGCCCTTTCCTCACCTCCTCACCCCTCCCACTGGAACCAATCCGCCCCCTGCCCTGACCCCAGGACATGTTCTGCCCTCCTGTTATCCAATTTTGAAAGAGGAAAAAAAAAGTGACATTTTTGTTTAAAGTAATTAATTACACAGGGAGTTTCCTTGTGACATTTCCATGTGTATATTTATTATAACCCTAATTGATTCATCTCCTCTATTTCAACCACACTTAAAATATCCGTAATTTTAGTGAAGAATGGAAATCTTAAATACATAAACTATACTGATAACTGGAAAAAGCTAACTTAAGCATTAAAAGGTTAAAGCAGCAACAGCCTGGAAACCAAGGAGAAGGCTACATGGGCAGGAAGGGAAGGAAGCTTTATACGCAATTAAATCCAGATATTAGAGAGATGTTTTGCTTTTATTTTGTTCTGTTTTTGAGATGGAGTCTCTCTACATTTCTCAGGCTGGTCTCAAACTGGTGGATTCATCTAGTTCTTCTGCTTCTGCCTCCCAAGTAGCTGAGACTACAGGTTGTTACCACCATACCCAACTTCACACAGGAGGTTTTTAAGGTTTGGCTGTCTACTATGGTGTTTTGATCTCTAACCAATTTGAATTTTATATTCCACAGATACTGAAAACTACAAACACTCCTGGGTCATTCTTTCCATGAGAATCTCTTCCCCTTTAAGCCTTCTGTCCAGTACTATCTACCTCCTTCAGATTCCACTGAAGGATGATAGAAAAGAAATACTAACCTAATCTTGTGTGCTGTTTTTCTTTTAAGCTAACAAAACATTTTTCTTAGAATAGATATAACTTAAATTCTTGCAATGTGGGCAGCTCAGGTTTTTCAGGTCTCCTGAGATACCCACTCAAGCTCCATTTGGTAGCTACTGAGCTCTACTAAGATAATCCATCCATTCTATAACAAGAAAGGGGTTTATTCTAGATGTTAGGAGTAAGAATGTTTAACAGCCATTTCCCTAATCTGCTAACTTATTTTATCTGATTTGCTAACATATTTTTATAGTTAGCAAACTGGAGCAAGAACACTAAACAGTTTTACCCAGAACAGATGTTCTTTCTGAATAAAGACTATGCTAAAAGAGTATGTACTATATTAAAACAATTAATAAAACATAAGAAAATTGGCCAGGCATGTTAATGCATGCTTGTAATCCCAGCACCCAGAGGTAGAATGGAGTTCAAGGCCAGCCTGAGCTATATAATGAGATCCTGTCTCAACAAGCCAAGAGCTGGGGGGGAGATCAGTAGTAGAGTAACTTGCTTAGCATGTGCAAAGCTCTGAGTTCAATCCCCAGTAACACACACACACACACACACACACACACACACACACACACACACACAGATAAGCAAAATACATGCAGAAAAAAACAACTCAATTTATACAACAAATAACAGCTCTTTATAGAGATAAAGACTGTCCATAAAAAAAAAGAACTGTTGCAAGTTTGCTAGAGAAAGAAAAATCATTTAATTTACTTTTTTTTCTAAGTATGCTGACACTGGAGATGATAAGCAAAAATGGACAGTATAATGTACTATGTTTTTCTCAGCAATGTCTAACTGCTCAGAAACAGGCAAAGAGGTAGACGGTAGGGTTTGACCATTGTTCACTGTCCCAGGACAGTACAAAAGAGGGGAAAGGGAAGAATAGAGACTTTTTAGTGGGAAATAAATGCACCTTTCCAAAATCTTGGCAGGCTGAATTCAGAAGCTTCCAAGTCAGCCCATATCACTGCAGAAGCAGGACTGCCTCTTACATAGAAATTAGGGAGCAGAGACCAACTTGTACGAATTTTAAGAATAATATTAGTGTCAAAGACTGATTTTCTTATATTCCAGATGGTTGTATTTTACAAAACACACACACACCCTTTGCAATCTTTATGAAAGTTTAATGTTACTAATAAAACTGCAACCTATAATGTTATGCTCACAAATTGTTTCCCCAACAGCCAAGAAGGAAATGTGTTTGTCACTTACCAGCTCTAACACCTTCATGAAAGTCATGACCTTCCTGAAAGAAAATAGAGATTAAATGGGTAATTTCTAGGCATCCTTACTCCTGACGATCTTCTCTCTTCCCCCATCAACTTCAGCCTCACTTCCATAACCACAATCTGAGCCATGACATTCAGAGCTTGGCCCACCTCTTATCCCTACTTTCTGATCACCACCTCCTAATCTTTTTCATTCAGGTATGTCTGCTGCTACACACTCTTGATCCTTAAGAGGTCTGCTGATCCTGTGACTGCCTCTCCTCACTTGTGCTGGCTTCTCTTTCCTTTTCACCCAGTCCAGTTTCCCCAGGCCATTAATATGGTCACTTTCACTGGGAAGACTCAAATCCTTTCTCTCTTATACTGTCCTTACAAATTCCTCACAACAGCTGAGCCCTCCATCTTAATCTTGCTGTAGAAAATCATACAACTGTGAGTGATTTCATTTAAAATTAGGGCATGGAATCCACGATCTCTCCTCTACTTCCCAAGGTATTTTCTGCTTTCTCAGCCTCTACCCCAGTGAATACTCTCATTCTCATCTAATGGTTTACCATCCTTCATTTAACAAAGCCCTCTGACAAGAACTTTCTTATATTCACACCATTAAAACACCTGCAGCCAACTATGGCACTATATCTGCCTTCTCTTCTTGACTGGGGAAGAAAGGACCATTCCTCTTGCAGGGCCCTGCATTCCAGTTCATATTCCCTTTAACCCTCTCAGGAGCCTTACATGAGGTCATCCACTTCTCTGTTCTCCTGGTGTCATCAATGGAGTCAGCATAACTGAGTGGCTGAGTACAGCCAGTTCAAATATGTGAATTCATGTCCTGGTTCTACTACATGGTGACTGTTGCCTTGGCTAGTAATTCTTCTAATGCCCAGTTTCCTTCCTTCTGTGAAATGGCAATACATCCATCATAGGATTATTTTAATCCACATCCCAGCACAGTGTCTGGCATGGACTAAGTATTTGCTATTATTATCATTAATATAATCTCTTCTTTATTGGATCATTCCCAATCATTTATAAACATGCTCTAATATCTTCCATCTTACAAAATAAAATGAGAATCCGAATATCTACCTATTTCTGTTTCAAGAAGAAAAAGTTGTATACACATTTTTTCTCTACCTCTACATATCCTATCTACTCATTTCCTCTCCAATTTATTGCACTGTAAGGTCTATCTCCACCATTTCTTTGACATTGCTTGCCAAAACCACCTATGGCTTCAGTGTCACCATATTCAAATGATATTTCTCAAGTTCATCTGCCGGACCTTTTGGCAGTACTTGAAAGAGTTCATTATACTCTACACCTTCAAACACTTTTTTCAGTGATGGTGATTAAGATCAGGGCTTCATATGCTAGGCAAATAATCTACTTGTGAGCTACACCCCAGTTCAAACATTCCTCTCTTGCTTGTGTGACAGCCTATTCTCCTGGCTCTACTTCTTGTGCTTTTTTTTTTTTTCCCCTCTTCCTACTGTACTTTCTGTACCTCAACCCAATATGGTAGATTTTCTTGGGGTCCAAAACTGGGCTCTTCCATTTTCTTTCTATGTGACCCTACCCATTCAGTGCTCAACACGTCAGCCTGAGTGATGGAATCTGTTAAATGTGAGATTATAGCACTCTTCTGCTCAAAACCATCTCGTGCCTTCCCATTTTCATCAGAACGAAAGCCGAAGTCCTTAAATCTTTAAGGTTCTGTGTGCTCCACAAGGCCCTTTCCTGTGCCTCATCTCTCACTCACTACCACATGCCCTCCACACCTCCCATGTGGCCTCTTTGCTCTTCCTAGCACAGCCATGCACATTCCTGCCTTAGAGCTTTGCACTTTCAGTTTTCCTTGCCTGGGATGCTGTTTCTCCAGATATCTGCCAGGCTTGCTTCCTCACTTCCTTTAGGTCTTCACTCAGAAAACAGTTCAGTTAGATCTTCACTGGTCATCCCATCTACAATTCAACCCCTCCCCATCACTTTATGTTCTCTTCCTTCCTGGCTTTATTTTTCTCCTTTAATATTTACAATCAGATGATACATATTTCTGTATTTATCTTATTAACAAGTCTATTTCCCCACTCTAAGATAAATTCCACCAGGACAGGGATTTTGTCTACCTATGGTTAGCATCAGTAACACATTTATTTGTAGAGTAAATAGATTCCCAAAGGTTTTGTTTTTTTAAAGGGGTGTTACTGTCGTTCAGATTTAAATCTGTAGCCCATATCTGTAAGCTCCAACTGCTAACACCTCCTTTCCCTCCTTATCCATCACCACATCCTATCAATTCTATCTCCTACATTTGTCCCAAATCCATTTCCTTCTCTCTATTCTAAATCCCTCCTAGTTTGCACCTGGATCACTACACTATACTCTTATCTGATCTCCATATCTTCTCTTGAACCCCTCCGACACTATCTCCACCTAGCAACCTACTTAAAACAAATGAAATCAAATGAAAAATTAAGTCATCCTCTGCTAAAAACCAACAGGCTATTCAAAATTCTCATGTCTCAGCCAGGCATTGATGGATCATACCTGTAATCCTAGCTACTTGGGAGGCAGAGATCAGGAGGATTGAGATTCAAAGCCAGCCTGGGCAAATAGTTTGCAAGACTCTATCTTGAAAAAAAAAAAAAAACACAAATAAGGTCTGATGGAGTGATTCAAGTGGGAGAGCACCTTCCTAGCAAGTGTGAGCCCCGAGTTCAAACCCTAGTGCCACACACACACAAAAATTCTTATTCTTTGTCACACGTGAGGTTACCTTTGCCTTGCCAGCTCCCTCCTGTCCCTGTGTCATTCTTTTATTTCCAATCCTATATGGTTTGTTTAGAGCATTTACTATATTTATAGTTATTTTGTTGTTATTCAGCAGACTAACTCAATGAAAACAAAGGATTGTGTCTCCTTATTCAATAAACAAACACAATGCCTACTACACAGTAACATTTGGGAAGGGAGGGAGGTGGATCAATCTATGTAAGGAGCCCACTGGAAGTACAGTGAAAAACATGGATTCTGTCAGGTATACAGGCTACTAGCCAAAACACCATCTGGTTTCGCATGCCTCGTTTCTGCACAATCTCAGGCAGGTTATTTCTCTATGCCACAATTTTCTCATCTGTAAAGTGGGGATAATAGTATACATCTTTCCAGAGTCTGTGTCAGACTTAATGGAGTGCTCTGCAGAGCACCTGCTCACAATAAATACTTAAGGGACTTCAGCTGCCCTTGACATCCTCCAAGGAATGACTTTGAAAGCTTTAAAGACTAAAAGAGCTTTATTTCTAATTAGATGATCTTCTTTCTATATCTTAATAACTATTTTAAGGCACCAAGTTCATTAGGAATGTCTGACTTCTGGTTAACCAAATATTCCCTTTTGACCTTAAATTTATTAATCTAAAGAATATGATGCTTTTTAAGGATCCTCTGAACATGTAGGATTATTCTGCCTTTAAAAAGTTTATCATATGGAAAAAGAAGTATGACTCTGAAATGCTTCATGAAATCAACATTCCCTGCAATTAGTAATTATATTTACAATGGAACTTTTAATGCTAATCTATCAATGAAAACACGTGCAGACTAATGACTTCCATTTGTATACAAATGGAAGTATATATACATATATGCCTGCTTATAAGTAATATTCCTTTTTACCAATGATGAAACTCATATTTTTTGTTTCTTGTCCAAGGTCATAGGCTTATACCTGATAAATGGTTAGTTTCTATTCTGAATTCCACATGAAGTTAGAGGCCTTCATACACTTATAGACAAATATAACTGATATTTCATAAAGGCTTCACAATAATCTGGGTGGCAATATTTCTAAACATGTAAAGCTAACTGGCCTGTTTGTTTTCATAAAAAAGATTTGCAGGCAATTTTAAGTTTTTGTTTATCCTTTTCAGTATTTTACATGTTCTACAATGAAGATATATTACTTTCCTAACTAGAAAACAATATATTTTTCTAGAAAACAACATATTTTTTAAAAATCTTACCATACATGCTTGACTTAGTCGATATTCCATAGTTAATACTTCCTGCAAGGTCTTTGAAGACCCCTCCATGAGTTGCCTTAGTGTGATCTTTAGGGATGTTGGAGACATCTTGTTAATGACCTTTGGAAAAAAAATTAGTAGTTGTATCCCAACAGTTCATTTATTGACTATAATAAAGTAGCTGAATTTCTACATAGGTCATAGTAAAATATGCTCTTTAAAGTTACTCTGTTAGGTTAAAGTCTCATAAAAGATAATACCTTAGTCTCATCCTGCCACAGCACCAAACAAATGCTTTCTAATCGGTACAAAAAAGAAAAAAGATCATTCCACACAAGTGAATTCTTTACCTATAACTTTAAAAAAAAAATCTGTATTTGGAGTTTGCCTGGCGTAAATTATAATCTCAACTAGTTAAGTCAGCAGCGATTATGCCTAAATGAAGTTAATACACACATTACACATCACTGACAGGTACAGAGAACACTTTATCTTACAAAGTAAAGAAAGTGAAAGAACAGAAAGGCAGTAGTCTTCACTTCCCACCACATGACTCTGGAGAAGTGTCTTACTGAATTGAGCTCTTTACTTATAAATAAATCTACTTACCTTGGAAGAAAACAACTTCTGTTACTATGAGGTACTTTTCCATAGTATTTAAATATTTAACAGAATAAAAATGATGTACCTGACTCCTTGACTACATCACTGTTCTACCTGTTTTGAATTTAAATATTCTATTGCTAGTGTTCCACAACATGTTTATGATTGTGAACTCCTGGCTGATGCAAGAGGCCCACTACATGCTGTGTACATCTGATGCCTGTGCTTTCCATTATATTGCAGCATAATTTTAGGCTTCTTATTGAATGACTATCTCAAAAGTTTAAATTTTACTTTATGAGTTCAAGGAATTCCCTATTTCAAGATTCCATGTTCTAGAATAGAGGACCCAGATATGAAGCCACACAACTATAACCAACTTGTCTTTGACAAAGGAGCTAAAAATATACGATGGAGAAATAGCAGCCTCTTCAACAAAAACTGCTGGGAAAACTGGTTAGTAGTCTGCAAAAAACTGAAACTAGATCCATGTATATCACCCTATACCAAGATTAACTCAAAATGGATCAAGGATCTTAATATCTGACCACAAACTCTAAAGTTGATACAGGAAAGAGCAGAAAATACTCTGGAGTTCGTAGAACTTTCTCAATGAAACCCCAGCAGCACAGCAACTAAGAGATAGCATAGATAAATGGGACCTCATAAAACTAAAAAGCTTCTGCTCATCAAAAGAAATGGTCTCTAAACTGAAGAGAACACACACAGAGTGGGAGAAAATATTTGCCAGCTATACATCAAAGGACTGATAACCAGAATATATAGGGAACTTAAAAAACTAAATTCTCACAAAACTAATGAACCAATAAAGAAATGGGCAAGTGAACTAAACAAATTTCTCAAAAGAAGAAATTCAAATGGCCAAAAAACACATGAAAAAATGCTCACCATCTCTAGCAATAAGGGAAATGCAAATTAAAACCACACTAAGATTCCACCTCACCCCTGTTAGAATAGCCATCATTAGCAACACCACCAACAACAGGTGTTGGCGAGGATGCGGGGGAAAAAGGAACCCTCTTACACTGTTGGTGGGAATGTAAACTAGTACAACCACTCTGGAAAAAAATTTGGAGGCTACTTAAAAATCTAAACATTGATCTACCATTTGATCCAGCAATACTACTCTTGGGGATATACCCAAAAGACTGTGACACAGGTTACTCCAGAGGCACCTGCACACCCATGTTTATTGCGGCACTATTCACAATAGCTAAGTTATGGAAACAGCCAAGATGCCCCACCACTGATGAATGGATTAAGAAAATGTGGTATCTATACACAATGGAATTTTATGCAGCCATGAAGAAGAACGAAATGTTATCATTCACTGGTAAATGGATGGAATTGGAGAACATCATTCTGAGTGAGCCTGGACCAAAAGACCAAAACTCGTATGTTCTCCCTCATATGTGGACATTAGATCAAGGGTAAACACAACAATGGGATTGGACTTTGAGCACATGATAAAAGCTTTAGCATACAAGGGAGGGGTGAGGATAGGTAAGACACCAAAAAAATTAGCTAGCGTTTGTGGCCCTTAACGCAGAGAAACTAAAGCAGATACCTTAAAAGCAACTGAGGCCAACAGGAAAAGGGGACCAGGAACTAGAGAAAAGGTTAGATCAAAAAGAATTAACCTAGAAGGTAACACACACGCACAGGAAATTAATGTGAGTCAACGCCCTGTATAGTTATCCTTATCTCAACCAGCAAAAACCCTTGTTCCTTCCTATTATTGCTTATACTCTCTCTTCAACAAAATTAGAAATAAGGGCAAAATAGTTTATGGTGGGTATTGAGGGGGTGGGGGGGAGAGGGAGGGGGCGGAGTGGGTGGTAAGGGAGGGGGTGGGGGCAGGGGGGAGAAATGACCCAAGCCTTGTATGCACATATGAATTAAAAAAAAAAAAGATTCCATGTTCTAGGGGCCAGGCATGGTGGCACACACCTGTAATCCCAGCTCTCAGGAGGTGGAGATTGGGAGGAATGCAGATCGAGACCAGCCCAGGCAATGAGTTAGCAAGACCCCATTTCAACAAACAAGCTGGGCAAGGTGGTGCACATCTGTGGTCGCAGGTATGGGGAGGCATAGGTAAGAGGATCACAGTCTGAGGCTGGACCCAGGCAAAAGCATGAGACCCAATCTGAAAAATAACTAAAGCAAAAAAGGGCTGGGATCATAGCGCAAGTGGTAGAGCGCCTGCCTAGCAAGCATGAGGCCCTGAGTTCAAAACCCCAATACCATCCTCCAACCCCGAAAATGATTCCATGTTCTTTGCAGCATCCTGAGTCTGGCAAACAGATTCAAGGAAGAGACTGAGTGGGTAGAACAGTATGTTCCTTAGCACTACCAGAACTGATGCTAGAAAAGCTTAGGGAAGATCAGTAACAACTTGCAGCCACTGTGCTGCTGAAGGGAAAACAAACAAGTAAGGGTTTTTATGGACGGTTCTTCAAAGGAATTCAGTCTTCTGAGCAAGGCACTTTATGGACATGAGCCCACAGACTGGCCCTGAAAGCAACCCTACTTCATGTTCCTGATTCTCTGGTTGCAGACTATGAAGATGAAGACTTCTGCACAGCAGCCTGCACACTGCTAAGGACTTTCCTTTTGCTAGCAGACCACAGGTTCATTTTGCTGAAAGATCCACTAATAATCTTTAGTGGGAGCAAAACCCCCATCATCTCAGGTGAAAACTTGGAAGAACCTCATTCACATTGCTAAAAGGTATATTTATGGGAACAACATAGCCACCTTTTGGCTTTTCTAATCTGCAAGGTGACAAAAGCTGCAATTCCCTTACCAACAGTGTTATAGTGGGTGAGCCACAGTTATTCCTCAGCACTACCCATTATAGTTCACTGCTTATGGTTTCTGTATCTTGGTTCCAGCTGGATTTTTAAAAACAAAAAATAGTCTCTTGTTATACTTTCTCTGCTGACTGACTACCAATTAATTTCACAAAAACAAAGGCCACTCAGAGGCCCCATTTATCCATGCTTGTCACACATACACAAATATGGGAAGAAAACCTCATTCAAAGTGTTCTGTTCATTCAGACATCTCATTAAATATTAACTATCAAAAGATATCTTTGTATGAGATATCAAGGAAGAAAATGGTATACTCACAACCCAAGGGTCCTTAGTTTCCAGCAACTCTGTATGCTGGCAATTTAGCATAAAGATTAACATCCTGCTTCCTGGATAACTGATCATGTCCTTGTTTGTAAAATGGTGATACTATTGCTTGCCTCACAGACAGCAAGGTAGTACAGATAGTACAATCTGTCAGAAACCTAGCAAAACTGGGAAAAGAAGGAATATTTACTGAGCACATTTATCTCAGCTCTCAGAGTAGCACTTTAACATGCTCAATCACACTATGGAAAAGAGGTGGTATGTCCCTTTTATAGATGAGGAAGCAGGCCCTGACATGAATTATCCAAGGTCACAAAGAAAGGCAAAGAGCTGGAATCCAAAGTCTACCTCCTTTAACTATGCAGAGCTATAAATGTGTCAGAAAATGTCAACGGCTGAAAAGAAGTCAATAAGCAAAAGGATGGGAAAGAGGACACCACATCAGGTAAAAGAAGTGACCTAGAACTTTTTTGGGTAATTTTGATGGCAAGGAGAAAGACAAAGTAAGGTAACTTGAGGGGAAACAGGGGCAAAGGCAGACTTTTAAACCTTTTTTTTAGGGGTAAAAGAATAGAAAATAAGATGTTCTAGTAACTCAAGAAGGTAAAATTGAAGATACTGAAAAGGGAAATGACTAATACAGTTAACTCATAGTGGATGGAATGAGAGCACAGATGGGGATGTTTCCCTTGGCAAAGAAGTAAGAAACGTGTTAGAGGAATCAAAGAGAATATGAAGAGAGCTCACAGAGCTCATATGCTATTGCTTCAATCATTAAGAAGGGAACACACCAATATTTTGGAAAATTTGATTAATGATTAGGACTTAGATTATTATGCAGAAATGCATATTGATTCAATTCTGTACTCACATAACTTTTTTTTACTTGTGAGAGAGTGGTCAGTGTTCCAATTTACCTGACCCTTCAAAGATTAGTTGTCTCCAGGTTACTCCAGAGGCACCTGCACACCCATGTTTATTGCAGCACTATTCACAATAGCCAAGTTATGGAAACAGCCAAGATGCCCCACCACTGACGAATGGATTAAGAAAATGTGGTATCTATACACAATGGAATTTTATGCAGCCATGAAGAAGAACGAAATGTTATCATTCGCTGGTAAATGGATGGAATTGGAGAACATCATTCTGAGTGAGGTTAGCCTGGACCAAAAGACCAAAAATCGTATGTTCTCCCTCATATGTGGACATTAGATCAAGGGCAAACACAACAATGGGATTAGACTATGAGCACATGATAAAAGCGAGAGCACACAAGGGAGGGGTGAGGATAGGTAAGACACCTAAAAAACTAGCTAGCATTTGTTGCCCTTAACACAGAGAAACTAAAGCAGGTACCTTAAAAGCAACTGAGGCCAATAGGAAAAGGGGAACAGGTACTAGAGAAAAGGTTAGATCAAAAAGAATTAACCTAGAAGGTAACACCCACGCACAGGAAATCAATGTGAGTCAATGCCCTGTATAGCTATCCTTATCTCAACCAGCAAAACCCCTTGTTCCTTCCTGTTATTGCTTATACTCTCTCTACAACAAAATTAGAAATAAGGGCGAAATAGTTTCTGCTGGGTATTGAGGGGATGGGGGGGAGAGGAAGGGGGCGGAGTGGGTGGTAAGGGAGGGGGTGGGGGCAGGGGGGAGAAATGAACCAAGCCTTGTATGCACATATGAATAATAAAAGAAAAAGAAAAAAAATTAGTTGTCTCCTATATGTTGAAGAGTCAGCTTCTTTTTTCTTTATCAAATGATCTGCATTGTAACCTCAATCCTACACATGCCACAGAGCATCTGCTATGTATTGACACTTCAGGAGAGGCAATAGTCATGGCCCTTTCACACAGAGCATTAAGGCACTACAACTACTAGCTATTCGGTAAGAATCAGGTAACCTGTTTTTGAAATTTATAAAATTCTGATATTGGATAAGGTCCTAGGAGACAAAATTACTTGGGATTCTCCCTTAAGAACACAGTAGCAATGAGGAAATGTTTTCACCTTCATAGGCAAATTAAAATTAAAATTTTTTATCAGTAAGTTATGTGAGAATTGAAATGCTGTCACTAGACCTACAAATAGAAAAATACTATCAGATCAAGACAAGCTAAAGCATGTTTTAAGTATAAGGAAACATACTTTTTCTTTCCTCTGCCTAAAATTCTGAAATACTCCTAGTTTCATAATCCTATGATAGGTTGAATGTCAATATCTAGTGCACACACACTTACAGCAAAACAACTTTTCTTCTCCTATTATCAGCGATGTTACAAAAGAATCAAAATCTCCCTGACTCTGAGAAACACTTTAAGATTTAGCTATGGCGGGTAGATGAAGTCCCTTTCTAGTTTAAATAAGATCACTTTTTCATGAAACTTCTTGTTTTAAAAGCCCATATTGCATATTAAACAGAATTTAAAATTAATATCACAATTGCAATACATCATTAGTCACCCATTCTTCACCCATTCTTCAGTCACCCAATACTTGTAATGTTCCTAAAAGCTACCCCCATGGGACAAGAGGGATTGTTTGGAAATGAAACATTGGTTACTAAAATCCTTCTCTGTTACATTCAAAGAACATAAAATCAGCTTGACTGTAACCTCAACATGGCAACTGGGTTTAGGTCAACATTTAGAGAAACTACTTTCTGAGATACTATATCACTCCAATGGAGCACTGACAACCCTCCAAGGGTTCTCTGTCCTGAGACTTTACCATAGGGCAGAAAGGATCCATGTATTACCTTCAATTGCTCTAGAGCAAAAGGTGAACCATCTTGCTGTAAATTTTGAATAATCTGTTCCACAGTATTGGCTGAAAAGCAACTATAAAAAAAAAAAAGAAACATGATTTCACCAATGTGCAAGTGATTGTCTATTTCTAAGACACCAATGAATCTGAATGCAGGCTTCACCTAGGAATTTTTAAAACTATTAAAAATAGCAGGTGCTTTGCTGGAGCCATACCTCCAGTCCAAAATATAATTTTTGGCAGTACTAGGGTTTGAATTCCAGTCTCATACTTGCTAGGTAGGTGCTATACCAAAATTCTCACATTTTTTGCCTCCCTGATAGGACCAGGGTTTGAATCCATGGCTTCACACTTAAAAAACAAGCACTCTACCACTTAAGCCATACCCCCAGACCAAAACATATCTTATAGGAAAATGAAATCGAGTATTACTTCCATGAATAAGGGTGTTTGCAGTCTACCATCATTAGTGCAAAATAAAATATATCTTTCTTTTGCTTTCTTGCATTGATGGAAATTAAATGTAAATAAACCTCTCAACTGTGAGAGATAGATATATTATTTTCCAACAGTGTACTTACTCTTCTTTCCTTATGCCAGTCTGTAAGTTTCTCAAAGCACTACACAAACCCTTCTCCCGACTGGCCTATTAAGATCTCTAGAGAAGATGATCTGACAAAGATAAAAGTTAATTACTATTTTCTAGCTTCTCTCCTCACTTTTAAAAAAGGCATTTTGCATTAAGATGAATTAGTATTTGGAAGGTTACTTAAATATAATGATTATTTCTCTTTGAAAGAGTGGGCAAGAAGTCACTTCCAACTATAAGCAAAAATAAAAGCATTATGCTATCTGATCTCAGAATTTGGTGCATTATAAAATACAATATAATTACAATGTTAGCAAATTCAATTTAATAGATTCTTTCCAAAGAAACAGACATAACTGAGATCTCTTTTTAAGTACCTGTTTATTTTATCCATGTGTTCCACAAGTATAAAAGACTTGTCTCGATCAATCTTGGACTGTTTGAAAAGAAATAATTTGCAGCAACTCAGATTTCCTTAAAATCCTTAAAAACATCATATTTAATTACGTACTTTGTGACAGATTATCACTTTCAGTAAAATTATACCTAACAGTCTCATAAATAACTACTGCCATATGCTCAAAATTCAGACAGTGTGTAGTACTCTAGTCTAGAAAGTGTTTTAATTTCTGTGTCATTATATAAATTACATATATTATCATCTAAATGTATCTATAAGCCCAGAGGGACCTGAGAGTTTATCCTGACAAATTTCCACAGAACCAGAAATTCCTACTATCATCCCTGGTATCCCTGCAGCTCTGACCTCCAGTGGCCGAAAAAAAGAAAAAAAAAGCAACTCAGGAAGAAGCTCACAAGTGCTTGACAATTACAACAACTAGTAAATTTAATTTTGGGCCAAAAAATAAAATCACCTTTCATTTCCACACATGGTACAATTTTGTGTCCCTCATAATCTAGATCTTTTTTTATGAACAAGTCCCAGTTTACCATGGTCATTCTTACAGTGTAGAACACATAACTTAGCTGCAGGTGGTGCAGGATCACACCAAAGTACAATAGAGTTCCACACATCCTTCTTTGCTTTGGACACGATACTTTTTACCAGAAGTACCAGCTCTAGCTCTATTTACACTGACCTTTGATCAATTAACACTGTTTAAAAGAAATATATATACTTGTGCCATACAGATTACACCTCTTCCATCCTATACTTACAAGTTTAGTACTTGTTGTTTCTTGTTTACCTTTAGTAAATTTATATGTAATGTCAACCACAGCTATCAATTGTATGATGCATTATATATGATCAGGCAACTGCCTGGATATGTGATCAAGGGGTCTGTGAATGTAGCATCTATAGAGTTTCTTTTTCTTCCAATGTATTGCTTAGGAGTGGGATAGTCTACACTGGTTCTGTTTGGTGTATTCTGACTCTTTTCAGTATAGCATCTCACCCACTCCTGCCCTTGCCTAGATGTACAGGACTTCTGGAGGCCTAACTGCTTCTTATAAAAATCAAAGCAATCTTCCTGTTTTTCTGCCCCACCCCATACTCTAGTCTTTCTCGTTCTCTTTTTAACAGTGCCCAGGACCTTATGCAGGCTAGGTAAACATTTTTCTACTGAGCTACATCCCTACCCCTGTACCCAGCCTTCAAAGATTCCTGATTCCTTCAGAAGAGTCTAGGGCAGGAATTAGATTGTATCCTACTGGCTTCCCACTTTGCAAGATGACTACAGCATTCTCAGGTCTAAGTTAGGTGCTTGATCCTTCTGCTTTCAAGCTGCCAGTATATTGCCTTCTAATGTCTGACACTGTATTATCTGTTTGATTGTGGATTTATACTTTTTTAAAAATTCCTTTATTATAATTTTAGTTGAGTTTTAGAAAAATGCACATATTCAATATGTAACGAGAAGTTGTATAGAATAGATTCATGACTTGTACTAGAAAATTTAAGTTAAATAATGTAAGTAAAGAATTAAACAATGCAATATATTTTATTAGCGAGACATACCAGAGCTTCACTTTAACATCTCACAAATAGTGTGAACACAGCCTTTGATACAAAAATGTCACAGTGCAATGTAAAAAGTTCTTCCAAGTGCTAAAAGGCCATGAACTGAAGTTCACAAGTACGTTAAGAAGATGTCTTACCAGCTGACTATCACAACAATTGAGTAGTGCTGACCATCCCGCCAAGCTTTAAAGTAAATAATCCCTAGTACACCGATTTATACCTACAAACTATAGAATTTACCAACTGCTAATTTTTTAATCACTTTACTTTCCCAATGAATTAAAACCTAAGGTTAGAACATTGACAATAGTACCTCTGTATGGTAGGTTTCTAAGACATGTGCAATGTTTTCTTCTGAAGGAGAATTCAAGGCTAACAAATCTTCCTCTAACATGTGTAACTAAAGGTAGGAGGGGAGAAGAAAAAAGGAAAACAGATTTGAAACTTCATAAAAACATAGAAAGTTATTATTAATTTTTTTAAGTGCTAGGGTTTGAACTTAGAGCCTTAAGCTTAGTAGGCTAGTGCTCTATCCTTGAACAACGCCCTTCCCCCCAACCCCCTAAACCTTTAGGCTTTAATTTTTCAGATAGTGTCTCACATTTTTGCCCAACCCAGCCATGAACTGCAATCCTACCTCCACCTCCTCAGTAGCTGGGACCACAGTAGCACATTAACACACCTGGCTTGTTTTTGTTTATTTGTTTGTGATAGGGTCTCATTAACTTTTTGTTTGGACTGGCCTTGAACCTAATCTCCTGATATCCCTAAGTAGTTGGTATTATAGACATAAGCCATGATGCCTGGCCAGAAAGCTTTTTAAATGTATCACTTATTCTTTTTTAGAATCCCTATCTTTTTATCTATTTTTATTAGCAAAATTATGATGCTCTCTCTTAAGCTGAGTCACTGAAAGAAATGTGGACTAAAGTTGAATGCAAATACATTGCCACACAACAAATGTTGCCTGCACAGGAATGGGTAGAAATGGAAGAATCTGAGGAACACTTGAAATGTGATACAAGTTGAGCATCCCTAGTTTGAAATCCAAAACAATTCTGGTCCCAAGCATCTCAGATAAAAGATACTCAATCTGTATTACAACCAAAGATCTGAGCTAGAAATTAATTTTAAGTAAAATTGCCACATAACTAGTGGATACTCTAGTCACAATAACACAGCCCTCTTACCTCTCCTCTAACCTCTCAGAAACCTGACCCACAACCAAATGGGACCTTTTGCGGTTTCCAAAGCACAGCTAATGTTTTCTGGCCCAATGGCTTATTCATTCTGTTTATTCTATTCTATTTGGAATGCCTTTTTCTGACAATACTCATGTTAAGACCAGCAAACTGCAACCTATTTGAAAAATTTTTAGTTCCTTCTTACAGGTAAGCTCTTCCTCCTTTCACATCATCCTTAATGTGTATTACTCATTTTTTTATCTTCTATGTGCCCTGAGATTGGCAGTGTAGCTGCTGCAGATATTATCATTGGGCAAGCTGGAGAGAGGGGAAAGAGTTGTGAAGCAGCTTTCTCTCTTATGCTTAACTAAGTCCACTATATATAAGGGCATCACTTCCAGAGTAGACAATGGAGGGCCCATGTGTGCCTCCTTTTACAGCTCAAGGGAAGGAAGAGACAGCTACCAACTCAGCATGATGGAGGATGCTCACAATATGGGAAAAATCTGGAATTTCAAATGTGGTAGAGGGCCTCATAACTGGGCACAGGGACAGCCTCTAATCTTGCATACTTCATGCATTGTACAGGATTCATAACAGTGTGAGAAACTACACCAAAGTTGACAACATAAAACTGCCAATTTATCACCTTTATAAAAAGAATTCTATTTACAACAAAACAATACAATTATGGTATCAAACTGTTTTAACTTCAATGTCTGACAGGCCAACGAGGATGCATGAGATTAAAGAATTATAATTTGTTAAAAGTCCTTATGGATTCCTACAATGTCCAAGGGTCAAAGCAATCTTTGGTATCAGGACCCCAAACAGAAGAATGCTATGAAGTGAGTATGTGGACACATGCTGCGAAATGTAAAAGATCTCAATGAAAAACTCTGGTCACCTCTAAAATTGTATGCGTGTGTGCTGCCTTTTAAAAAATATATACAGTTAAAATTTGAATGCTTACCATGTACTGGTTACTGAACTAAACATGTAACACAAATTTTCAAATTTAATTTTTAAATTTTTCCTTCCCCTATCCTAAAACACCGTCTTCAAGATCAATATTCATGTGAAGACTACGTGCTTCCCGGGAAGCACACTTTACCCTACAGCTCCAAAGATAGAGAGCATTGCATAGGACAGACTGGCTGTCGTTGTAGTCCACCCACTGATATGGTTCAGAGATAAGATAATCCAATTCAGCCAGTGTAAACTAACTAGTTAAAGCAGAATAAAGCCCAGGTTGCTTGCTGGGAATTCTGGGGCAAAACCACCTCAAACTGGTTTACTGATGCTACATGTAACACAAGGAGTTTCAACAGTTATGATGATCATCCCCCTTTTGCAGATGGAAAAACTGGAAAGAGGCCAAATTCAGTCTAGGATTAAAACCAAGGCTAACTATCTACATACTGTTTGCTACTATGCTATCATGTACTAAGAAAACTGGCCACACAGTTAGAAAAAAAAAGAAAAAAGGCAAAGTAACATGTATTCCTTATAGCACATATGCTTTGGAAAAGTCATAAACTATATTTTTATAATGCAATCATTTTAAACACACTAGGGAAACTCACAGCTAAGAGAATCTTTCAAAAGTCTATCTCCGATATAGATGAGGAATCTGGGGACTAGGAAGTTTACATACTTTACCCCCAGGTCATAGAAGTACAGGATTCACACCATATCAACCAAAAACCTATGATCTCAACCTCTCATACATACTGCCTTCCAATACAAAACAAACATCCAAACAGTTACCTTTCCAGAATCTACAAAGTGTGTAGCAATTCCTGCTCTATACACATCTCTTCCTTTTAGTCTGAATCCTGTCAATGCAAGGAAGTAGCCCAGTTTTCCTTGAAGTCTTGGCAAGAAATAACCTCCACCCACATCAGGGAATAGTCCTGCAATTAAAGATAACCAAAAAAGATAACAATGACTCAAATGGAAGATAACTATAACTGATTTAAGTTACATAGCTATTTCTCTCTGGAGTTTGAACCTACAGGATAAACATTATTAAACTAAATACTACACAATGCAATCAGTATCACAAAAACTTGCTATAAATCATACTAAATTAATTTGGATATTTTTCAAAGTCCTCCTATTTCATATAGAAGTCAGTAAACTGTCTGATAGCACAATGTTTTATATATTACAAGTAATAATGCTACCTGAATTTTCTTTCCACTAAAATACTTTTAAAGAATCTCTGAAACAGGTAAAAACTGAAATAGTATCTTCTTTACAGATGATAAATATAGGAAAAACATACATAATCCAAGGGCTATTATGAGAAATTTATTAACATCATTTAAATCATCCCCCAAACTATATGGATTGTGTAGTACTCTAGATATTTAAAGATTGGTGCAACAGCCATTAGTTTTGCTAAAGGAGCAAGTTTATAACTAATAAAGTCATTTGCATTTACTTTTTTAATCATCAGTATTTTCAATATTCCCCACCTACTGGTAACAACTGAAATAGCATGTACATAAATAATGGCCAGTATATTACTTTTTGATACTTAAAAGCTCCTTAAACAATTCCAACCCTCTAGTTTAAAAATTCTTAGAACTGTTCTATAGCTGTTTAATTCAGTAAAGTTGAGATTTTTTTTAAAAGCCCTCAAATTTTTTTCCAGTTTCTAGAATTAAAAGACTAAGTATCATGCTACTGAAAATAAAAATCTCTCTTAGTACATCAAACTGGCTAGGTCTAAAGTTGAACTCCTGACTCCATCTACTCCTAGAATCACCTACCTCCACAAAGAGAACAACCATTCACTGTTAATGCATTCTCTCATACCACTCCTTTTAATGCCATCAGTAACCACTTCCTATTTAATTCCTCTACCAAAGGTTCTCCACACACAATAGCCAGAGTGATCTTTTTAAAACACAAATTTTGATCAGAATCTTGTATTCTACTCCTAAAACCCTTCCACAGCTGCCCATTTTATTTCCCTTAGATTTACCAAAGTCTTCGAGGATCTTAATCAACTCTATTACATCTTACTCCTCACTCACTAAACTCTAGCCACCTGATCTTTCATTTGCCCAACACTCTATTGTCCTTCCTGCCCCAGAGGCTCAGTTCAGAAGCATTCTGCCCAAGTGAAAACACCCTCTCTGGTCTTTTCTAGAACATATTCCCTCTTCCCACCTGTTCACCTTCCACCCCCAATAGCTGCTTCTTGCAGTTTCCCTTGCTAGCTCTATTTCCTTTGCTTGGCTGCTAAGTGTTGCAGAGCCTAGGCTTAATATTAGACTACTTCTTCTTCCTTATGTATATATTTTCCTTAGCTCCCATGGTTTAAGTAACATCTATATGCTGATTATTCCTTGTTATGGACTGAATTGTGTCCCTTCAAAACTCTTAAGTTAAAGCCCTAACCCAAAATGTGAACATATTTGGAGATAGGGTCACAGATAATTTATATCATAAGGGAGGGGCCCTAATCCAACAGAACCAGTGTCCTTACAAGAGATACCAGGGATGCATGCACACAGAGAAAAGGCCATGCGAGGACATAGCAAGTAGGTGGCCATGGAGAGAATCCTCAGGAAAAACCAAGCCTCCTGACACCTTAATCTTTAACTTTTGCCCCAGAACTCAACATCTGTTATTTAAGTCATTCAGTCTATGATACATTGTTTTGAAACCCCAGCAGTCTAATAAACTCCCAAATCAAGTTATGCCTTTTCCCTTGAATACCAAACTCTTAGATCTGTCTTCCAGGTATAACTACATGGTTAATAAGCATCTATCAGTTAACAAGGCAATCCCAACTCTTGATTTACATCTTTTCAACTCTAATGTTCCATCCCTGATCAGCTTTGCCCATTCAGCAGCACAAGCGAAATACCTTGGAGTCACCTCTGCTTCATCCTGTCAGCAAGCCAGTTAAGTCTAAATGTGTTCCAGACCTACTCATGCTATTCAATTCTCTATTGCCACACTATTCAAGCTGCTGTTTCCTTACTCTAGATCTGTGCTGTCCCATATGATGTGCTGCAATATAGTGAAAATGGTCTGCTCTGCAATTGGTGCTGTCCAATGAGGTAGCCACCAGCTATGCGGGTATTAAACAGTTGAAATGTGGCTGTGCAACTGATAAACAAAATTAACTTAAATTCAATTAAGTTATATTTAAATTTAAGTAGCCAAAAGGACCTTGTGGCTACAGTGCTGGACACTAGCTCTAGACTAAGATAATGACCACCTAACTAATCTTATTGCTACTGTTCTGGTCCTTTTATAAAACATTTTCCTCAAAGCACCAAAATGATGGTATTAAAATGTAAACCAGATCAAGTTGCTCCCTACTTCATCCTATCATGCTTTGCTTTAAATCAACTCTTCATGGGAGGTGGCTGTTGCACCTCTTCAAGAGCACATTACATCACTTCCACCCTTGATTCAGACACAGTTGCCTCCATTTGGTTCCCTGAACAGGAGAAGTTCATTCTTATCTTCAGATTTTTGAAACAATTCTTCTAAATGCCACAACATTCCATTCTCGGGTCTTATAATAGCTGGCTCCTTTCTATCATTCAAATCCCAGCTTAAAGGACATCTCCTTAGATTGCCTCCTTAACCATTCAACCTAACCTAACCATCGAGGAGACTTATATTTTGGACAAGATGGTCTAACAGGGACCAGATTTACTACCTACCTGAAACAACTATACAAACAGACAACCCAGGCATGGTGGCAAACACCTCTAATTCCAGCACTTTGGAAACAGAGGCTGGAGGATCACAAATTCAAGGTCAGTAAGGCTACATAGTGAGACTCTATCTCAAAAAAACCAAGGTTAGGCTAGGTGCAGTGTTCAAGCTTGTGATTTCAGCTACTTGGGAGGCAGATCAGGAAGACTGTGAGTCAAGGTCAAGCCTAGGCAAAAAGTTCTTGAGACCCCCATCTCAACCAAATGACTGGGCACAGTGCCCTGAGCCTGTCATCCTAGCTACAAGGGGAAGCACAAATAGGAGGACTGAGGTTCAGGCTGACCTAGGCAGAAAGTGAGACCCTATGTCAAAAATAAACAAAACAAAAAGGGCTAATGGTATGACTCAGTAGAGTACCGCCTTAGCAAGCCATGAATTCAATCCCCATCTCTCCCACCCTGTGCCACCAAAAGAAGAAAACAGGAGAAAAAAAAAAAAAAGACCAAGGGCTACAATGAAGGACTGGGGATGTAGCTCAGTGGCAGAGTACTTGCCTAGCATGTGCATGGCCTGGGTTTGACCCCAGCACTTCATTAAAAAAAAAAAAAAAAAAAAAAGGACGCACATGCAATAAGTGTTTTCAACACATTGGATATTAGTCACTCAAAGAAAATGGTCTCTAATTATCAGAAAACAAGCAAGGTAAACCCTACAATAGCTTCAACTTAATGCCTTGAGAGAGAATCCAGGTGTGGTATGATCCCTCATTTGAGAAAATGATGGGGAGACTAAGGCATCTAGAATTCCCAGAGGGGAGACAGTGAGAGCAAGAGAAATTAAACTCTGGCTAGTTGCAGGTTTCCTTTCAGTGTTTACTTAGAACTAGATAATATATATGTGTGAGGAAAGCACCTGAGGCTCAAAGCACAGGAAAACATTACAGAAAATGACTGGGAACCCACTTAGGGCTGAGATGGTACATGTTCCCAACTGGCCAAACCAGGAAGATTTACCTTAATAGTGAGAAACCATTACCCTAGCTAAAGCATTCCTCAAATTCTTTATTACAAAGTAACAATACTACAAACAAACCCTAGACATTTCAAAGGATCAAACCTTGTAAACAGTTACATTATCCTAGATAAAAACTCAAGAATATTTGTGAGAATACAGAAATACCTAACACTCAACAAAATTTATAATGTCTAGAACCTAATAAAAAGTATTTGAAGTAATAATTGCAAAAATATTTCCAAATTTGACAAAAAATAATCTAAGTAGCTCAATAAACACATGCATGAGACATGAAGTGGTGTGCATGGTAGCCCACACCTGTAATCCTATCTTCTTGGAAGGCAAAGATAGGAAGATCTCCAATAGAATCCAATCTGAGCAAAAAATTAGTGAAATCCTTTCTTAACAAGCTGGGCATGGTGGTACACATCTATAATCCCAGCTATACAGGAGGTGGAGGAAGGAAGATCAACGTCCAAGGCCAACTGTGGCAAAAGTGCAAGACCCTATCTGAAAATAACCAAGGCAAAAAGGGCTAAGGGCATGGCTTAAGTGGTAGAGCACTTGCCTAGCAAGTGTGAAACCCTAAATTCAAACCCAGTACTGCCAAAGAAAGAAAAGGAAACAAGAAGAGAAGTGCATCAAGGCACATTGTAATCAAATAGACTGAGATAGATGAAAACAGGTGAAGAGAAAACCTTCAGACCAACCAGAGAGAAGAAAATACATTTGCTCACAGAACAGAGATGAGGATAGGAATGGATTTTTCACAGGAAACAATGAAAACATCTTTAAAGTACAGGTGGCTCCTTGACTCACAATGGGGTCACATCCTAATAAACCCATTGCCAGTTGAAAATAGTCTAAGTCAAAATGGGGAAAGGAGTGGGTGATGGGGGGGATATTATAAAAGTGTACTATATATAAGTATATAAATAGCACAATGAAATCAACAAAAAGCTGTAAAAAGGATGGGGGAGAAAGTGATTAAGAAAGAATAACATGGGGAGGAGCGGAGGGAGGTGGCCCACAGTGTATATACATGTGAGTAAATGTAAAAGCGATAAAATAAAAAAATTTAAAAAAAGAAAGAATAATACAGATGGAGTGAATTTGATCAATGTACATTGTATGCATGTTATAACTATCATAATAAAACCCTTTTGTACATTTAACTTAAGATAATAAAAATTTTAATGTATTAATATACTTATCCTACTGAAGATCATAGCATCGCAACACAGCACCCAGCAGAGCATCTGTCATTACTCTCATCACATGGGTGACCCCCAGCTATAGCTCACTGCCTCTGTGCAGCATCACAGACAGCACCTTACCACATATCGCTAGCCTAGGAAAAGATCAAAATTCAAAACCTGAAGTACAGGTTCTACTGATGTATATGGAAAAATGATAGGTCAGATCCCTATAAGTCTAAGACTGCACTAAAATTAAAAATCACACCAGAATAGAATTCTATAACCACATCTGAAACCAACGAACAAAGATGTTACCTGAGGAGACTAGAAAACCAAAATCTGATTTTTCAGATCAATATAGTTAATAAATCTCTAATTAGATTTATCGGGACAAAAAGAAAAGACACAAAAAACAATTATCAAAAATAAGAGCCAGGGGATTCCAAGATGGCAGCTAGAGGGAGGAAGCAGAAAGGGTGCTTCCTAAAATAAAATCTTGTAGAGACGCTGGAGATATACCTTACAGGAAAAACCACCGAGAAGAGGCCAAACTTTGACTCCTCCACACCTCCAGCCTGCGTATAGCATCTCCACTTCACATTAAACAGACAAACCAGGAGGGCTCCCGAACCACAGCCAGACAGCAACGCCCAGACTGCTTGGGAAGACGCAGACCACAAGGTGAGCTAAGGAGCATGCAGTACTCCCACAGACAGCACTGGGCCAGATCAGCATAGCCCCCTAGACAGACCGACCCCCACCCAAGGAAAAAAGAAAAAAAATAAGCAATAAGAATAATAAGCAATAACAACAAAAAAGACATGTAGCAAAGAGGGCGGGGCTCCCTGAGCACCAAAGAGGAGGGGAGGGAAAATCCCTCACAGATCTGTAAATAAACAAGCGGGCTGGAGAAGGCAGGAGCGGAGGCACACGCCCAGCAACCAGGGGCAGGAAAGCCTGTAAAAGTGGTGGTGGGAGGAAAACTCCACAGGAGGGGGGGAAGGCCCACTTCCCATGTGAACTGTAAATAAACACACTGGCCTGAGAAAGCAGGTGCAGTGTCACCTCCCCCAGTGTGCTTGGAAAGGGGAAAGCTTGTAACAGTGGCAGTCGTACCTAGGAGAACTAAGTAAACAAAGCCTGCTAGGCTAAGTGAGTGTTAAGCGCACTCCTGAGATCTACATAAATAAAGCCTCCAGCAACAGTAGGATGACTGCAGCAGGCAGGTGAGTTGCACCCTCAGATAGCCATTCAAAGAACTGTCTCCAGACTCTTTTATTTTTTTTCTCTCTTCCTTTGATGAGACAATAACCGAACTACACCTGCATGTTGAAAAACTTACTGAAACTGTATTGTATTTGAACTTGGGACACTTTGTAGTGGTTTTTTTCCCCTTTGATGAGAGGACAGAACTACTTCTGACACACCATCTCCAGGATTGGAGGCTGAGGGACAAACCAAAATTATTAAGACTGAAACTTTATTGCATTTGAACTTGGAGATTTTTGTTTATTTGTTTGTTTGTTTTTTTCAATCCTCTGTCTCTCTAGTGCCTATATAGCTTACTGATGATTAGTACACTATCTTTCCCTGTTCATATCTTTGAAACTTTTGTTCGTTTGTTTTGTTTTTTTATACTTCTTTGTTTTTCCCTTTTTTTCTAACTTCTTTGCTTTCCAACTCCTCTCACCCTTCCATTCTAAATATCACCACTGTTATTATTACAAGCTAGAAAATACTTAATTGCACACAGTACAGGGACAATAACAACACCAAGGGCAATGACGGGAAGACAGAAAAAACAGGAAAACCAGTTTGCCCACAGCAAAAAATTAGTACAGGAACCAGAGGGAAACAAAGCCAACAGATACTCAGATCCAGACTCCAACAAAATGAAGATAAACTATGCCAAAGAACCCAATGAAGCCCACAAGAATAATCTAAAAGAAGAAATCCTACAGGTAATCAATGAGAATTTTATAGAGAGGATACTGGATATGGTCAACCAAAATGTACAGGAGACACTCAAGAAATTCCAAGACAACAAAAATAGAGAATTTGAAAAAGCACAAGAAGAAATAAAAGAAACCATAGAAGCACATACAAACACCAAAGTGAAACAGAGAACACAATTAATAAAGAGATAAAAGAACTCAGGGGGAAAATAGACAACATCAAAGAGGAGGAACTCAGGATGTGGAAAACCTCAGAAAAAAGTATGAAACAGACTTGCAAAACAAAATGGAAGGCCAATCCAGCAGAACAGAACAAACAGAAGACAGAATCTCAGAACTTGAAGATGAAATGGTAATTAAAGGAAAAACCAAAGAACTATGCATTAAACAACTCAAGACCTGTGAAAAGAAAATGCAAGAACTCACTGATTCCATCAAAAGACCAAACCTGAGAATCATGGGCATTGAAGAAGGAGAAGAGGTGCAAGCAAAGGGAACGCGTAATATATTCAACAAAATAATAACAGAAAATTTCCCAAATCTAGAGAAATCTATGCCCATACAGATGCAAGAGGCCTCGAGAACACCAAACAGACCAGACCAAAATAGAACTACCCCATGGCATATTATCATTAAAACAACAAATACAGAGACCCGAGAAAGAATATTAAAGGCTGTAAGAGGGAAAAAAAAAATAACATACAAAGGTAAACCTATCAAAATCACAGCAGACTTCTCAACAGAAACATTAAAAGCAAGAAGAGCTTGGGGTGAGACCTTCCAGACACTGAATGAAAATAACGTCAACCCTAGGATACTCTACCCAGCAAAACTATCATTCAAAATAGATGGAGCAATAAAAGTCTTCCAAGATAAGCAGAAACTAAAACAATATGTGACCACAAAGCCACCACTACAAAAGATCTGCAAGGGATTCTGCAGACAGAAAGTGAAACCCAACTTAACCATGAAAAGACAGGCAGCACCAAACCACAGGAAAAGAAAAAGCAAGACAGTAGAGAGTAATCTTAACTTAGGTACACACAATCAAACCTTCAAACAACTAAGACAACTAAATGACAGGAATCACCACATACCTATCAGTACTAACGCTTAATGTTAACGGACTTAATTCACCCATCAAAAGGCACCGCTTGACGAAATGGATTAAAAAGGAAGATCCAACAATTTGTTGCTTACAGGAGACCCATCTCACCGAAAGAAATAAGCATAGGCTTAGGATGAAAGGCTGGAAGAAGATTTACCAAGCCAATGGCCCCTGAAAACAGGCAGGAGTAGCAATACTTATCTCTGACAAAGTAGACTTCAAACCTACTTTGATCAAATGAGATAAAGGACATTCCATACTAATAAAAGGGGAAATAGACCAAAAGGAAATAGCAATTATCAACCTATATGCACCCAATGTCAACGCACCCAATTTCATCAAACATACCCTGAAGGACCTAAAAGCATATATTAACTCCAACACAGTGGTCATAGTGGACTTTAACACCCCATTAACTTCAACAGATAGGTTATCCAAACAAAAAACTCAATAAAGAAATCCTAGATCTAAAATATACCATAGATCAAATGGACCTAGTTGATGTCTACAGAACATTTCATCCAACTTCTACACAACATACATTCTTCTCAGCAGCCCACAGAACCTTCTCCAAAATAGATCATATCCTAGGGCACAAGACAAGCCTCAGCAAATATAAGAAAATAGAAATTATACCGTGCATTCTATCTGATCACAATGCAATAAAACTAGAACTCAACAACAAAAATAAAGACAAAAAAACATGCAAACAGCTGGAAACTGAATAACTCATTGCTTAATGAACAATGAGTCATTGATGAAATAAAAGAGGAAATTAAAAAGTTCCTGGAAATCAATGAAAATGAAAACACAACCTACTGGAACCTATGGGACACAGCAAAGGCAGTCCTGAGAGGAAAGTTTATAGTCATGACTGCATATATTAAAAAGATTGAAAGATCCCAAATTAATGACCTAATGGTACATCTCAAACTCCTAGAAAAACAAGAACAAGCAAATCCCAAAACAAATAGAAGGAGAGAAATAATAAAAATAAGAGCTGAAATCAATGAAATAGAAACCAAAAAAACCAAACAAAGAATTAATGAAGCAAAAAGTTGGTTCTTTGAAAAAATAAACAAGATTGGCAGACCCCTGGCAAACCTTACTAAAATGAGGAGAGAAAAACCCCAAATTAGCAGAATCAGGAATGCAAAAGGGGAGGTAACAACAAACACCATGGAAGTCCAGGAAATCATCAGAGCTACTGTAAGAACATATATTCAAATAAATTCAAAAATCTTAAATAAATGGACGTATTTCTAGATACATATGATCATCCAAAACTGAACCAAGAGGGTATTAATCACATGAATAGATCTATAACACAAAATGAAATTGAAGCTGCAATCAAGAGTCTCCCGCAAAAGAAAAGTCCAGGACCTGATGGATTCTCTGCTGAATTCTATCAGACCTTTAAAGAAGAACTGATACCAACCCTCCTTAAACTGTTCCACGAAATAGAAAGGGAAGGAAAACTGTCTAACACATTTTATGAAACCAGTATTACACTTATCCCAAAACCAGGCAAAGACACCTCCAAAAAGGAGAACTACAGGCCAATCTCCTTAATGAACAAAAATCCTCAATAAAATAATGGCAAAATGAATACAACAACATCAAAAAGATCACTCACCATGACCAAGTAGGCTTCATCCCAGGAATGCAGGGGTTGTTCAACATACGAAAATCAATAAACGTAATAAACCACATTAACAGAAGCAAAGACAAAAACCACTTGATCATCTCAACAGATGCAGAAAAAGTCTTTGATAAGATCCAACACCATTTCATGATAAAAGCTCTAAGAAAACTAGGAACAAAAGGAAATTACCTCAACATTATAAAAGCTATATATGACAAACCTACAGCCAGCATTATACTTAATGGAGAAAAACTGAAACCATTCCCTCTAAAATCAGGAACCAGACAAGGATGCCCACTATCCCCACTTCTATTCAACATAGTACTGGAATTCCTAGCCAGAGCAATTAGGCAAGAAGAAGGAATAAAAGGAAGACAAATAGGTAAAGAAGCTGTCAAATATCCCTATTTGCAGACGATATGATCCTATACCTTAAAGACTCAAAAAACCCTACTCAAAAGCTCCTACACATCATCAATAGCTATAGCAAGGTAGCAGGATATAAAATCAACATAGAGAAATCATTAGCATTTCTATACACCAATAATGAGCAAACTGAGGAAGAATATATGAAAACATTTCCATTTACGATAGCCTTAAAAAAAAAAATACCTATGTGTAAACCTAACAAAGGATGTGAACGAACTCTACAAGGAAAACTATAAACTTCTGAAGAAAGAGATTGAGGAAGACTATAGAAAGTGGAGAGATCTCCCATGCTCATGGATTGGTAGAATCAACATAGTAAAAATGTCTATACTCCTTAAAGTAATCTACATGTTTAATGCAATTCCCATCAAAATTCCAATGACATTCATTAAAGAGATTGAAAAATCTACCGTTAAATTTATATGGAAACACAAGAGCCCACGAATAGCCAAGGCAATACTCAGTCAAAAGAACAACACTGGAGGTATCACAATACCCGACTTCAAACTATATTACAAAGCAATAACAATAAAAACAGCATGGTACTGGCACAAAAACAGACATGAAGACCAGTCGAACAGAATAGAGGATCCAGATATGAAGCCACACAACTATAACCAACTTGTCTTTGACAAAGGCGCTAAAAATATACGATGGAGAAAAGACAGCCTCTTTAACAAAAACTGCTGGGAAAACTGGTTAGCAGTTTGCAAAAAACTGAAACTAGATCCATGTATATCACCCTATACCAATATTAACTCAAAATGGATCAAGGATCTTAATATCAGACCCCAAACTCTTAAAGTTGGTACAGGAAAGAGTAGTAAATACTCTGGAATTAGTAGGTATAGGTAAGAACTTTCTCAATGGAACCCAGCCACACAGCAACTAAGAGACAGCATAGATAAATGGGACCTCATAAAACTAAAAAGCTTCTGGCTCGTCAAAAGAAATGGTCTCTATACTGAAGAGACCACCCACAGAGTGGGAGAAAATATTTGCCAACTACACATCAAAGGACTGATAACCAGAATATATAGGGAACTTAAAAAACTAAATTCTCCCAAAATTAATGAACCAATAAAGAAATGGGCAAGTGAACTAAACAGAACTTTCTCAAAAGAAGAGATTCAAATGGCCAAAAATCACATGAAAAAATGCTCAACATCCCTCACAATAAAGGAAATGCAAATTAAAGCCACACTAAGATTCCACCTCACCCCTGTTAGAATAGCCATCATTAGCGACACCACTAACAACAGGTGTTGGCGAGGATGTGGGGAAAATGGAACCCTCTTACACTGCTGTTGGGAATGTAAACTAGTACAACCACTCTGGAAAAAAATGTGGAGGCTACTTAAAAAGCTAAACATTGATCAACCATATGATCCAGCCATACCACTCTTGGGGATATACCCAAAAGACTGTGACACAGGTTACTCCAGAGGCACCTGCACACCCATGTTTATTGCAGCACTATTCACAGTAGCCAAGTTATGGAAACAGCCAAGATGCCCCACCACTGATGAATGGATTAAGAAAATGTGGTATTTATACACAATGGAATTTTATGCAGCCATGAAGAAGAATGAAGTCTTATCATTCGCAGGTAAATGGATGGAATTGAAGAAATCACTGAGTGAGGTTAGCCTGGCCCAAAAGACCAAAAATCATATGTTCTCCCTCACAGCGGACATTAGATCAAGGGCAAACACAAGAAGGGGATTGGACTTTGATCACATGATAAAGCAAGAGCACACAAGGGAGGTATGAGGATAGGTAAGACCCAAAAAATTAGACAGCATTTGTTGCCCTCAACATAGAAAAACTAAAGCAGATACTTTAATGCAACTGAGGTCAATAGGAGTTAGGGACCAGGAACTAGAGAAAATGTTAGTTCAAGAAGAATTAACTTAGAAGGTAACACACATGCACAGGAAATCAATGCGAGTCAACTCCCTGCTATCCTTATCTCAACTAGCAAAAAAACCCTTGTTCCTTCCTATTATTGCTTATACTCTCTCTTCAACAAAATTAGAGATAAGGGCAAAATAGTTTCTTTCGGGTAGCGAGGGGGTGGGGCGGTGGGGGGGTAAAGGAGGTGGTGGGGGATGTGGGGAGAAATGACCCAAACATTGTATGCACATATGAATAAAATAAAAATTTTAAAAATAAATAAATATAAGATACTGAATGATAAAGCCCCTCCCCCCCAAAAATGAGAGCCAGACATCATTCAGATTCTAAAGAGATTAGAAAGATAAAAAGGAAATATTATGAATTTTATGCTAACAATTGGACAAATTCCTTGAAAGACCCAACCTACCAAGTTGATGTAAGAACAAATAGGTAACTTGAATAGCTGTTTATCTATTAAAGACTGAATTTTAAGTAAAAACCTTCCTGAAAGGGCTAATGAAGTAGCTGTAGTGCATCTGCCTAGCAAGCATGAGGACCTGAGTTCAAACCCCAGTACTACCAAGAAAAGAAAACTCCCAGCCTGGAGGGCCTCACTGATGAATTCTACCAAACATTTACAGAAAAATGATCCCATTTCTTCATGAACTCTTCCAGAAAATGAAGTCAGCATTACTCTGAACATTCCAAGAAAACTGCAAACCAAATCTCTCATTAACAAAGATGTAAAAGTTCCAAATGAAATTTTAATAAATCAAACACAATAACATATAAAGGAAAAGAAACATATAAAAAGGATACCACATCATATCAGAATCAGACATTTCCTAGCAATGAAGAATATTTTCATGTTGAAAAAAGTAATTAACCATTAGGCAAGCTACAAAGGAAAACCAATGATCAACTCATAGATGCAGAAAAAAGTTTTGACAAAATCCAAACACCATTCCTCAGCAACACAGGAGTAGAAACTTCCTCCCCTTGATAAAGGGTGCTATTAGAAACCTAAACGTAGTAACTAGTTGGTAGAAGACTGAATGCTTTTGCCTAAGTCAGAAGGTTTAATAATATCAAAAAACATGAAATATGGATAAATCTCACAAAAATATGTATAAGACCTATAAAGATGACTTAAGCAACTGAAAGAAATATACCTGGCTTGAAAGGTCTGAAGACATAATATTGTTAAGATGTCAATTCTAGGTTGACATCTATCCATCTGCAGATTCTAGACAATCCAAATACAACAACAGAAGACTTTTTTTTTTTTAAATTGACAAATTTCATGTACAAATACAAAGGACCTAGACAGCTAAAACAACTTGGGGGGAGAAAAAACAAATTTGGAAGATTATCATTACCTAATTTCAAAAATTATTATAAGGCAACAACAATCAAGACAATATGACAATATGACATTGGCACAGGATCGGCACACATAGTACAGACACCTGTCAGAGGTACAAGGCAATTCAGTGAGTAAACAAGAGCCTTTTCAACATATGGTACTGGCACAACTGGATTTCCATACACAAAATAATAAGCTTCAATCTATACCCATGATATGTGAAGATTAACTTTAAATGGGTCACAGAGCTAAATATGTCAGAAAATTTTCCTTAATAATCCTTTATCTAAAATTCACTACAAGGTATTAGTGTTTGTAGTTAAATATTCTTGCTTTGGTGTTTTGACATAATGACTGAGCTAATATAAACTTTTAGGTACCTTCCTGCTTAATTTGTTTTTTTTTAAAGTTCTTTCATGAGCTCGGGGAGTGGCTCAAGTGGTAGAGCACTTACCTAGCAAGGGTGAGGCCCTGAGTTCAAACCCCAATGCCACAAAATAAATAAATAAATAAATAAATAAAAATAAAAGTTCTTTCATTGTTATATCTCACACAAGATTCCACTGAATCCTTCAACAACTGCGGTATAATCTGAAATATATCAAAAGAAGATGATTCAAAAGTAATTATAAAAACTTTCTGGTTATTTTTTACCTATTCCTGTTTCTGGCATTGCAAACAGGGTCCTTTCGGTAGCCACTCGGAACTGACCGTGAACTGAGACACCAACTCCCTAGGGAAATAAGGAAAAGATCTTAGTTCAAAATATTGTAAAAATTAAAAGCATAAACCCTCAAATATTACAAAGCAAGTAAATTATTTTTATATTCCACAGGAATATGATTCAGGGTACAGGTCAGAGGAAAGTCCTTAGCCATACAATTTCAAATGAATTTTTAGGACAAAACACATAAGGGAACCCGATATCTAAAATTGACTTATTTTAAATGAGAGGTTTCCATCGGTATTATGTTTCTTGATTCTGACCTAGTTCTCACATTTCCAAATAGATGCAGCATAATAGAGGGTACTGGGGAGGGGTGAGGATGACCCAAGCACATTCTATACATGTATAAAAAATGTCATGATGAAACCCATTAAAATGTACAAAATAACTGACTCTTCCTAAAACCAGAGTGACACCAATAATTTAAAAAAGCACAAAAATTTATTCCAGTTTATTGAGTAATTTTGAAAATAAATGTATTTTATTTACTTACATATTTCATCAAATAAAATTAGCAACATTAGTTTTTTTCACACATAATACTTAATGAGGCCAATTATAAAACTCTTAAAATTGGTCACCAAAAGATTTGGCTGAAAGTCTATCTCAAACTTAAATGTCACTAAAAAGGACAAATACAATAGTCATATGACATTAACAGACATATCATAAATAGGAAGTACACTTGAAGATGAAGTATCCAAGTTCAAGTCAGTTGCTGTCATTAAAATTGCTTGTATGATAGTCTTTTCACATTATTGAGGACTTTTTATTGTTTAGTTCTTCTCATTCTTAATCCTGTTTAACCAGTACTCTGCCTTTGACATCAGAGTTAAGTGAGTTAAAACATGTGCAGTATTTGGAACAATGTCAAGCCCTCAATAAGAGTTCTGTAAGTGTTCACTAAATATGAAAGGTTTCATTTCTCTCTCAATCCTAGTCTTGGGGTTTTCTCCCCAAAGGTACACAGTTATTATCAATTTGGTAAGTAACCTTTCATATTTTTCCCTGCGTATTAGCAATATTTGAACAAATGTGTACAACTATTTATACATATTTCATACATTATAATATGCATAACACTGCAGCCAAGTAAAAGCTAAAATTTCATTGGGGTAGAGACAAAAAAGTCTGAGAAGGCTGCAGTCTGCACAACACAGAGAACAAAGCACACAAAAGAAGCAGAAACAGCTGGAGAGAAAAATTGCCAAATGCTACTTAACATTCACCTTTAGTCCACACCTGCAGTTCAGTGTGCAGGAAGGTAAGCTATGTTCTTTTGTCTTTTGGATTCCCATTTGACCCATGCTCTTGTCTAACAACTGCCCCATTCTCTCTTGTGGATCTGTTTGAGCAAATCTCTGCTCTTTTCAATTAAAAAATGTCTCTTTATCAGATTTTCAGTTACAGCTGACCTACATCTTGTGATGCTTAGCTTCGCACAATACAAGCTATTTTATTCCTTTGGTTTCCAGTATATACTTAAGGCAATACTCTCTGTGGTTTTTCTCCTAGCACTGCTCGTCCTAACTAGCATTCCAATACAGCCTTGGGAATCCTCATTCCTTTACAAGAGACCAGTTTCTCTTTGCCTCCTGCAGTCTACAGTCTTTCATATAGAAGTTATAGATCCTATATTCACTAATTCAGTACTCTATTTTATATTACATAATACATTTTTGTTTTAGCCTGGGTTAACCAAATAATGAATGAAATAAAAGACCCCAATATGTTAGTAAAAAGTTTTTAACAAAAAAGTTCTGAGAACAGATCACTGACACAAGTATCGCCAAGAGTCCATTTAAAAGCCCTTCACAAAGATGAAGCCTAGGAAAATCTGAGCCACCTGACTTGGAGATCTTAGAACATAATGCTGATCCATGTTGCTCTGGATGTGGACGCCCACTGGCAGTTCACACTAAGTTTTGTGTGTCTTACATCAAAGGACATAGCACTTGTAACACTCCCCCTTAAAATGTCTGAAATTTAATATCATACTCGGCCTATTAATTTTAGCAGGTATGCCTTTGCTATACTAAACAGACTCCAGACCTTCAAGTTTTCCTGTACTAACCAGTGCTTAAACCAACTCATTCCCCAATATAACACTTTATTTCAATTCTTAATTCTCCTCAAATGCCCTCCCTGCATCCTACAAGCCCAATAGAGGAGTTCACTTTTCATCTAACTGGAAATCCCAACAGCATTTGACAGAGTTGCTGCTTCCTATCTAATACACCTCATTTGGCTCTGAGATACCACACCATAGCTAATCTAGGTTGTTTCCAGTTTTCAGGAATTGCAAATAATGATTCAATAACCATTCTTAGGGATATCTTTTGGTGCATAAGTGCATACATTTTGGTCTGGTATAGGAGTGATATTGGGTCAAAGAGTATTAATCCATTCAAGAGACACCAAAACAACTTTTCTAAGCTGTAGTACCAATCTCTGTCCTATCAGTGGTACTTCAGTTTGTTGTTCCACACCCTCACCAACACTTGAAGTTGTCTTTCACATTTTAGCCATTTTGATGAATGTATGCTAGTACAGCTGACCTTTGAACAAAGTGGGAATTAGGGGTGCCAACCCACAGACAGTTGCAAATCCATATGTGATTTGTTATTTTAATCATTTAAAACCTTTATTAACTGGGGCTTGCAATTTGGTGGGTGTTTTTTAAAAAATCAAGTTGTAGACTTTTATCATAAATTAAAAATCTCAACTTGACCAAATAAGACACAATTTAAAAACCTTTAAAGGTATGTTGAGGGCCAGGCATGGTGGCTCATACCTGTAACCCCAGCTATACAAAATTTTTAATTTTTAATTTTTAATCTCTACAAAAGGTAGAGAACAGAAGGAATACAGTTTGAGGCAGCCTAGGCAAAAAGTTAGCAAGACTTCATTTCAACTAAGAAGTTGAGTGTGGTGGTGCATATATATATATAATCCCAGCTATGTGGAAGGTTGGAGGATTGAGGTCTGAGGCCAGCCCTGGGCAAAAACATAAGACCATATCCAAAAAAAATAACTAAAGCAAAAAAGGGCTGGTGTTATGCCTCAAGTGGCAGAGCACCTGCTTCAGCAAGCACAAGGTCCTAAGTTCAAACTCCAGTACTGTAAAAAAAAAAAAAAAAAAAAAAAAAGTATACTGAGAAAAACCTGGCTTTTTTTTTTTTTCAAAGCATGTTTGTCATTACCAAAAAGAGATGTCTTTAGGTAAAAATAATAAAGCATTATAGTGCTCAGATAACACAGATGTTCTAGCTATCTGGCCACAAAGCAAGCACTTACAGTCTTCAGCTCCAATTTTTTAATCATTTCTTACTGCTAGAATTTCACATTCATTTCTTCTTGTTGAATAACCAGATGATTTGTACACATGGAAAGCTAACATTTACTCAGCCGCAGGAGTGGACAGATTCTTAGCTGGAGGATCAGTGGGTTAGTATTTCCTGGATAACTATGGAGGTGACTAACATTGTGGCAGTACCAACATTGAGATGACTGAGACCTTGGGTCTTAGCTCCTTTATTTTCCTTGTCCTCTCTAGGCTGTCTTTGGCAAGGAGGGCCCCTGGAAAATTATGGTCTACAATCTTATAAGATTCTCTCATTGGTCTACCTAGTTCTCCAGCACTCTGGTTGAGTAGCCTTCTCCTTGCACCCGAGGGTCAAAATACTGTGCCTGATACCTATATAGGGTCTCTGCATGCAGTAAGGAGGGAAACTTTGCTAGCAGTAGGGTCAGCATTGTTACACCTGGCCCTTGGGAACACTCTCCAATCCTCGATCCTCACATTCAACTTTAGTGGATTTTTTTTTTATGGGTGGGGGGACTGAACTCAGGACCTCCAGCAGTTGAGCCACACCCCAGCCACTACCTATGTTTCTGATGGGAATTACATGGAGGATCACTGTGATATGAAGAGCATCTATAATGCTTACAACACTGCTTATTTACTCCCTTGAGTTGGAACTCCACACAGCTTACAGCATTTGTGTCTCTGCACCCTCTTGTCTTTTAACACTAGACTTTCCATCTTCTAAATTACAAAGGCTCTTCCTAGGGTAGTTCTTCTCTCTGGTGGTCTGGTGTACAAATATATCCTCCTTAATGAATTCCCATTGATAAAACCATATCCATTTCTTCCATTGAACCACTTTATGGCTCCCCAAACCTTTGCTGCAATGAGCTTCTTGTCTCAGCCAGCAGGTGCCACCACTGTCTGTGGAACAGGGCTTAGAGTCAGCAACACAGATTCAGGTGGCAGGAGCCTTAAGTGGCTGCTGAGTCTTGGTCTTGCTGCTCATTGTTGCTTGTTGGTGACTGGCTGTGGCAACTGCAGGTCCTTGTAGGGTGTGAAGGTAACTAGGCTAGCGCTGGGGCTGCTCTAGGCACTCTAGGGTGTACACTGTTACCACTAGCGATCAAACTCCACATATAACTTTTTTGGTGGGGAGGAGGGAATGGTAGGGATTAAACCAAACAACTCATGCATGATAGGCAAGTGCTCTACACTGAGCTACATTCTCAGCCCTACATATAACTTTGTTTTAGTGGTATTGGGGTTTGAACTCAGGGCCTTGAGCACTTGCTAGGCAGATGCTTTACCACGTCAGCCACACCTCCAGCCCCCTACACTCTGCTTTCGACCAGAATCCTTACCGATAATATCAACAACTAATTAACATATTGTGATACACAATTTACTGCAGAGTTGAAATGCTCACCTGCAATGATAAATGCCTCACAACATTTGAGCTCACAATAGCAGCAAGAGGATATGAAATTATTACAGTAGTTTATTACAGTTAATTTATGTAGTTAAGATTTAATACTACTTTTATTTGTTTACATTGCTTTTGACCACAAATGACATTACATGCAACCTGTGTACGTAAGTTTTAATAAATCTTAACTTTTATAATAGACTTGCCTATATTTTACAGTAGTAAAAGAGATTATCTATACATATTTTATACATTTTTTTCTGTATTTCTTGACCACACAGTAACTGTTATAAATCTCAAAAAAAAAAAAAAAAGGAAGAAGAAAATCTGGCTCATGCCAGTTCCAGCCTGTGTTGTTCAAGAGTCAACTGTATTTCATTGCAGTTTTAACTTGAAATACCTTGATGAGTAATGCAGTTGAAATTTTTTTTTATGTTTACTTGCTATCTGTATATTCTTAAGGATGTCATTTTTTTTGTGTACTGTGGCTTGAACTTGGGGTCTTCACCTTGAGCCACTCCAACCAGTCCTATTTTTGTAAGGGATTTTTCAAGATAGGGCTTCCTGAACTATTTGCCTGGGCTGGCTTTGAACCATGATCTTCCTGATCTCTGCCTCCTCAGTAGCTAGGATTATAGGCATGAGCCACCCACGTCCGGCTTAAGGATGTCTTTGAATGGACAAAAGTCCTTAAACAATCCAAAGATTGGGTTTTGTTATGGTACATCTGGTATGTTATTTAAGTAATCTTCTCTACCACTAAAGTCATGAAGATATTTCCTCATATTATCTTCTAAAATATTTACACTTTTATCTTTATGCATGTAAGGCATGTGTATATATGTATATATACTGAGTATGTCTGTCTCAACTATTAAAAGAAAAACTGTAATCTTCTATGATTATGGTTTTATCTATTTATTCTATGACTTTCTACTATTTTAATAAGCTGAACTATTTTTAAATGTTTCAAAATATCACAACAGAAGGTTGTATCAGATAGAAACCAAAGAAACAAACCTCAGCCTAAGTTTTAACACTAATATTCTATTGTATAATATGGAACTCATTTAGCTCAGCTTCACACTCAGTTATAAACTGAGAATTTTAGGTAAGTATTTATTATCTTCCCATAGTTTATTATAGCAGATAAAATTATTTCCAGAGTCTGACCTACATGATTTTAAGAGGGTAAAAAGCTAAACACAGTTTTCAACAGATTGAGCCAAGCTCTATCTGTTGGAGCAAAAAATTGGAATTTAGGGCTTGCCATGCTGGGTCCCTAAAGGCTACACACTAGAAGTGAGGGTGGCCTGGATTCAGCATGACACCCAGCTTTGAATCCTCCCTCTACTGACTAGATTGACATAATCTGGGATCACTGTGTCCTTAGCCTCAACACTTACTGTAGACAAAGATAACAGACAATAATGTCATTCGATGGCTCAAATAATCTCCACATTTTAAATAATCAACTAGAAATAACTCAATTAAAGGTAATCAAATATACAAGAAAAGACCGAGCGGCTAAAGCCAAAGAGAAACAATACATAGTAGCATCCCAGGGATGCAGGAATGGTTCAACATATGCAAATTATTAAATGTAATATAGCATATTCACAGATGCAAAGACAAAAACTACCAGATCATTTCAACAGAAGCAGAAAAAGCCTTTGATAAAATTCAACACCATTTCATGATAAAAGTTCTGATGAAACTAGGAATAGAAGGAATGTGCCTCATCATAACAAAGGCTATATATGACAAACCTATAGCCGACATCATACATAACAGGGAAAAACTGAAACCATTTCCCCTAAAGTCAGGAATGAGACAAGGGTGTCCACTCTCTCCACTCTTATTCAACATAGTCTTGGAATTTCAAGCCAGAGCAATAAAGGCAGGAAGGAGAAATAAAGGGAATAAAGGTAAGAAAAACTCAAACTATCCCTATTCACAGATGACATGATCTGAAAAACTCCACCCAAAAACTCCTGGATACCATAAACAGCTTTAGCAAAGTAGCAGGATACAAAATCAACTTACAAAAATCAGTAGCCTTTCTAAATACCAACAATGAACAGATTGAGAAAGAATATAGGAAAAAAATTCCATTTACAACAGCCTCAAAAAAATAATAAAATCCCCAACTACAAACCACAGAAGAAAGAAATAAAAGACTACAGAAGATGGAAAGCTCTCCCATAGTCGTGGATTGGCAGAATCAACAGCAAAAATGGCTATACTACCAAAAACAATCTACATGTTCAATGCAATTCCCATCAAAATCCCAATGACACTCATCACAGAGATTAAAAAAATTAACCCTAAAGTTCATTTGGAAACACAAGAGACCATAAGTAGCCAAGGTAATACTTAGCAAAAAGAGCAATGCTAGAGGTATCACAATTCCCAACTTCAAACTATACTAAAGAGCCATAACAATAAAAACAGCTTGGTACTGGAACAAAAACAGATACAAAGACCAGTGGAACAGAATATGAATCCATGAAGCTATGCCCATATAATTTTTGACCAAGGTGTCAAAAACATACAATGGAGAAAAGACAGCCTCTTCAACAAATGTTTCTCAGAAAACTGGATATCTGCCTGCAGAAAACTGAAACTAGATCCATGTTTATTACCCTGTACAAGTATCATCTCAAAGTGGATTAGAGAACTTAATTTCAGACCTGAAACCTTCAAGCGAGTACAGGAAAAATCAGGGGATATACTGGAAGCAATAGGCATAGGCAAGGACTTCCTCAGTAGAACATAAGCAGCTCAGCAATTAGAGAAAGAATTGACAAACAGGACTACATGAAATTAAATAGCTTCTGCACAACAAAAGAAATTATCTCTAAATTGAAGAGGCCACCCACAGAATGGGAGAAAATCTCTGCTAGCTATACATCAGACAAGGAACTAATAACCAGAATATACAGGGAGCTCAAAAAACTAGACTCCCCCAAAATCAATGACCCAATAAAGAAGAACAAATGGCTAAAAATACCAGGGATGTGAAAAAATGCTCACCATCCCTGGCCATAAAGGAAATGCAAATAAAAAATACACTAAGATTCCACCTCACTGCTATTAGAATAGCTACCATCAAGAACACTACCAACAACAAATGTTGGTGATGAAACGGAGAAAAAGGAACCCTCATACACTGCTAGTGGGAATGTAAATTAGTACAACCGATATGGAAAACGAGTATGGAGGCTCCTTAAAAAACTAGAAATAGATCTGCCATATAATCCAGCAATACTACTCCTAGGGATATAGCAGAAGGAATGTGAGTCAGGTTACAACAAAAGCATCTGCACACCACCCATGTTTACTGCAGCACTATTCATAATAGCTAAGGTATGGAAATAGCCAAGATGCCCCACTATTGACAGGTAGATTAAGAAAATGTGGTTTTTATACACAATGGAAAGAAATTTTGTCATTCTCAGGTAAATGGATAGAATTGGAGAACATCATCTTCAGTGAAGTTAGCCAGACTCAGAAGGCCAAAAGCCTCATGTTCTCCCTCATATGTGGATTGTAGACCTAAAACAAATGCAGCAATATTATGGGACACAGGTCACACTAAAGAGAGGCTATACAAGAGAGGGATAGAGCAAGGGAAGGAAACCAAAAACTTGAATGAGGATGTGTGCTCACTGTACAGGAATGAATATAGAAATTTTAAACTGGCCAGGGCCACCATGGGAAGCAGACTAGGGAGGAGTGAAGAGGACTGAAAGAGGTGAATCAAGCTGTAATACACATATGCATGGAAACAACACAAGGAAACTCCCTGTGCAGCTATCATGTTTCTCGTTTTATCTTTTATGTTTTTTCTTCTACAAAATTGGAGAATAGGAGGGCAGTGGCAGTTGGCACTGGTGGGAGGGGGGAGGTGGTGGGGAAAGGGTTAGGAGGATAAATATGGTGCAAATAATGTATACACCTATATGATATATGTAAATGCAAAAATAATACCTGCTGAAACTGTTCCAGAATCAGGGGAGGGGGGAAAGGGGAGAACAGTAAAGGGGGGAATCCAAGAATGAGTTTCTAAGAACCTTTGAAAATGTTACAATGTACCCCCACACCCAGCACAATAAATTTTTTTTAAAAAAGAAATGATACATAATAGAAACTAGTTGTACATTTTTCAGATGTTGTATCTAACCATTCTACAATTATGAAATATCCTTTCCCATTTGATTCTAAATAGATAAACCAGCTTTCTCTCTCTATTGGAAGGCTTTTTCTTATATATTTAATAACCCTTCTGTGCCTTTTACTTATGGTATACCAAGCATTCTGACATTCTTTGTTTTTTACTCAATTATCAATCAATCACCTTTGAACAGTAATATAATCTATAATGAATGCTAACATAGACAAGCATAAATAACAGAAGACAGAATAAGAACAGATTGAACATTCCTAATCTGAAATGCTCCAAATCTAAAATTGTGTATACATCATAACAAGTGGAAAATTCCACATCTGACCTTATGTGATCAGTCACAGTCAAAACACAAGCATACTGAGCAAGGCATGGTGGCACACACTTGTAGCTACTTGGGAGTCTGAGACCAGAGGATCACTTGAGCCCAGAAGTTCAAGAGCAGTCTGGGCAACACAGCAAGATCCTATCTCAAAATAACAACAAAAAGCACACTAAGAATACTGTACAAATACACATCCAGTCTATGTGTATGAGATGCACATGAAATACACATGCACTTCATGTTTAAGTCCTATCCCTAAGATATTTCACATATATTCAACTATTCCAAAATCTGAAAATATAAAATAGTAAACACTTAAATAAGCACTGACATAGCTCTAAGGCTTTTAAAGAAAATCTAATTATAATTATTTAAGTGAACAACTAAATCCTTCAAAAAATATAAATATGTTAATACAGTAACTGGAATAACCATTTACTTTTACATTTCTAGAGATTGCTATTCTAGACAAAAAGCAGGTTTTTTTTCCTTTTTATTAGTGTATAATTAGAGGGGTTTCATTGTGATACTTCCATACATGCATATAATGTACTTTGATCAAACTCACCCTCTATATTTTTCTTTTTTATATCTCCCTTTTAAAACAATTTAGCAGGTCTCATTATTCTATTTTCATATATGTTTATGAAATACTTTGGTCATATTTACCCCCATCACTCTCTCCCTTCTCACTATTTCTCACACCAAAACAGATTCCCTGTTTTACACTTGTATTTTTTTTTAAGTCTAGATTGCACATATGTTAATTTTTAAAAACTGGTAATCATGAAGATATTTAAAGCTATTTTAAGATATAGTCAATCACTCACGATTTTATATTAATAAGATTAATTTTCCCACACAAAAATATGGATACATGTAAAAAATTTAATTTGGTGTGTAAAAACTAAATTCTCTAGAATAAACAGAGCTGATAACCAGTCAAGAAAACATGGGTGGGCTTTGTGGTTCAAGTGGCTGATCGTCTGCCTAGCAAGTATGAGGCCCTGAGTTCAGACCTCAGTACTGCAAAAGAAAACGACAAACTTAGAAAGACATGGAGTGATGCATAAAAAGTCATGGACTTAAGTGCTAATAAGAGAAAATGAGCAAGCATTTGACTAGAATGAACACTGCACAGCAATTTTGGAGTGTATGTGAGAATCTCCTCTTGCCATCACTCAGGATTGAAATTGGTGCTTTGAAATAGGTGTATATCTCTGATAGAATTTAAACAGATTTCTCAGTATATACAGTTTCACTATGGTACAGTTTTATAAATGTTTGTGATTACATGCATTAGATTAGCAGACAGACCAGTAGGCTACACAGTAAAAACACTTTACACATTAATATGTGAATAGGCTAATGCTGCATATTCCTGTATATTTTATGTTGATTACATATTGATGCATTTCAATAGATATTAGCACCAGATTAACAGAATGAGAGAATGAATAATATTGAAATACATCATATTTGTAGAGGAACAAGACACAATGAAATACACTGAATGGTACAGGGTAGGGAGAAAATGATAAGGAAGAGTAATAAAAGGGGTTAGACTGATTAAAATACAATACATTCACAGGTAAAATACCAAGGCAAAACCCCACTGAACAATGAACAGACACTTAAACAGTGGAGGACAGGAACATAAAACAGGTCATGTTAAGGGAAGGGTGCTACTGAGAGGAGGAGGCTAAATAAAGAGGGTAAAAGAGGATGAAAATGGTTGATGTATTTTCTACACATGTATGAATATGGAACACTGATGTCACACCACCCTGTATTTGCCTGTAGAAACAGAAAGCTTCATGAGGAAAGAAAGCCTGTCTGCCTTGTTCACTATTTTATCCCCCGTATCCAGCACATAGTAGATATCCAGTAAGTTTTGCTGCATGGGTAAAATGGTTGAGAACACTTTCAAATAATAGCTAATATCAGAATGAGGCCCTGGTTAGTTTCAAACTTCATATAACTATACATCCTTAGAAGAATAAGTGTTTTATCCATGCAAAAGGAGTTCCCCATTCCCCTTTCTTCTCTATGAACTATTTTGATACTTCATAAAGAATAGAACTGTCTAGACCATCAACAATCAGCCCAACATGGTGGGGTGGAACAAGAATGGCATAAGGGAGAGGAGTCTGCCACTTGACCTATACCTATGATGCTTTCACAATTAAAAACAAAGTGAGTCAAAAAGCTGACCATTACAACTATAGTAACAAACAAGGGGAAAGGAAAAAGAGCTCTGTGTAGATCTGAGAATCTACAAGTCTGCGAGAGCTGCCAGGAATACTCACACTCCTCGGAAGTCAAAGTTCTATTTTCCAGATTCAATATCTTAAAACGGGGGAGAGGGTAATGAAGACAAGTTGTTGGTTGAGGAACTAGAAACATTCCTCAATGCTGAATTTAAACATCTCTGAGGTCGGGGGTACAGGAAGGCAGAAAATAAAGGGTTCTAACAAGACAGGCAAGTGGTAAGATAACAGACTGAAGTAGACTGCCAAGCAGCATAGGAACATCTATTAGAGGATAATCCATTACATTTTGAAAAATTAATATAATCCAATGCTTACCTATGAAAAAGGCTCTTTAAGTAACTTACTCAGGGCTAGAAGGTGTATATCAATGACAATACCCTTGCCTAGCATGTAGGAAAAACCTTGATCCCACAACTGACTCTTAAAATTTACTATGAGAAATTCTGAAACTAAAAGCAATCCTAACTCTAACTCTTTCTTAGTAAGATATAAGGAAATCATAAGTAGAGAGAATCTCAGTGGGAGAGATTCTACCATAAAAAAGAAGATATCCATTCGCACTTGGAGAAAGTCCATCAGTGAATACAAAAATGAATGCATAGGCGTACATAGCCTACACACTAGATATTCAAGGGAAATTTCACTTTCCTCTCACAGTTCCTCCTATGTTGCTAATATCTCAGTCTTAAAGGAGGCTCTTTTCATTTCTTAAAGAGCTTTAAAGTGTTTTATGATCTCAATAAATGCAGAAAAAGCCTTCAACAAAATTCAACATCCTTTCATGGGAAAGTTTTGACAACTAGGAATAGAAGGAACAAACCTCAGCATAATAAAGGCTATATATGACAAGCCTATAGCTAACATCATACCTAATGGGGAAAAACTGAAACTATTTCCTCTAAAGTCAGGACTAAGACAAGGGTGTCCACTCTCTCCACTCTTATTCAACACAGCTGTGGAATTCCTAGAGAGAACAAGAAGACAGGAAGAAGAAGAAAAAAAAAGGAATACAAATAGGAAAGGGAGACTATCCCTACTGCCAGATGACATGATCTTACCCTGAAAAAATCAAAAAATTCAACCAAAAAACTCCTAGACATCATAAACACCTCTAGCAAAGAAGGATACAAAATCAATTTTCAAAACTCAGTTGCTTTTCTATATACGAACAATGAACAGACTAAGAAAGAATATAGGAAAACAATTCCATTTACAACAGTTTAAGAAAATAAAATATGTAGGAATAAACTTAACAAAGGAAAGACCTCTACAATGAAAACTATAAACCACTGAAGAAGATGACTAGAAAAGATGGAAAGATCTCTCATGCTCATGAATTGGCAGAATTAATATTGTGAAAATGGCTATATTTTCAAAAGTAGTCTACATGTTCAATGTAATCCCCACCAAAATTCCAATGACATTCACCACAGAGACTGAAAAATTAACCCTAAAGTTCATTTGGAAGCACAATAGACCAAGACTAGCCAAGGCAATGCTGAGCAAAAAGAGCAATGCTAGAGGTAACACAATACCCAGCTTCAAACTATACTACAGAGACATAGCAATAAAAATAACATGGTACTGGCACAAAAACATATATGAAGACCAGTGGAACAGAAGACCCAGATATGATTCCACGTAGCTACTCCCACCTGATTTTTGACAAAATCACCCAAAACAGATGATGAAGAAAAGACAGCCTCTTTAACAAATGTTGCTGGGAAAATTGGATTATTTTCATGCAGAAAACTGAAACTAGATCCATGTCTTTTACCCTGTACAAGTATCAGCTCAAAGTGGATTAAGGACCTTAATGGCTATCATCAAGAATACAAACAAAAACAAATGTTGGTGAGGATGTGGGGGAAAGGGAACCCTCATACATTGTTGCTGTGAATGTAAATTAGTACAACCACTATGGAAAACAGTATGGATTCCTCAAAAAACTAAAAATGGAACTACCATATGATCGACCAATACTACTCCTAGGAATATACCTGAAGGAATATAAGTCAGGTTACTATAAAGGCACCTGTATACCCATGTTTATTGCAGCATTATTCACAATAGTTAAGCTATGGAAACAGCCAAGAAGCCCCACTACTGATAAATGGATTAAAAAAATTTGGTATTTATATACAATGGAATTTTATTCAGCCATAAAAAAGAATGAAATTTTGTCAGCTGCAGATAAATGGATGGAACTGCAGAACATTACCTTAAGTGAAGTTAGCCAGGTTCAGAAAGCCAAAGGCTGCATGTTTTCTCTCATGTGTGTAATATAGATGCAATATAAATACAAGCAATATTATGAAAAGCAGGTCACACTATTGGGAGGTCAACTATAAGAGAGTGATGGCAAAAGAAAGAAGTTAGGAAGGTGAGTATGGTTGATGTACTTCCTGTACGAGAATGAATACAGAATCTTTAAACCTGTTGAAATCACCAGGAGAAGGGGCCTAAAGTAGAAAGGAGAAAAATAGAGATGAACCAATTTGGGTTATATACATATAAACATGGAAATGTCACAAGGAAACTTCCTGTATAGCTATCTTACTCAAAAATGTCATTTTGTTTTTTTACAAATATGGAGAACAGGAGAGCAAAACAGGTTCTGCCTGGGGGGTTGATACCAGTGATAGGGGTGTAGGAGGGTGGGGAGAGGGTGTAGGAGGGTGAATATGGTGCCAATATTGTATACACATGTATGCACAAGAAAAATGAGACCTGTTGAAAATATTGTAGGAATGGGGGAAGGGGGAGTAGTAAAGGAGAATGATGGAGGGGGTGAATTCAACTATGATATACTGTAAGAACTTCTGTAAATGTCAAAATGAATCCCCAGCACAACAATAAATTTTAAAAAATTGAAATAAAAGAGTTTTAAAGTGTTTAAAAATAAGAGAGAAAGAGACTTAAAAGATGGGGGGGTAAAGCAAAGGAAGCAGAATTCAAGTTTTTCTGAAAGTCTTTAACTTAGTAAAATAAATCATTTAATCTCTTCTTTCAGATTCCATTAAGCTCTCTGGTTCCAATAAATGTTATTAAGAAAAACCCAGCACTTTAATATAATAAAAGAAGGTTTTTAAAATGTCATCTTTTCAAGTATCATTAATAGTAACAAAAGAAAAATATCTTTTAAAACCAAGAAAGTACCAATTATATCTGACAGATCTTTGCAATATATTAACATACCTTAGAGGACTATTCATTCTTTTCATGAGGGACATGTCTCAAGTGACACTCAATAGTAGCTGATATAATCTGCTTCAGTCGCTCCCACTTAATTAAGCACTAGTCAACATTCCCTGTAGCTGGTCTAGGTCCTAAAAAAGTGATCCAGGTATCGTTTCCACTCCAATTATCACTTCTCAATCAGAATATACCAAAGGAGAATTCAGTCACTGGCCTAATTCGATTCTGTTCCTCTCTGGCTCTATTTTGCCTCTTTAACTTTTTTATTCCTGAGTCACTCTATTCTACAGATACCATGGATTCCAAGGACAACAGGATTGATGGATAAACACCTTTATGACAAGGAAGTGAAACAATCCCCAAAGCAATGGTGAGATCACCTCCAAATGGGAGCAATGACTCCATGACGGGAACTGAGACTATACCTGGGAACAGGAAAAAACCCTTCATAGGAACCACATTGCTTCTCTCAAGAAATGACAGAGATAATGTCTCCAGAACTACCTTGCTAAACCAGAATGAGAAAATGATCAAGAAAACCATAGCCTGACCAAGAACACCTGCTCTGTTAGCTGTGCAAATCTGCCAGCTATGCTAATCTCCAACCCCTACCTTTGTTTCCCTTTCCTATACAACCTCAAAGTTCCTGTTAGATCCTTGAAGACAGATCTTGCATCACTAAATCTCTTTGTTCTTCCCTTCTCTGCCCTTTACCACTGCTCGTCCCTTTAATTTAGTGTGTTGAGTCCTATTCCATCCACACTCCCAGAGCTAGGACTTTTGGCCTAAAACTTCTGTAACAAACGCTTGCTACAATATGCTTTTAAACATAGTTTTTCATCATTGATCATGGAAAAGAGAAGAAAATTACTTTCCCTCTACCCTTCTGAGTTCTTAGCCAGGACCCCTATAACAAAAGACAGATCAAGAGAAAAATAAATGTGCACATGAGGAGCATCCAGAGAAAAGTTAGAAATCTCTAGCTTACACAACCTCTTCAACTAAAAGAAAGATGTAGGAGAGGCATTTATGGGAAGGAGACCAGAAAAAGCATGGCAAACAAGAGTCAAGGTTTTGTTGTTTTTCTTATGGTACTGGAGTTTGAACTCAGGGCCTTTACCTTGATCCACTCCACCAGTCCTATTTTTGTGATGGATTTTTTTGAGATAGGGTCTCTTCAACGATTTGCCCAGGCTGGCTTCAAACCACAATCCTCTTATCTCTGCCTCCTGAGCAGCCAGGACTACAGGCAGTAGTCCAGTGCCCAGCCTGTCTTATAGTTAAAGTTGGTACCTTCTCCACTGGTATGGAATCTGATGATTCAGTCATCTCATTCTTCCTAGTGCAGAGAGAGATACCCTTATAAATGGAGATTTTTCCCTCTGATGTAATTTTCCTTGAAAAGGGATACCTTGCACTATATTCACAGCTTTTCCCATGCCTGCTGTATCTCAGAACAATCCTTATGATAAAGTGGTCCATTTGGGTTGGCACACTGGTCTTCTACAAATCCTGCTAGCAGGATCCTAAAGACGCTTTGAGAAATACAAAAACAATATCATCCATAATTTGAGTTGGCATGGGGGGGCAATACTGTTTATACTGCAAGAAGGATGAAAGAAGGGGAGAGAGGGAAGAAAGAAACAACTCTTCTTTAAATCCAGTTTGGTTGGGAAGAGAAATAGGAGTAGGACTGCAATGGTTTAATAAAATTTAAAGAATTTTCCTCTTTTCTATAGCTGCTTAAATTTTAATTTTTAAACAAACTTGCCTTCCTGTTATATATTAGCTTCAGAAAATGTGATTTAGAAAATGTGATTCAGAAATGTGTTTAAAGGGAAAAACAAATTAAAAATTTTTGTTATTCAAAAAAAAGTATTTCAAGTATCTCTTGAAGTATTTCAAGCATCTCTTTATAAACAATTATTTCTTTTCAGAAACACTGGAGGTCAATAATTTTACACAATTTTGATCAACTATGTGTAGAATCACTCAGTAACATTTTTATTTTATTATCTATCAAAATACTGAGTAACTTTAAATTTCATAAATCTGAAACCTAGTAGAATTTAGCCATCTCCTCTACAAAGTCCTGTTTTACTCCCCATGGCAGATACTGTGATAGTAAAACTTCTCCATGCTGGAAAAACAAGAATATACTTTCCATAGAAAAAAAAAGGGGGAGGGAAAGGAACCAAGCTCTATAGTATTATTTTTTGGACTATTCAAATTCTTAACAAAATTCCTATAAGAAAAAATGTACTGACCAGATCAAAACAAAGACAGAGACAATTATTATTCATACTTTTTCTTAAGCTTATTTGTCTCATCTTATTCTCGGTTCTGTAGTTGGTTAAATTAAATAAGTAGGTCACTGGCCTAAGATTGACTCTGTACCTTGAGTTCCTATGTAACAAACTAACAAAACCCAACCTTAGCACTTCAATCCATATCTAATTTAGGAGTATAGTTTTGTAATAAACAGCCAATCACAAGTAGCCAACTGATAAGACCATGCTCAAATAACGAAATTTTACTTTGCTTCTGTGTTCAGTCTATAAAAATAATGGTGAAGGAGGGTGAATATGTTGCAAACACAGTGTACACATGTATATAAATGGAAAATTGATACCTGTTGAAACTATTCCAGGAATGGGGGGAGGGGGGATGAAGGAGAATGGTGAAGGGGATGAATTCAAGTACGATATATTGTAAGAACTTTTGTAAATGCCACAATGTTCCCCCACCCAGCACAACAATTTTAAAAAATGTATTTATATGAAACTATAAAACACTAAAATTCTATTTAAAATTATGAAAATAAAAGCTTTGAGTAATAAATTGTGTTCTCCACATCTTAAGGAAATATCTTGGAAAGTAAGCCCTCCCTCTGGCATCAACAACAACATCTGAAAACTAACTTGTTCAAAATGCAAATTCTTGGGTCACACTCCAGACTGACTGAACTGGAAAAGGGGTGGGAAGAGGAACCTACACTTTAGCAAGTCCTCCAAGTGATTCTTATTCAAACAGGAGTATGAGAACCATTGGCTTTGGGGGATTTAGAGAGAAGTCCACAGGTGACACTGAACCACACACTAGCTAAGGCACTACACAGAGATCAACAATTATCTGACTTGCACTCTGATGTCACTAGGAAGCTTTAAAAATGCATAACTCAAATGCCAATGTCTGACTTAATGGTTATGGGAGATGAGGAAAGCCTGAGCACTGAGATTTTTAAAAGCTTCTCAAATGATTTTGCAGTTCAGTCAAGATTGAAAGCCACTGATCTACAGAACTATGGCTTTAAAAGCTAAAGTTCTTGAAGAGACTTACATTAAGGAAAGTATAAATAAGATAGGCAAATTAACTTTCAAAACCAAGACACATAAAGAACCATACTACAAAAAAGAGTCAGTTCGTGCCAATCTATTAATTTTACAATTTCAAAGACTATACACGATGTTCATTATTAGTGTCTGTTTCAATAAACAATGTATTTTTTATACACACACTGTGGATTTCTATTTGTTATGGGAAGTTTTGGGGAAAAGGCATTATAGTCTTTGCCTTTACAGAGGATCTAATATACTTGGGAGATAGGATATATTCTGAAGTAACAATAAAATACAAATGCCAAATTCAGAGTTCAGATTGAACTCTGAATTAGATGCAGAAGAAACTGCATCTAATTTTTATAACTGTTAAAAGAGGGAATTGGATGTGTGTTGGTGGGCAGACCTTATTAGAAGAAATGACAGTCTATTTTTAATTTTAAAGGGGAACTGATAAAATGTAATATTAGATGCCGGGCATGGTGGTATACATCTATAATTTCAACACTTGGGAGGATAAGGCAAAGGATTCTTAGTTTGAATAAGGACAGTCTGGAGCAAAAAAGTGAGACCCTGTCTCAAAAAATGAAATTCTTACTCAGGGGTTCTACGGATCACTGCAAATGGTGTGGCCATTTTCTCAGTTCTCCTACAGATTGTACATAACCAGTAGCATTCTAGAAGAATAAGCCAGAGATAGGACAGAAGCTAAGTCATCACATACAGTGGATTGCTTGTTTGGTGCTGGAGACTGAATCCAGGACCTCAAGCATGCAAAGCACACATTCTACTGTTAAGCCACAACTCCCAGTCCCACTCTCATCATTTATACCCTTTAAGTGTTTTTGAATGCTTTGTGAGAGCTTCTCAAAGTTGACCTTCACAGATACAACTTCAATCTTTGTAATATCAAGCCAATTCTTTCTAATCTACTACTTTCAAAGTGGAATGTCAGTTCTGCTATTTTAGTTCCTATGCATCCTTCCTTATGTTACCTTTTCCCCTTTCAACCTTTCATCTGACCGTACAGCGCTTTTTTCTTTTTGCATCACATTTTCTTACATGATATTAGACACATCCATTGCTTTATTTTCTTTTTTCCCTGGTTCTCTTTGCTTTACCTCAATGCTTCACATTATTTCCTTTCCCCTTCTTCCCATACAGTGTTTTTGTTATTGTTGTTTTGTTTTTTCCCTAAGAGAAGGTCTCACTGTGCAGCCCAGGCTGGCCTACAATTCACCATCTTCCTGTCTCCTCCTCCGGGGTGCTGGGATTACAGGTATGAGCCATCATGCCTGGCACTCCAGAACTTTTATGTTCCTCAGGTTAGCATTTCATCGACAAAGACAAAACAACCAAATCATGCCCAGTATCTGCCAACCAGAAGAGAGGAACAAACTGCTCTGGAGGGTGCTTTCTAACTGCACAGCTGCTAGTGGAATCCCTTTCCAAATGATGTGCAAGAGCTAAGCAAGTCCTGGTACCCAAGAGGCTTCATTTAAGATGATTCTATGAGAATAGAGGAGGGACTTCTTATTTTCCAAGTAACTGAATCTCTCAAATATTGAATGGACAGAATTTTTGAAATTTCACCCTTTGGCCTCCTACTACTTATATACCTAAGTCCTATCTATTGTTGGGGTTCAGAGCATGAACACCCAGGGGCCATATTTTAGAGGTCACTCTCTGACTTCCTCCCTCCCCCCTTTTTGTAAGAGAGCTAGTACTAAAGCAATTCTCTGCCCTACATCTCCTGAAGCACTTTATTATATCCTCATGTGAAAGCTGCCCTGCCTTATATCCAGAGAAAAGGAATAGTACACAGTAGCCAAGAAAAATCTGTGCAAACAGGCCTTGCTAAGTTTCCTCATTTATTACCATTGGGTCCTACCCCTTTTATCCAAGCATACTTTTACCCAACCATCCATTCTGCATTGAATCTGAACATAAAACCTGGGTCTGCAGGTCTTTGTTTCAGAAGGTTTGTTCCTGTGTTGTGTATAGCAGCTTTTTTATGCTTCTCCCTTGTTGATCATCTTTTGCTGTAGAGGTGTCACCTGTGTTTCTTGTAATGAGTCAGGAGATGCTACTTTTTCTCCCCAACACTTTCTTTCAAGGATCAGTTCAATTCACCATCTTCTCCATGCAATCCCTTTTCTGCCATGAAGATACAGTCTGACCCTGCACTTCTTTTAAAGGTTTATCTTTGTTATAATCAGGACCACACAATTTACTACTTGTTCTGTAATAATTTCATGTTTTCTCCTATTCCATATTGTTACTCAAAGCCAGGAATGTTTTAGACTCCTTTATAATAATGCAAAGGTAAAGTAAATATTTGTCAATTTATAGAATACTGTTTTCAAGAACTTTATAAAGACTGCAAACACCAAGCAAGGTGAGGTGGCACACTGTGCAATCCCAGCACTTACAAGGCTGAGGTAGGAGGATCATGAGTTTAAGACAGCCTGAGCTACATAGGGAGACCCTGACTCAAAAAAACCAAAGGCTACAGATGTAGCTTACTGGTGGAGCACTTGCTTAGCATGTACAAGGCCCCAAGTTCAATCCCTAGCAGTGCTGAAAAAGATAAAAAGGTTGTACATACACAAAACATGCAATCAGTTTCAGTTGCTTAAGAAAGCTTGCAATTCAAAAAGTTAAAATAGAATATAATATAATTAAGAACATACAATATTTTTTTGTGTTGAGATAGTCTAAAAGTGCTATAATCAAGTATTATATCCCAAATCTGCCAGCATCTGAAATCCAATCCACACATGATTTTGTTTCAATGAGTTCTATTGTATTACATTCATCACTTCACTTCTGTTTAACAATTATCTTTAATACAACTCACTCATATCAATGAAAATAGTAAAGAGTGAACGTACCCCACCCATTGTGATTCCATCAATAAGTGCAACATAAGGTTTTTGGCAAGAACCTAAAAGAAATAGAGGTATAGCTTTAGTTGCAATGTTTAAAAAATATTCATTTTTTCCAAAAATCACATTATATGGACTATTTTTCCTAGAAATTTTTTGCAAGAAATATCAAAGAAAACTACTATATGGCTTATCAAATATGTAACTTTTAAATGCCAATACTTACACACTCCTGATTAACTATTTGTTATAACTTAACATCTCAATTTGAAACAAATGTCTTACATTACTCAACTATTGAGAAGTATAATTAATATCTGTCTTTTAAGCTACAAATGTATACAGTTGTATTTTAAAGAACATATTTGCTCCTATACAAGTAAAGTATCTGGATATAGAGAAGTACAACATACAAAAAAAAAAAAAAACATGGACTGGGAGTTATAAGATCCAAATTCTAGTTCCAGCTTTATTATTTGACAATTCAATCAGGTATTAAATGATAAACATATTGGTTATATATGATATCTATGCATATCAGATAATGTTTCATCATCTGCACAATAAGACTTAAATGTATGTCCTCAACTTGAAAGTTCCAGCTTGAAAACTATCATAAAAACTTTTACTATTTTACCTCTCAGAGAAAGAGTTGCACAGAACATAACAAAAAGATAAATAACTGAGCTTCTATTATAGCTTATTGCCAATATTACTTCCTTACTGAAGGTCAATATAAACTGCAGAGTTTTGATCCATCTAGGAATTCTCAAAGTATTCCCAGTTACCCAAGAAGTCACCAAAATACAACTCAAAGTTCACGTTTACAGACACATCCATTGCCCTCACTTTTGACCTACAGTTCCCTAGACCTTTCTACGGAAAGAAATTATTGATCAGAATGGAAACATATATGTACACACAGATTGCACTTCAGCTAAAGATACATATTTTAGATAAAAAATATCAAGCACTAATTAATGCAGGACATGAATATAGAATCTACCAAATTTCTTATTGACTACATGTCATTAAAATGTATTGAAATCATATCCTGAAGGCTTCTCTCTGTATATTAACACTTTGCCAAATTCTTTTTTTTTTTTTTTTTTTCCTTAGAAAAATAAGAGGAAAAAAAGGCTGATTTATTTTCAAGTGATGGAAGGGAAATGATCTCAGATCAGGAAGTATATGTTAATTTGCACCAAATTTTGGCTCTGCAGCAGTGCTAAACAATGTCTGCATCTGAGGATGACATGGTGATGAATGGGACACGAAAGCATCTTTTATTGCTTCTCTTCTATTCTTTAGTGACTGGTGGGCATCTAGATACAGAATTTTTTTTTTTTCATTTTTCTTTTATTATTCATATGTGCATACAAGGCTTGGTTTATTTCTCCCCCCTGCCCCCACCCCCTCCCTTACCACCCACTCCACCCCCTCCCGCTCCCCCACTCAATACCCAGCAGAAATTATTTTGCCCTTATCTCTAATTTTGTTGTAGAGAGAGTATAAGCAATAATAGAAAGGAACAAGGGGTTTTGCTGGTTGAGATAAGGATAGCTATACAGGGCATTGACTCACATTGATTTCCTGTGCGTGGGTGTTACCTTCTAGGTTAATTCTTTTTAATCTAACCTTTTCTCTAGTTCCTGGTCTCCTTTTCCTATTGGCCTCAATTGCTTTAAGGTATCTGCTTTAGTTTCTCTGCATTAAGGGCAACAAATGCTAGCTAGTTTTTTAGGTGTCTTACCTATCCTCACCCCTCCCTTGTGTGCTCTCGCTTTTATCATGTGCTCATAGTCCAATCCCCTTGTTGTGTTTGCCCTTGATCTAATGTCCACATATGAGGGAGAACATACGATTTTTGGTCTTTTGAGCCAGGCTAACCTCACTCAGAATGATGTTCTCCAATTCCATCCATTTACCAGCGAATGATAACATTTCGTTCTTCTTCATGGCTGCATAAAATTCCATTGTGTATAGATACCACATTTTCTTAATCCATTCGTCAGTGCTGGGGCATCTTGGCTGTTTCCATAACTTGGCTATTGTGAATAGTGCCGCAATAAACATGGATGTGCAGGTGCCTCTGGAGTAACAGTCTTTTGGGTATATCCCCAAGAGTGGTATTGCTGGATCAAATGGTAGATCGATGTCCAGCTTTTTAAGTAGCCTCCAAATTTTTTTCCAGAGTGGTTGTACTAGTCTACATTCCCACCAACAGTGTAAGAGGGTTCCTTTTTCCCCGCATCCTCGCCAACACCTGTTGTTGGTGGTGTTGCTGATGATGGCTATTCTAACAGGGGTGAGGTGGAATCTTAGTGTGGTTTTAATTTGCATTTCCTTTATTGCTAGAGATGGTGAGCATTTTTTCATGTGTTTTCTGGCCATTTAAATTTCTTCTTTTGAGAAAGTTCTGTTTAGTTCACCTGCCCATTTCTTTATTGGTTCATTAGTTTTGGGAGAATTTAGTTTTTTAAGTTCCCTGTATATTCTGGTTATCAGTCCTTTGTCTGATGTATAGTTGGCAAATATTTTCTCCCACTCTGTGGGTGTTCTCTTCAGTTTAGAGACCATTTCTTTTGATAAACAGAAGCTTTTTAGTTTTATGAGGTCCCATTTATCTATGCTATCTCTTAGTTGCTGTGCTGCTGGGGTTTCATTGAGAAAGTTCTTACCTATACCTACTAACTCCAGAGTATTTCCTACTCTTTCTTGTATCAACTTAAGAGTTTGGGGTCTGATATTAAGATCCTTGATCCATTTTGAGTTAATCTTAGTATAGGGTGATATACATGGATCTAGTTTCAGTTTTTTGCAGACTGCTAACCAGTTTTCCCAGCAGTTTTTGTTGAAGAGGCTGCTATTTCTCCATCGTATATTTTTAGCTCCTTTGTCAAAGATAAGTTGCTTATAGTTGTGTGGCTTCATATCTGGATCCTCTATTCTGTTCCACTGGTCTTCATGTCTGTTTTTGTGCCAGTACCATGCTGTTTTTATTATTATTGCTTTGTAATATAGTTTGAAGTCAGGTATTGTGATACCTCCTGCATTGTTCTTTTGACTGAGTATTGCCTTGCCAAATTCTTTTTTGCAAACTACTTATTTTCTCCCATCTCCTTTTTATTTAGTTAAAAAAAACTACACTAATAGTCACTTGCCATATGTAACCATTTAATTACTATTAAATAAATAAAATTATTCAATAAAATAAAATTTTAAATTCAGTGGCTAGTGGCTCTCATACTGGATGGCATACATTTTTTTTTTCATTTTTCTTTTATTATTCATATGTGCATACAAGGCTTGGTTTATTTCTCCCCCCTGCCCCCACCCCCTCCCTTACCACCCACTCCACCCCCTCCCGCTCCCCCACTCAATACCCAGCAGAAACTATTTTGCCCTTATCTCTAATTTTGTTGTAGAGAGAGTATAAGCAATAATAGAAAGGAACAAGGGGTTTTGCTGGTTGAGATAAGGATAGCTATACAGGGCATTGACTCACATTGATTTCCTGAGCGTGGGTGTTACCTTCTAGGTTAATTCTTTTTAATCTAACCTTTTCTCTAGTTCCTGGTCCCCTTTTCCTATTGGCCTCAGTTGCTTTAAGGTATCTGCTTTAGTTTCTCTGCATTAAGGGCAACAAATGCTAGCTAGTTTTTTAGGTGTCTTACCTATCCTCACCCCTCCCTTGTGTGCTCTCGCTTTTATCATGTGCTCATAGTCCAATCCCCTTGTTGTGTTTGCCCTTGATCTAATGTCCACATATGAGGGAGAACATACGATTTTTGGTCTTTTGAGCCAGGCTAACCTCACTCAGAATGATGTTCTCCAATTCCATCCATTTACCAGCGAATGATAACATTTCGTTCTTCTTCATGGCTGCATAAAATTCCATTGTGTATAGATACCACATTTTCTTAATCCATTCGTCAGTGCTGGGGCATCTTGGCTGTTTCCATAACTTGGCTATTGTGAATAGTGCCGCAATAAACATGGATGTGCAGGTGCCTCTGGAGTAACAGTCTTTTGGGTATATCCCCAAGAGTGGTATTGCTGGATCAAATGGTAGATCGATGTCCAGCTTTTTAAGTAGCCTCCAAATTTTTTTCCAGAGTGGTTGTACTAGTCTACATTCCTACCAACAGTGTAAGAGGGTTCCTTTTTCCCCGCATCCTCGCCAACACCTGTTGTTGGTGGTGTTGCTGATGATGGCTATTCTAACAGGGGTGAGGTGGAATCTTAGTGTGGTTTTAATTTGCATTTCCTTTATTGCTAGAGGTGGTGAGCATTTTTTCATGTGTTTTCTGGCCATTTGAATTTCTTCTTTTGAGAAAGTTCTGTTTAGTTCACATGCCCATTTCTTTATTGGTTCATTAGTTTTGGGAGAATTTAGTTTTTTAAGTTCCCTGTATATTCTGGTTATCAGTCCTTTGTCTGATGTATAGTTGGCAAATATTTTCTCCCACTCTGTGGGTGTTCTCTTCAGTTTAGAGACCATTTCTTTTGATGAACAGAAGCTTTTTAGTTTTATGAGGTCCCATTTATCTATGCTATCTCTTAGTTGCTGTGCTGCTGGGGTTTCATTGAGAAAGTTCTTACCTATACCTACTAACTCCAGAGTATTTCCTACTCTTTCTTGTATCAACTTAAGAGTTTGGGGTCTGATATTAAGATCCTTGATCCATTTTGAGTTAATCTTGGTATAGGGTGATATACATGGATCTAGTTTCAGTTTTTTGCAGACTGCTAACCAGTTTTCCCAGCAGTTTTTGTTGAAAAGGCTGCTATTTCTCCATTGTATATTTTTAGCTCCTTTGTCAAAGATAAGTTGCTTATAGTTGTGTGGCTTCATATCTGGATCCTCTATTCTGTTCCACTGGTCTTCACGTCTGTTTTTGTGCCAGTACCATGCTGTTTTTATTATTATTGCTTTGTAATATAGTTTGAAGTCAGGTATTGTGATACCTCCTGCATTGTTCTTTTGACTGAGTATTGCCTTGGCTATTCGTGGCCTCTTGAGTTTCCATATAAATTTAACAGTAGATTTTTCAATCTCTTTGATGAATGTCATTGGAATTTTGATGGGAATTGCATTAAACATGTAGATTACTTTTGGGAGTATAGACATTTTTACTATGTTGATTCTACCAATCCATGAGCATGGGAGATCTCTCCACTTTCTAGAGTCTTCCTCAATCTCTTTCTTCAGAAGTGTATAGTTTTCCTTGTAGAGGTCTTTCACATCTTTTGTTAGGTTTACACCTAGGTATTTGATTTTTTTTGAGGCTATTGTAAATGGAATTGTTTTCATACATTCTTTTTCCGTTTGCTCATTGTTAGTGTATAGAAATGCTAATGATTTTTCTATGTTGATTTTATATCCTGCTACCTTGCTATAGCTATTGATGATGTCTAGAAGCTTCTGAGTAGAGTTTTTTGGGTCTTTAAGGTATAGGATCATGTCGTCTGCAAATAGGGATATTTTGACAGTTTCTTTACCTATTTGTATTCCTTTTATTCCTTCTTCTTGCCTAATTGCTCTGGCTAGGAATTCCAGTACTATGTTGAATAGGAGTGGAGATAGTGGGCATCCTTGTCTGGTTCCTGATTTTAGAGGGAATGGTTTTAATTTTTCTCCGTTAAGTATAATGCTGGCTGTAGGTTTGTCATATATAGCTTTTATAATGTTGAGGAACTTTCCTTCTATTCCTAGTTTTCTTAGAGCTTTTATCATGAAATGATGTTGGATCTTATCAAAGGCTTTTTCTGCATCTATTGAGATGATCAAGTGGTTTTTGTCTTTGCTTCTGTTAATGTGGTTTATTACGTTTATTGATTTTCGTATGTTGAACCACCCCTGCACTGGATGGCATACATAACAGAATGTTTTCATCATTGCTGAAAGTCCTATTGGACAGTATTCATATGCAAATATTTAGGTAAATAAAATAACTGTAAAAGAAAATTTTATATGTGGAATTTTTTAGTTTAAAACAGCAGATAGCTGTCCATTCAATTTGAGCTAAGTAGAAAACAGTCCCCTTTTCCTATGTCAAAACCACAGAATTTATAGAACAAAGAAATTCTCAATTTACACCCAAATTCAAAGTCAACCTGGGAAATTCTCAGGTGCCAGAAACACATAAGAAACTCAAAGTTAAAAGCTAAGTGTAAGCTACAGCCAAAGATTATGAGCTGTACAATCTGCTACATGCATAAAGCTCCAAGTTAAAAGATGCTATTTCATTTATAAACAAGGCTAGAACTCCATCTACTGATCCTGGAACTCAGTAAGGATGCAAGCCTTCTCCAGGAGAGAAAAAGGCTAAGAAAGTAAATGCTCAAGCTCTAAATAATAATTACCACCATCAGGGCTGAACAAATAAAACACCCTTAACAAGTATGAAATATTGTTAAGTAATGTCCTTAACTTGGTATAAGGAGACTTACACCCACATGTGACAATTTAAAAAGCTTTCTCACTGATACCCAGAACAAAAAAACACTATAACTATTCAACATTAAACAGAGGTTCTAGCTAAACTATTAACAGGAAAAGTCTAACACAAGGATTAGAAAGACGTGAAAAACTTATGTGCAGAGAGAATTGCTTATGCAGAAAAGTGAAGGAAATCTACAGAAATACCATCAGAATTAACCAGAGAATTCAGCAGCATTGTTGAATATAAAAAGATCTGACAGAAATACCACTCAAAAAACATATTAGGAAAATAACCATTAAATGCAGTAATAATAACCACAAGCTACCTAAGAGTAAATCTTTTAAAAGGAAAAAATGTTAAAGCAATACATTTATGGGGAAAATTTAAAGGAATTATGGAAGGACATAAAAAAGCCAACTGGAAGAAAATGTTCTAAGACTGATTTGTGATGACACTTGCACAACTTGGTAATTTGCTAAAAATTATTGGACTGCAACTTGAAATGGGTGAATTCTTATAAATTATAAATCCATAAATTTTTTTTTAAAGATTCAGTACCAAAGATGTCAGTCTTCCCAAATTAATGCATAATTCACTGTCATTCCAATAAAAAATCTCCAAGAGATTGATATCAGTCCCTGCTGCTGTTCCCCAGTGCTAGGGCTTCTGAGCTACACCCCAGGCCTCTACAGAATCTTTTGTGGAACCAGACAAAACAATTCTTAAATTCAAATGTAAGATCAAAAAATCCAATAGTAGCTATGACAAAAGATGCATAGAAAAAGAAAAGTCTTATGCTTTGAGGGAGAATTTGGAAACAAAATGAAGGATCTATAAATGCTATGATTCATCCATTCCACGTATTATTTTCTAGAGAAACATATGGATAGTAAAAGGAATATATAAGGGTGTAACCATCTATATTTGTAAAAACTGAAAATAACCTAAAATATTCACAAATGTAGAATAGTTAATTATGGGGTATATTCATACTTTTGGACGCTATAGAACAGTTACACTCTGTTTTTAAAAACAATTTATGGAATGCTATATAGATGCTCCTCAACTTACAATGGGAATTTGTCTGAATAAAACCACTGTAAGGTGAAAATATTTCAAAACTGAATTTAATACATCTACCCAATGCCCAACTTAATACATTACATTGTGTGGCATCGTTGTTGACCCTTGTGATCTGATGGCTGACAGGAAGCTACAGCTTGCTGCTGTGATGCAGCATCATGAAAGAGCATCATAATGCATTATCACTAGCCCAAGAAAAGTTCCACACTCAAAATGTGAAGTAGTTTCTACAAAATGCATATTGCTTTTACACCATTATAAAGTTTAAGAATTAAATTGAATCATCCTAAGTTGGTGTATAGCTGTATATAGTAAGATAGTATTTATGTAAATTTCAGAACATAAAGTAATAGTTCATACATATGTAGTAAAAGATACAAAATACTTTTAGAGGTTATATTACAAATTAATAACAATGACAGCTTTTGAGGATAGATAATGGTGGCTTCTGGTAAGAGAAAGGAAAAAAATCACAAAATGGGACAAACTGTAACTTTAAATTTTATAGTACTGCATTTCTCTTAAATAAACTTTACAACATCAAGCAAAAACAAAATATTGTCTGTTTTCTGTTATGTCTGCACTGGTGGGTACAAAAATATTATGTAACTGTCTGTAATTTAACTTTTGAAAACACGTGTTTAGTAAAAGTACTGTTTGGTTTCCACTGAGACCTAAAACCTTAACTATGAAGAAATTTTCATTCCAAAGTTCCTTAAGAACTAGGAAACAGGGCTGTCAAAGTGGCTCAAGTGGTAGAGCACCAGCCTAGCAAGCATGTGATGCTAGATTCAAACCCTAATACTGCCAAAACCAACCAAACAAACAAATTAATTAAAATTTTAAAAAATTAGGACCTGATACTTCCATTTTTTACAGAAATCTGGGACCCAAGTTTTTTGTTTTCCAAGGAAGCTAGTTACATGATCAATCAGGAACCCATATTTTCATATTGATTTTATGACAATTAGCAGTTTGGCACAGCCTGAAAATACTTAACATGCAACTGTTCTAGAAGAAGCAGTCAGAATAGTTTAATCAACTTTATTTATGCCCAAACACATAGATTATAAAAGTTTCAATAACAGCACATATTGGAGTCAGGCATGGTGGCTCACAACTGGAATCCTACCACTTAGTAGGCTAAGACTGATTTGAGGCCAGTCTAGGTAAAAAGTTCACGAGACACCATCTCAACCAATAGCTGGGTGCAGTGGTTCATGCCTGTCACCCCAGTGATGGCAGAAAGCATAAAACAGGAGGATCAAAGTTTAGGCAGGCCTGGGCAAAAAAGCAAGACCCTATCTCCAAGGAAACCAGAGCAAAAAGGCCTGTAGGTGTGACTCAAACAGTAGAAGTGCCTGCCTAGCAAGAGTAAAAAAATAAAAAGAGTGCCTATTGGTAACATCTAACAAACCAAACTGTCTATCCCATTTCTTGATTTCATTTTCAAAACTTAGCAGAGTACACATACCAATGGCATTGTTCAGTATATATTCTTCTCTGAAGAAATCTTGAGCCAGCCTCTGTTTTGCCTTTGAAGCTTCAGAGATTACTATGGAAGAAAGAAAAGAATGAAGGGAACAGTGTTTCTAGTCAATATAGTCAAATATGTTTAAAAAAATGGTGATAACTGAGTACTGGAGGGAGAGGGACTACAGAATGGCTTGTAAATGTTTTAAAGTTACTGGTGCCACAGACATATTACACTTAGAGATTCACAGACAATGTCAAATCTTCAAGGCAAAAAGTTTTATTCTACTTACTGTGATACTATGATATATATATATTTTTATTTTCATCCACAGTTTCTGGCTCTTTTAACCATTCTCTAAGACAAGCCATAGAAACTTCTCTTCCCCAAAGTAGGTCACACACTTTACTTTTTCCTGCCCATCTGTCTTGGAACTGGTCATGAAGACATTCTCTGCCCCACCTCCCTGTCCAACAGAAGATCATAAGAACCCCCAGTTGAGAAGTCCTGCCCAGGACCTGGGAGGAAGGTATGCTGCACAGAGAGGCAAGGAAAATTTGAATAGGCAGTGGGTTTCCCTACTCAGTGTATTAGCAGTAGATCGTACCATTTTTGTTCAATACATTTCTGCAAGGATGTCCATATTTCACTTGTATTCATAAAATGAAGTCTCCAGAAAAATCCAAAGAACAAAGTTTGGAGAGCTTCAGAAGTTGCTGAAGGGTGGTGCAGCCAAGGAGGGCATGGAAGCTTTTCCCAATACTTTGCCCTCTGCCTTGTATCCTTTATGATATCCTTGTAATAAACCAGCACGTGTGTTTCCCTGAGTTCTGTGAGCTACTCAAACACACAAAACGGTGGAGTTACTCAAAACATTAACTGAAAGCACGGAGTGATGGGAGCCCCATTTATGCCCACTGAGCACAGGTACACAAACCTGGGGCTTGCAATTGGAATCTAACATGGAAGGGTTGGGCAGTCTTGGAACCTTAGTCCTCAATCTGTGGGATCTGGACGCTACCTCCAGGTAGATAGTATCAGAACTGAATTGACTCAGAGGACAACCAACTGCCATCCAAACAGAACTGAGTACTTGCTTAGTATGTAGGAAAACCCCACACATTTGGCATCACAAGTGATCTGTGTTGTGACACTACAGTAAGAGAAACTGAGCTTGAGTTCATTTTTCCTTCACTATAGAGACTTACTACATTCCTATTATCCTTCTTACAAAGTTGTTAAATTAGAAGTTATTCATTGGTACACACTACACCTTCCAGCACCTAAATACACATTTGTAATACACACCTTTCCTTTGACACCAATTCCTAAAATAAAGTATGTTAGACATACATACGTGAATGATCCACATTAATTTAAGCATAAGCCATCTATTGAGCATCTCTTACAGACCAAACACTATTTTAGGTGCTACAGATAAGACAACAATGGAAGACAGCTGTCCTTGAGTTCAGACTAATGAAAAAGACTACAGAAGTACACTTTTTGTGCTATATATGTTATAGATAGCATAAATAAATATATGGTGAGCAGGAAGATGTGATTACAGGAGGACTTTCCAGAAGAGGTCAAGACTGAGCCAAAATAGGTAGGAATTTGAAAAAATATGTAAGAATTTCCCAGAAAATAATAGGAGGGAAAAGTTCCAGATAGAGGAAGCAGTACCTACAAACACACAAAAGCAAGAAAGAAAAGAGTAAAATCAAGAAGTTTTAGGATGGACATGGTGGTACATCCCTATAATCCAGCTACTCAGGAGGCAAAGACAGGAGCATCACAACTTTGAAGCTTAGCCTGGGTAAAAATGAGACCTTATCTCAAAAACAAATTAAAAATGGGGGAGGGGAGGGCAGGCATTGCTGGAGGCATGATTCAAGTGGTAGAGCACTTGCCTAGCAAGCATGAGGCCTTGGGTTTAATCTCTAGTACAGGGGAAAAAAAAGAATCGAGTAGTTTTAAAAGACTAAAAGGAAATGGTAAAAGGTGAGGCGAGAGGGGCCAACAAGAAAATAAAGATAGTAACATCCTTGTCTATTAATAATGTCAATGGAGAGAGAACTTCTCAAAGGCAGTGCTACAGCACACTGCCACCTGATGGGTACTATCTAATGGCCTCATTCTAGTGAAGTCTTCCATCATCCAGACTCCACATCCCTACTGTACTCATTCCATTCAATCAAGACTGCTATCAAACTTTCCTTCTCCATATACTGCAAGCTCACATGCCTTTCCTATCTTTATGTCCTACAAGAATTGTCTGCTATACTACAAATTAAATGTACAGGTCTCCATTTTTATGGAAAAGATTATCTAAGAACTGCCGATTAAATTTTAAGGCTAGTTGTCCCTTGGTATCTATGGAGGATTGGTTCCAGGACCCTGCCCTCAGTGTCTTATGTGAAATGGCTCAGTATTTGCACACAGCCTATGCACATTCTCCCATGTACTTTGTCATCCCTAGATGACCTACAATACCTAATATAATGTAAATAGTTGCTACACTGGGCTGCCTAGGGAAAAATGAGAAGGACAAAAGTCTGTACCTGTTCAGTACAGATGCAATTTTTTCCCAAAGTATTCTCAATCTGCCATTAATTGAATCCATGGATGCAAAATCTGCAGATATAAAAGCCAACCATATCTTCCTTCACCATGTTTCATACATTGACTTCTTTTCCTGGTTTTTAACAGAAAGAGCTCATATCTAATTTTGCCATTCTGAGATCTCACTGATTAAATAAATGAATAAATGAAAAAGCTCCCTATCTGCTGTCCTTATGTGTGCCAATCCAAAAGAAAATGAATGTAAGCTGTATTGCTTTTGGAAAGAAGGTCTTACACTAAAACCTTCTCAGATTTCCTTCTAATCTTATTCTAATCTTGTTTGATTCTAATTAATTAGCTTCCTATAAATTAAAGTTAAATGATGCTCACAAATCACCTTTGAAAATTTTTTGGAGTGCCTATGATCATCTTGAATATTCTGGTAATATTAACTAACTACGTAACTTTGATCCTGAGAACAAATATTTCTTCTCTTTTATAGTTCAATATGTACAGAGTGACCTGAACAATTAGAAAGTGATTTTTCTTAAATTTATCTCTATATGTTTAATCACATGAAAAATGTATATTCAATAGGGCAGCCACTCAAACCACGCACACAAAAGATGCTTTGGATCCTGAGCAGTAGGAAAGCACACGAACAGTTTTGGAAAGACATGCATGCATGTCACACTAGAGGACTGGCAAGTCACTCAACACACTGCGTGACTAACAGAACTGCTTAATATCATCCACTCTATAATACAAACTGGAGCCACATACCATAATTAGATATTTTAAGAAGATTCATAGCAGGAAACAAAGTATCTAAATTTCAGAAGAGTAAATAAAATTTTAAAAATCCTATTTCCCTCACTTTCTAACATAACCTACAAAAGATAAGTCTCCAATTTTTTCTAACATTTTAATTATTAACCTATAACAAAAGAGTCTAAAATGCAAAGCAAATTATAAATCCCCTCCCCCAATTTTTCTTTTCTTTTTTTTGGTGGCACTGGGGTTTGAACTCAGGGTTTCAGGCTTGCTAAGCAAGCACTCTACCACTTGAGCCCTACCAACACCCCTTACCCCAAAATTTGCCAATACTCTGTCAGTTCTAGTCAGGGAAACTCATTTACCTGGGGGCAGGGAAGCAGTCTTTACCTTTTATATCACCACCAGCACAGAAAGCCTTTTCTCCAGCTCCCTTTATAATGATCAGGAACGTGTCAGGATCTTGTTCCCACTTCTATTCAAAGGCAAAATAAGATGGTATAAGCACATTATAAATAAAAACTTATAATGATATATCCATATCACATGTACACATACACATTCATATAGATGTGTGTATATATACACGTCCCTTTATAAAATATCCAGAAGAATGGATCCCATTCATACTATTCATTGTGGAATGAACTTCATTTTCTTCTCTGAGATAAAGTAAGAGTCTATTCCATCAAGGGTGCTCCATGAGTACCATTTTATGATCCAAATTTCATAAGGGTATTTCAGGTATCTGCCAAAACCTTGAGACCAAGATGAATAACTATATACTTAATGACAGTTCACATAAATTTATAAATCTGGTAACACAAAGGTTATACAGAGCAATAACCACAGTAATACAGGGCTCTGTTCTACTGAAAAGATGTATAAGGAACAGAGTGAAACCACTTCCAATACTGATCAAATATGCAACTGGAGTTGATAAGGACTGCTAATAAAGAGGTAGGATGGGGGTTTGGGGTGCAACTCAGTGGTTGAGCACTTGCCCAGCATGCATGAGGCAATGGATTTGATCCTCAGCACCACCAAAAAAAAAAAAAAAAAAAAAAAGGATGAATGAATCAAAAGCCAGCAGAAGCCAGAGACAGTGATGCACACCTGTAAACCCAGCTACTCAGTAGGCCAGAGGCTAGAGAATTCAGAGTTTGAGGCTAGCCCAGTCAAAGTTAGCGATACCCTATCTCACAACCAAAAGGGCTGGTGATACGGCTCAATCATGCATGATTGTTCAACATGTATGAGGTCCTGAGTTTGATCCCCAGCACCACTAAATAAATGAATGAACAAATGAATATATAAATAATAGTATGAAAGAATCAAGAGCCACACAGTTTAAAAACTGTCTTCAAACCAAAAGGCTGTCATGTACAAGCAGATTAGACCTGTTCGCTCATATTCTCAGAAGCAGGGCCAGAATCAATGTTCAAAATGCCAGAGAAACAAGCAGTGGCAGAACACAAAAAAGAAACTTGTGAAAAATAAGAGTTATGTAAAAGAAGAAGGGGCTGTCTCATAAGGCAACAATCTTTCTATTAGCAAGAGCACTCAAGGATAATCACACAGGAAAGTACTGAGGACTCAATCAATTGGGCCTAGATGTAGATTCAAGAGAGTCCTATGTTTTCATCAGATAAAATACCATAAATCTTCTACTATAACTTACTTTACAAAGAATCCATATAAATGTTTTCAGAAAATTACAGACCTTCAGCTGGGGATAAATCTGTCGAATCATATTCTGGGTCAGTGCATTGAGTAACTTCGGTCTGTTCAGTGTTATCACTCCTGCACAACCTTTTCTTTCCAACAACACTTCTCCTGCCGCTTCTGTGTGCTTAGACATTCTCTGAGTAAACACAGAATAACTTTATGTCAAAATTCATATAGTTTTTATCATAAGGCCACAGAAAAACACACATAAAATACAAATCTTTCAAGTTAATAATTAAAGGAACAGATAACTATGAATATCTGACAAAGGTTTCTTAAACTCTGTAGACAGACATATTGCAAAGCAAACTACACATCCTCCAAATTTTTTATTTTTTTGTTCTGAGTGGACTTAATCAACTGATTTAGAATATAGCTTACTCCCAGAATTCTCTAAACTATAAAACACTCTTAAATGTTTTAATTTTTTTACTGCATTTTGAGCTCTATGTTAGGTGCTTAGAAAGCAAAGATGATTAAAAGCAGGCAAGTAATTCTGACTACAATAGCTATGGGCAAGTTAAAAAAAAGGGGGGGATATCTGGACTGAGCTTTGATGTATATTTTTTTAAAGGGTGGTAAGAATTGTAGAGAGAATTCTAAGAACATACTAAGCCATAAGCAATGAGTATTTGTAAACATTAAGGTGATAAACATGAGTGGAATAAAGGCTGGTTGAGGAAATGACTGATGGGAGGCTAGACAGAACAAGCAGTTTGAGGATAGATTATAAAATAAGTTCAGACTTACATGTAAAGATGGAAAAAAGCTGCTTGTGTTCTGACTCAGGGCCTCAGACAATAACTTAATCACTAAGTCTCACAGTTCATGTGATATACAGTATTAATAGAACACCTATAATGAACAGAGTTTAACTTATACAGCCATTTTTCAGATTCTATCTGTGACACGCTATCAGATTCATGTACCACCAATTTTAACATCTTCCTTTACTAAGGACAATACTTTAAACCTCACATTGGAAGTCAGTTTAAATAGAATTTTTTTTTGCTTTAGTGAGAGTGCTTACCTAGCATATGAAAGGCCATGAGTTCAACCCATAGAAATGAAAAAAAAAATTAAAAATTTTAACTAGGGTATGCCAATTAAAACTAAACAACACATTTGTAACTAAAATCTAATAAAATCCAAAGTCCACATTTTGATAGCATTAAACAATGTTTAAGTTCTCCTTTATAAAATCATGTTATATATTTAATGATATTAATTTTTATTAATATTCATTACCAAACAAAATAAAAATAATTTATATTCACTTAGAAGAGCTATAGCTATAGGAAAGGCTATCAAACAGAAAAAGTTGCATTTTAAAATTTAATTTCAGTTTCTCACCAGAGAAATTCCAATTAACAAGATTCTAACTGTAGTAACTACTTTTTAAGCAAATTGACAAAGGTCAAAAAGTTTGGATAGCCTATAATGTCCTGTGTGTGAGTAAGCAGACTGTGGAAGCATAATCACAGAGCCTAGGAGAAATAGTCTGACAACACTTTTTTTTTTTTTTTTTTTTTTGAGACAGGGTCTCACTATGCTGTCCAGGTTTGTCTACAATCTGTGGACTGAAGTGATCCTCCCACCTCAGCCTCCTAAGGAGCTGGGACTGTAGACATATGCCACCAGTCCTGTTTTTAAAGAACACACACTGACGCGCTAACGGCTGTTTCAGAATTTTACCCCACAGATTACACTTACCTATGGGCCAAATGAAACAAGTACAACATTAGTCAGAGCAATATCATTTGTAAGAATCCAGAAATGAGGCAGAGGTGTGGCTCAGTGGTACAGCATATGCTTAGAATGCATGTGAGGACCTGGGTTAGATCCTGGGGTGGGTTTGGGGCGGGGAGAGAGAGAGAGAGAGAGAAAGGAAAAGAGAGAGAAAGAAAGGGAGTGAGAGGAGTTGGAGGGAGAGAAAGAGAGTGCAAATGACCAAATGTCTATTAGTAAAAACCTAGTTAAACAGATTATGGTATTCACATGCTAGAGAGCCTTTAAAAACATTAGTAAATGAGGGGTGCATTTGGACAAGAGGAATAACCTTGAATGCTCTATAGTGAAGTAGGATAACTGGCTGGCAACAATTAGTTGAACATTTCAAAACAGCTAACAGAAAGCATTTTGAATGTTCCCAAAATAAATAATATGTCTAACCAATTACCCTGACCTGATCATTACAGATAATATTCATATATTGATATGCCATAATGTATAAATATGTATAATTACTATACCAATTAAATATGTTAAGTTAAAAAATAAAGGCCTACCCTACTCCATTGTGACCTTAACTAACTGCATCTTCAACAACACTGTTTCCAGATAAGGCCACATTCAGGACTAGGATTTCAACATAAGGGACTAAAGAGAAGGGGACATAACTCCATACAGAACAGTAATGTGGGATACAATTAGGGGAAATTGAAAGTGGGTAAGGAATACAAGAACTGTATATACTATTGTTATAACTTTTGTGTGGATCTCAAATTACTGTAAAATAAAGACTTTTTTTTTCTTTTTTTTGGTGGTACTAGTGCTTGAACTCAGGGCCTTCACCTTGAGCCACTCTGCCAGCCCTTTTTGTGATGGGTATTTTTGAGATAGGGTCTAGTGAACTATTTGTCTGGGCTGGCTTAGAACCTTGATCCTCCTGATCTCTGCCTCCTGAGTAGCCACTGGTGCCTATTTATATAAAGTGGTAACAAAAGGTAACATTTTCACAATAAGGAGAATAAAGATATTTCCCACGTCCTGTTGAACTATATTTTAAAAGAA